>NC_082710.1:177064767-177385045 GCF_030144855.1 Hypanus sabinus | reverse complement strand
TGTTTATTATTTATTGTAATGCTCTTTTTGTGCACTTTATGCAGTCCTGTGTCGGTCTGTAGTCTAGTGTAGCTTTCTCTGTGTTTTTTTTTTTGTTACGTAGTTCAGTCTAGTTTTTTGTACTGTGTCATGTAACACCATGGTCCTGAAAAACGTTGTCTCATTTTTACTATGCACTGTACCAGCAGTTATGGTCGAAATGACAATGCAAGTTGACTTGACTTGAATGGAATATCAAAATAATGTCATTTGACAAAGTTTAACACGAAAAATTATTTCAAATTCTCACTAAACATTGACAGAAGGGACCAACAACTGCTTCAAAATTTATATTGGAATCAAATGACGGCGGTAAAATGTGATGATAGTATAAGCAGCTGGACTAAAATTCGAAGAGGAATTAGACAGGGATGCGTTTGCCTTACGGAATTATTTAATATCTATAGTGAAATGATTCTCAGAGAAATAGAGGACCTGGATGGGATAAAAATCGGAGGTTTTAACATCAACAATATAAGATATGCAGATGATACCACCCTCACAGCAAGTGCTGCAGAAGACCTACAAATCCTCCTGGACAAAGTAGTACAAACAAGTGCAGATTTTGGTCTAACCATCAACTGTAAAACAAACAAATGTATGGTAATATTGAAACAGCAGGATACTCCCAACTGCCAATTGTACATCAGTAACCAAGAGATTGAACAAAAGACCGGCTTTAATTACCTTGGTAGCTTTATATCACAAGATGCTAGAAGTAAAGTAGAAATAAAAGGAATTGCCATTGCCAAAACCAACTTCCAGAAACTGAAACCCATTTTTACCAACAGACACATTTCTATGACAAGAAGGCTTAGGCTACTAAAATGTGACATCTGGTCAATCTTGCTGTATGCTTCCGAAACATGGACTAGAACACCAGAACTCCAAAGAAACTTAGAAGCAACAGAAATGTGGTTTCTTAGAAGAATGTTGAAAATATCATATAGAGTTAGGGTAACTAATGAGACGGTACTCCAACATGCCCATACAAAAAGGTCTTTAATGAGCACAGTAAATGAGAGGAACTTTAATTCCTGGGCCATGTCATCAGAAAGGGAGAAATAGAATGCCTTCCATTACAAGGCTGTATGCCTGGGAAACGCAGAAGAGTCAAGTCACTTTTTATTGTCATTTTGACCATAAACTGCTGGTACAGTACACAGTAAAAAACGAAACAACGTTCCTCCAGGACCCTGGTGCTACATGAAAGAACACAAAACTACACTAGACTACGTAAAACAACACAAAAACTACACCAGACTACAGATCTAAGCAGGACTACATAAAGTGCACAAAACAGGGCAGGGCAGTACAATAATTAATTAATCAACAAGACAATAGGCACAGTAGAGGACAAATTTCAATATAATAATAGATGATGTAGATGTCAGTCTGGACTGGGTATTGAGGGGTCTGATGGCTTGGGGGAAGAAACTGTTGCACAGTCTGGTCGTGAGAGCCCGAATGCTTCGGTACCCTTTCCCAGACGGCAGGAGGGAGAAGCGTTTGAGGGTGCGTGGGGTGAGAGGAAGGCAAAGAAGAAAATATATGGACACTGTGAAAGAACTAACAGATCTAAGTGTGTGAGATATCATTGACGCTGCGAGGGATCGTTCGAAGTGGAGAGCCATGATGGCCCAAGCGTGTAACCCACAAGGCACATGAAGAAGAAGAAGAAGATCATAATTCCATTAATTACGGAGAAGGACAAGTCTAACCCTCAGACTGAGATTCTATACTGGTAAAAGGCCAATTTGATGGCATCAGAAAGGATCAGGTAAGTGGGAAGCCTTCAAAAATTTTGAGAGTACAGAAATTGTATGTTCCTGCAAGAATAAAAGACATGTTTAAAAGGTTTAGGAAACCTTTTTTGCGGGGGTGAAATGAGGCTCTGGTTAACAGGATGGACCAGGTGCATCGCAAATGTAGGCAGCGAAGAACAAATGAGGTACTTGAGTATAAGAAATACAAACAAACACTTGAGAGGAAATCAGGAGGGCTAAAATAAGCCATGAAGTTGATCCAGCAGATCACTTTTCCCATAGCCTCGGACAGGGATTTGAGCAGCCAATGTAACTGGAGGATGGTGAGTTATGATGCTATTAGGTGGGAACTTGGGATTGTCGACTGGGAATGGTGGTACATAGGGAAATGGATAATGTAGATATGGTGTTTGTTTAGGGAGCACTTGCAGGGGTTCATGGACAGGTTTGTCCCACTGAGACAGTGAAAGGGTGGGAGGGTGAGGAAACCATGGTTGACAGGACATGTGGAACATCAGGGCAAGAGGAAGCAGGAAGTTTACTTCCAGTTTAGGGAAGCAAAGATCAGACGGGCTTCTTGAGAGTTACAAGGTAGCCAGGAAGGAGCTGAGAACTGGACTGGGGAGAGTTAGAAGACACGAGAAGGCCATGGTGAGTCGGATTAAGCAAAACCCCAAGGCATTGTACACATAGGTGCAGAACAGGAGGATGACTAGAGTGAGGGTAGGACCGATCAAGGATAGAAGTGGAAACATGCCTGGTGACAGAGGAGGTTGGAAAGGTCTATAATGAAGACTTTGCTTCAATATTAACTACTGAGAGAGAGAGAGAGATTATGATTTTTAAGAGAAGAGCACAAAACAGGCTGATACGCTAGAACGTCGACATTCAGAAAGAGGATGTGCTGGTTGTTTAGTAAAGTATTAGGATAGATAAAACCACAGTCAATACCACAGGCTACTCTGGGAAGTGAGGGAAGAGATTTCTGCGCCATTGACGGTCATCTTTGTCTCCTCATTTGTCACAGTGTTGGTGCCATATGCCTGGAGGGTGGCATATTAAACTAATTTGCAGGGTGATGGGAACCGGAGTGATCGTGCTGAGGAGGAGGTAGTTGGTTTACAAACAGAGGCAGTGTGTAGTGAGACTCCGGACAAGGAGAGGCTGATGATCGGGGAAAATTGCAGTCAACAGGGTGAGTTGTAATGCAAAGGTGGACAAAATCAAAAAGGTTGAATACAGGACTGAAGGTGTTACATTTGAATGTGTGCAGTGTACGGAATAAGGTAAATGAACTTGTAGGACAGTTACAGATTGGCAAGTATCATGTTGTAGGCATCGCTGATCGTGGTTGAAAGAAGATTATAGTTTTGACATTATCCAAGGATGCAGATTGTACCAAAAGGACAGGCAGGAAGGCAGAGGGGGCTCCGTGGCTCTGTTAGTAAAAAAATATGAAATCAAATCATTAGAAGAAGAGGACATCAGATCGGAAGGTGTTGAATAATTGTGGACAGAGCTTTGGAATGGCATGGGTGAAAAGACCCTGATGGGAGTTGTATACAAACCCCCAAACAGTAGCAAGTGGTTGCAAACTACAACAAGAGATAGAAGGTGTATCCCAAAAGGGCAATGATACAAGCTGGGTTTTCAATATGTGGATAGATTGGGAAAATCAGATTCCAAGAGAGGGATTTCTACAAAGTCTGAGAGATGGCTTTTTAGAGCAGTTTGTAGTTGAGCCCACTCTGGGATCAGCTATTCACGAATGGTGAAATGAATTGGAATTGATTAGAAAGCTTAAGGTAAAAGAACCCTTCAGGGAAAGTGATCATAATATGATCGGATTCACACTGAAATTTCAGAAGGAGAAGCAGAAGGCAGATGTATCGGTATTACAGTGGAATAAAGGGAATTACAGAGGCAGAGATAGGAGCTGGCCAGAATTCATTGGAAAAGAATACTGGCAGGGATGACGGCAAAGCAGGAATGGCTGGAATACGATAGCAAGGATGTTTATCTGTGGAATTTTCTGCACCGCAGGGCTGTGGGGTCTCAGTCATTCAGTTCAGTTGAAGTCACAGAGTCATTGTCATACAGCACAGAAACAGGCACTTCAACCCATCAACTCTGTGCTGACCTATTTACCCATATATACTCATCCCATTGGCCGGCATTAGGTCAGTCTGTGTGTCTCCGAAACACAGTGATTGTATCTGATTCCATCACCTCCTCTGCCAGCAAGTTCCAACATCAACCACTCACTCTTCAAGTAAACTCACCTTTAAACTCCTTCCTCCACCTCAGACATGTGACCTCTTGTATTTGATCCCACTCCTGTGGGTAGAAGATTTCAACCATCTGCTCAATCTAAGCCCCTCATCATCGTATCTATTTCTGTCAGATCACCCCTCAGCCCATTTACCTGTATTTGGCCCGTATCCTTCTAAACCTTCCCTGTCATCATTTCCCTGTCCCAGGCCTCAACTCCTCTTCTGTGCCAATTCCACAGGGTCCTCAATTCCCCCCTGTTACAGAAGATGATCAACCTCATCTTCTACCACCTTACAGAAGCAAATGTGCTGCAGGTCCTAAGATGCAGAAAGGTCGATAAATCCCCAGGTCCTGATCAAGTGTATCCCAGGACATTGTGGGAAGCTCAGGAGGAGAGTGTGGAGCCCATTTGGAGATATGTGAGTCATTGATAGCTCCGGGTGAGGGGTCAGAAGACTGGAGGGAGACTAATGTTGAACATTTATTGAAGATCGGCTGTAGGGAAAATCCAGGGAAGTACAGACCGGTGAACCTAACGTCAGGGGAGGGAACATTAATGGAGGGGATTCTGAGAGACAGGATCTACATTCATTTGGAAAGACAATGACTAATCAGAGATACCCAGCTTGGCTTTTATAGAAACATAGAAACAAATAAAACTTACTGCACAATACAGGCCATTCAGCCCACAATGCTATACCGAACATGGACTTACTTTAGAAATTACCTAGGATTACCCATAGTCCTCTCTTCTTCCAAGCTCCATGAACCTATGCAGGAGTCTCTTAAAAGACCGTATCCTATCCAACTCTACCACCATCACCTGCAGCCTATTCCACGCACTCACCACTCGCTGTGTAGAAAACTTACCCCTAACGTCAGTGGTGGGTACATTAATGGAGGGGATTCTGAGAGACAGGATCTACATTCATCTGGAAAGGTGAGGACTGATCAGGGACATCCAGCTTGGCTTTCTGCATGGACGGAGATGATGGAAGTGCAGTAGACATTGTCTACATGGACTTTAACAAGGGATTTGACAAGGTACTTCATGGTCGACTATTCCAGAGAGTTAGATCACATGGGCTACACTACTATCTGGCCCATTGGATGCAGAGTTGTCTGGGTGGAGTCCTGTGACCAGTGGTTGTTCTGCAGGGATCGGTGCTGGGTCCACTGTTTTTCATCATCCATATGAATGATTTGGAGAGAATGTAGGTGACGTGTTTATTAGGTTTGTGAAGGACTCTAAAATCAGTGGTGTAGTGGACAGTGAAGCGAGTTATTTAATTATTAATTTTCAGATACAGTGTGAAATGGGCCCTTTCAGCTCAGCAAGTCACACACCCAGCAACCGAGCTGTTTAACACCAGCCTAATCACAGAACAATTTACAATGAGCAGTTAACCCACTAACCAGCACCCGGACAAAACCTCTGCAGTCGTGGGGTGAACAGAGACCCTCCTTACAGACGGTGCCACAACTGAACCCCAAACCCTGGAAGGCCCCAAGGTGAAATAGCATAGCTGTATCTCCCTCCACACACGCTGCTTGACCCGCTGAGATCCTCCACAATGTCAGTGTGTTGATCCAAAAACCTCTGCTCACTATCCCGGTGAAAAACCTCGGGAAGATGCTGGTTGTCCACCCGCTGCGTTTTGGTTAAACCCCGGGAAAGGGTCCGGTCGGCCCCCCGATCCCCGGGGCCGCGCTGCCCGAGTCTCCCCCCCCCCCCCCGATTCCCGAGGCCGCGCTGCCCGAGTCTCCCCCCCTCCCCCGATCCCCGGGGCCGCGCTGCCCGAGTCTCCCCCGATCCCCGGGGCCGCGCTGCCCGAGTCTCCCCCCGATCCCCGGGGCCGCGCTGCCCGAGTCTCCCCCCGATCCCCGGGGACGCGCTGCCCGAGTCTCCCCCCCCCCCCCGATTCCCGGGGCCGCGCTGCCCGAGTCTCCCCCCGATCCCGGGGCCGCGCTGCCCGATTCTCCCCCAGATCCCCGGGGCCGCGCTGCCCGAGTCTCCCCCCCCACCGATTCCCGGGGCCGCGCTGCCCGAGTCTCCCCCCCCCCGATTCCCGGGGCCGCGCTGCCCGAGTCTCCCCCCGATCCCGGGGCCGCGCTGCCCGATTCTCCCCCCGATCCCGGGGCCGCGCTGCCCGAGTCTCCCCCCGATCCCGGGGCCGCGCTGCCCGAGTCTCCCCCCGATCCCCGGGGCCGCGCTGCCCGAGTCTCCCCCCGATCCCGGGGCCGCGCTGCCCGAGTCTCCCCCGATCCCCGGGGCCGCGCTGCCCGAGTCTCCCCCCGATTACGGGGCCGCGCTGCCCGAGTCTCCCCCGATCCCCGGGGCCGCGCTGCCCGAGTCCCCCCCCGATCCCGGGGACGCGCTGCCCCAGTCTCCCCCCCGATCCCGGGGCCGCGCTGCCCGAGTCTCCCCCGATTACGGGGCCGCGCTGCCCGAGTCTCCCCCCCGATCCCCTGGGACGCGCTGCCCGAGTCTCCCCCCGATCCCCGAGGCCGCGCTGCCCGAGTCTCCCCCCGATCCCCGGGGCCGCGCTGCCCGAGTCTCCCCCCCGATCCCGGGGCCGCGCTGCCCGAGTCCCCCCCCGATCCCGGGGACGCGCTGCCCGAGTCTCCCCCCGGTCCCCGGGGCCGCGCTGCCCGAGTCTCCCCCCCCGATCCCCGGGGCCGCGCTGCCCGAGTCTCCCCCCGATCCCGGGGCCGCGCTGCCCGAGTCTCCCCCCGATCCCCGGGGACGCGCTGCCCGAGTCTCCCCCCGATCCCGGGGCCGCGCTGCCCGAGTCTCCCCCCGATCCCCGGGGACGCGCTGCCCGAGTCTCCCCCCGATCCCGGGGCCGCGCTGTCCGAGTCCCCCCCCCGATCCCGGGGACGCGCTGCCCGAGTCTCCCCCCGATCCACGGGGCCGCGCTGCCCGATTCTCCCCCAGATCCCCGGGGCCGCGCTGCCCGAGTCTCCCCCCCCCACCGATTCCCGGGGCCGCGCTGCCCGAGTCTCCCCCCCCCCGATTCCCGGGGCCGCGCTGCCCGAGTCTCCCCCCGATCCCGGGGCCGCGCTGCCCGATTCTCCCCCCGATCCCGGGGCCGCGCTGCCCGAGTCTCCCCCCGATCCCGGGGCCGCGCTGCCCGAGTCTCCCCCCGATCCCCGGGGCCGCGCTGCCCGAGTCTCCCCCCGATTCCGGGGGCCGCGCTGCCCGAGTCTCCCCCGATCCCCGGGGCCGCGCTGCCCGAGTCCCCCCCCGATCCCGGGGACGCGCTGCCCCAGTCTCCCCCCCGATCCCGGGGCCGCGCTGCCCGAGTCTCCCCCGATTACGGGGCCGCGCTGCCCGAGTCTCCCCCCCGATCCCCTGGGACGCGCTGCCCGAGTCTCCCCCCGATCCCCGAGGCCGCGCTGCCCGAGTCTCCCCCCGATCCCCGGGGCCGCGCTGCCCGAGTCTCCCCCCCGATCCCGGGGCCGCGCTGCCCGAGTCCCCCCCCGATCCCGGGGACGCGCTGCCCGAGTCTCCCCCCGGTCCCCGGGGCCGCGCTGCCCGAGTCTCCCCCCCCGATCCCCGGGGCCGCGCTGCCCGAGTCTCCCCCCGATCCCGGGGCCGCGCTGCCCGAGTCTCCCCCCGATCCCCGGGGACGCGCTGCCCGAGTCTCCCCCCGATCCCGGGGCCGCGCTGCCCGAGTCTCCCCCCGATCCCCGGGGACGCGCTGCCCGAGTCTCCCCCCGATCCCGGGGCCGCGCTGTCCGAGTCCCCCCCCCGATCCCGGGGACGCGCTGCCCGAGTCTCCCCCCGATCCACGGGGCCGCGCTGCCCGAGTCTCCCCCCGATCCCCGGGGCCGCGCTGCCCGTCTCCCCCCGGTCCCTGGGGACTCTCTAATTCTCTGCTTCTCCCCCCAGTCTCTGTCACCCTGGATGTGGAAACGGCGAATCCGTGGCTCGATGTGTCTGAGGATCGGAAGAGTGTGAGATACACCGAGACCCGGAGGGATCTCCCTGACACCGGGAAGAGGTTCACAGACTGGCCTTGTGTGCTGGGATCGGAGGGATTCACATCGGGGAGACATTACTGGGAGGTGGAGGTGACGGGGAATCGGTGGTGGAGGCTGGGAGTCGCCGCAGAGTCTGTGGAGAGGAAGGGAGCGGTCACACTGAGTCCGGAGACCGGATTCTGGACCATCGAGCGGTTTGATGACGGGATGTGGGTTCTCACCTACCCTGTGTCCCGTCTCCCTGCCGGTCCCATCCCCGGGAGGGTGGGAGTTTATCTCCGTTACGAGTCCGGGACAGTTTCATTTTACAACGCGGAGACCAAGTCCCATCTGCACACCTTCACTGGGAATAAATTCACGGAGAAACTTTATCCTTTCTTCTGGACTTGGTATGAAAACGAGTGGCTGAGAATCTGCTCCGGTTCCGCTCCGGGTCTGTAAACGGGTCGGGTCCCGGGACCGGTGTCAGGAGTCAGTCAGTGTAAATATAAATGTGCGGAGAGTGAAATAAACACGATGTGAGAATTATCGATCCATTAATTTTAACTCCTTCACCGCGTCCGTCAACGGAACAGAAACACTGCGGATTCAGCAGCAGCCGCGGGCGGCGGGTCCTGAGCTCCCCGGCTCCCCCGGGTGGTAAATCCACCGGGACTGACAGGGTAACTGGGGCAAGTGGGGGTGATACTGACTGGGAGAGGGAGGGCAGGGTGAAACTTAGGGGACGGGACAGGCGCCGGTGGTAACACACAAAGTGCCGAAGGTGTAGAAAGGTGGAAGGAAGGGGGAGTAAAAGCTGACAGCTGATCCGGATGAGGGAGGGGTGGAGTGTGGGAATGTCAGAAGCTGGGAGGGGAGAGGTGGGAGAGACAAAGATGATGAAATCTGATCGGAGAGGGCTGTGGAGACTGGAATAAAGGGAAGGAGGTGGGGAGGAGTGTGTGGGGAACGGGAAGAAGGAGAGGGTGGGAAAGAAAATGACCACAAGCTTCCTTTTTCAATCTTTTTATTAATATCAACATGATAAGATTAGTACATAGATAATGGGGTTACAAATTTACAAAATTAAAATGAACATAAAAGGATACATAAGCAATAAGTACATTATAGTTGTCTTCCCAAATCATGAATGATACAAAAATATATAAACGAGACAAAAAAAAAGTAATTCATGTTGGGAAGAAAAAGAAAAAAAATATTAATACCCTAAGAAAAACTAAACTATTAAGAAAAAAAAGAAGGAAGGTGAAAAAATATATAAAAAAATAAATGGGCTGTTTATAGTATCTATTAAAAAAATTACAAAATCATCAGTGTCCCCAACTCCGATCCTCTCAACATGTATGTAATATGTTATAATTATACGTTTTATATATATAAAATCAAAACCGGAAAAACAAATGGGATTGGAACAGGGTCACAAGCTTCCTGTGGGATTATAATTGTGGAATTGGGTTTCTATTTCCTTAAACTTCCTGGTGCCCTCCAGGATGTGATCTGTGAATTGAGTTCTGTTGTCCTGATTCATCTCATATGTAGGTGCAACATTCTTGTCCAGTCTGGGCACATGTGGTTCCTTGCTCGGATAAAACACAGTCTAAAGCCGTTTGGATTTGCAATGTCACTGTATGGACCGGCACCAATTCTGCCGACAATTTAGATATTGCTTATCAGCTTGGATCGAGAGCATATGCAGTTTAATTTACTAACTTTTCCATTGCTGATGTCATGTTACTCAGTTCCTGTGCTGGTTTACTGGCTCCCTAGGCAGGTGTAACATTCTCCAGGGGCAACACTGTCCTTTTTACCCTGGGATTATTGTCTTACAGAGGAATATACCATCCTCTGAAACACCGGTTGTTTCAAAATTTACATCCCATATCCCCAGTGACATTCTGGCCATCCGATACTTTACTTTTACTTTATTGTCACCAAACAATTGATACTAGAGCGTACAATCATCACAGTGATATTTGATTCTGCACTTCGCGCTCCCTGAACTACAAATCAAAGTAAATATAATAAAAATTTAAATTATAAATCATAATTAGAAAAGAGAAAGTACGGTAGTGCAAGTCAGGTCTGGATATTTGGAAGGAACGGCCCAGATTGGGGTCAGGATCCGTTCAGCAGTCTTATCACAGTTGGAAAGAAGCTGTTCCCAAATCTGACCGTATGCATCTTCATGCTCCTGAACCTTCTCCCGGAGGGAAGAGGGACAAAAAGTGTGTTGGCTGGGTGGGTCGTGTCCTTGATTATCCTGGCAGCACTGCTCAGACAGTGTGCGGTGTAAAGTGAGTCCAAGGACAGAAGGTTGGTTTCTGTGATGTGCTGGGCTGTGTTCACGATCTTCTGCAGCTTCTTCCGGTCTTGGACAGGACAATTTCCATACCAGGTTGTGATGCATCCTAGAAGAATGCTTTCTATGGTGCACCTATAAAAATTAGTGAGGATTTTAGGGGAGAGGCCAAATTTCTTCAGCTTTCTCAGGAAGTAAAGGTGCTGGTGGGCCTCCTGGGCAGTGAACTCTGCTTGGTTAGACCATCAGGTCATTTGTGATATTCACCCCGAGAAATTAAAACTTTTGACTTGTTCCACCTGTACACCACCGATATAGATGGAGTCGTGCGGTCCGCTACTCCTTCTGAAGTCAACAACCAATTCCTTCGTCTTGCTGACGTTGAGGGATAGGTTATTGTCTTCACACCATGCCACCAGGTTCATAGTTTCCTCTCTGTACTCAGACTCATCATTACCCAAGATACGGCCTACAATTGTGGTGTCATCAGCAAACTTATATATTGAGTTTGATGGAAGCTTGGCTACACAATCATGGGTGTACAGTGAGTACAGCAGGGGCCTGTATAACGGGGTAAGGGGATGAAGGGGGTCCCACCATCATTGTACCAGAAATACCCGGGGCTGAGGGCTTGGACCAATTAAAGTAACAGTTCATCTCTGTTTCAGTGAAGGACACATCCATTTCTACATGTGCTGGGACAGCCATACACACCCAGCAGCTTGAGTGTTCGTGGCAGGGAAAGGACACGATCTAATCCAACTGCCATGGTTAAGCACCGTCTTACAGTGAGAGGTGTGAATCCACGACGGTTTGTCTCCGACCTTGATGGCTGTGTTAGTGACCAGCAAAACCTGAAATGGTCCTTCAAATCGAAGTTGCAAACAGTTCTTTCTTTTAAATGTCCTCACCACCAGGTAGTCTCCGGGTTCAATGTCGTGGCATTTAAGGCCACACGACTGGTTTCTGGGTTTTTACCTGTTGATGATATTTATTGACGCTGCCCGGCTTTCATTTCTCTCGTAGCTTCAGCAGTCGACCAAGTGCTCTCGTAGTGCAGCCGACACCTGAGGCCAAGTTATGCACAGAAAGATCGCAGGTACCACCATGGACAGTCCCCAGCCCGGCTGCAAAAGGAGCAGGGTTGGGCAGGGGGAAAGCAACCTCATTCTGTAAAATCCCAGAGCTACAGGAACACCAGCAGAAGCTCCAAAGATCTCATCACTGGGAGAGGAAGGATCGTCGAAGATGGGCTGCATCGAGGAACAACGTGAAAGACTCCTAGGACCAAGGACCCTGGTGAGCTGCTGTTGGTGGACTCTGCCCCAGGAGGGGTGATGGGCTTCAGGAGAAGGTCCCATGAATTCCAGTGTGACATGAGCATTTCCAACTGAGACAGGAACACTGTCCGGGAGTGCGGTGAGAGACAACCGTCCCTCCCACCCAATCGGGAAGCTGTGGATTACTCACTTACGGTCCCCAGCCTCTCCCCCACCACCTTTTCCTTTCCACACACACCCACAAGTATTACCGTATCAGATCCCCTCGACTGTTACAGCTGAATGAATTTCCATCCGACCGAGATCTACAGATGCAGAAACCATTTCTTTCTCCTCCACCATCTTCCCCCATTAAACCACTTACTGCCTTATCTTCTACTGGAATCTATCCTCTGTTAAACGGTTCATGATGTGAAACTCCTCCGTTCACTCTCCCCTCGTCCTTTCCAGCACACTTTCTTCACTGCTTTGTATAATTTTTGTAGAATTTAAGTCTTCTGCCATTGTCTGTGTCTGTGATGCTGCTGAAAACACTTCCTCTGAACAGTCTGTTTCCCTCCACTGACACTGCCTGGCCCGCTGAATTACCTCCAGCATTTTGTGTGCATTGGTCATGATCTTTCAAGTGTCACTTGATTCTGGCCTGGTCCCAGAGGACTGGAAAATCCACAATGCGTTTTTTTGATCCTCAGCTTCCAGGACTGCCCTCTTCTCACCGATCCCATCAGGGAGAGGTACAGGAGCCTGAAGACACACACTCAGCGTTTTAGAAACACCTTGTTCTTTCTGCCATCAGATTTCTGAACAGACCAGCAACTGTACCAGACGAGTTTGCACCATGTAACATGTAGTAAAATTATTGACTGCACTGTCCTGTAGCCGCAAAACAATTTTCTCAACATAAATCAGTGATAATAAACCTGATTCTGATTCTAATTCTTGACCCACACTGGGAACTCCTGTCTTACATCATTACAGCTCCTTGTGTGGGTCAGGTCTAATCACACACGACTGTAATTCTATCCCGTTGCCTTCTCATTCATAATCTTGACATCCTTTGAAACTATGAAAGCTACTCTTTGACAGCCAGTTTCAAGTCAGCTGCTAACCAGGTTTCTTTTCGAAGCCTTTTCCTGTTGTACCCCAGGGTGATCGCTCTGCTTGCCTGGTCACTTTGTCTCCCCTGGGCCGCGTGACTTGACGATCAGCTCAGCGGGGAATCTCGGGGACGACCACATTGACAAGAATCTGAAGTCACGTCCAGTCCAGAGGGGGTACGGAGGGCTGATGTCCTCCCCTCAGATCAGTCGTGAATTTAAAGTTAACAATTCGCTTTGCTTGTCACACGTACATCGAAACACACAGTGAAATGGGTCGTTGTGCGTCAATCACCAACACAGTCTGAGGATTGTCCAGGGCGCTGGCCACAAATGCGGACACACTTCTGGTACCAACGCAGCATGCCCGAAACTTACTAACCCCAACCTATACATCTTCGGAATGGGGGAGGAAACCGGAGCATCTGGAGGAAAATCACACAGTCACAGGAAGAAGTTGCAAACTTAAAGACAGCAGCGGGAATTGACCCCGGGCGTTATACTAACTGCTGGGCTACCGTGCCACCTGAATTGGATGGGTTTTTACAACAATCCTGTAAAAATGTCACCGTCACTGATGCTAGTGTTTAAGTCTGGATTTACTTTATATTTCAAGTTGCATCCTGAGTCGTTGGTGATAAGCTTTGAACTCTTGTGACAGTTTTAATTAGCCGGACCCATTTTTCCCCAAACTGGGGAATCAAGAACTAATCAATATAAAGTGAGAAGGAAAGGATTTAACATGAATTTTCACACAGAGGGTGTTCATGCAGAGGAAGTATTTCCCGGGGCAGCAATAGTTAACACGAGGGGGCAGAATGTTAAGAGATTGGAGGAAAGTACGGGGGGTTGTCAGAGGTAGATTTTTACACAGAGAGTGGAGAGTGCGTGGAATGCTTTGTAAGGGTGGTGGTAAGATAGGAACTAAATGTTGTAACTGCTCATTAACTTTTTTATTCTTTTTATTTTTATTGAACACAAATAAAAACAGAAACACTAAACATATGCTAACAAAGCCAGGAAATCACACATAAGCAGCAACAAATATATAACTATTAACTTCAAATAAACAAGAAAATCCACTCTAAATACTGTTGGACAGAAGGAACTATATCTAAAAGGAGTCACAAAACAGAAACATTTACAAAGATAATCCGAAACATTGACAGATTTGTACAGTCTTTACAGCTTTCTGCTTATGGGAAGTTTTCACAGTATTAATGTATAGTTTGAAGTCTGATGTAAAAAATATAAATGAAGGTTTCTTATTGATGTACTTGCATTTATGGATATTAAATTTGCTGTAAATTAACAGAAGATTTATGATAAAGAAATGATCCCTATGAGATTTGCTATTATTAGTAAACCCAAATTAGACATTTTCAAAACAAAAAGTAAAATCCACATTAATATATTGATCTATAAATTGACAAACATCAACCCAAAATGTTTTAACTCATTCACAATCCCAAAACAGATTAAATAGATCCTCTGGATATAACTAACAACAAGAACAGTTAGTTTAAATATCAGAATTAAACCCCATCAAATATACATTGGTTGGATAATATCTATGTATAATTTTAAATGAAATTTCATTAATTTTATTCCTCAATAAAAATTTATTAAATAGGCCCCAAATACTCCTCCACCTCAGATTCCCCAAGCGACTATTCCAAAAGCCATAGGAATAGAAGTAATTTTTTAAACAAACTTCTAATACCTTTAATATTTTTTTTTAAATGATGGATGAAAACAAATCTTTCCTACAGCTGTACTGGATGGATCCAAGTTGGGTAATTCAACTACCCAATATGATGTATTTCTAAACAACATAATTACACCAGAGGGAATTGCATCCACAACAACAGCAAATTCTTTTGGAGTCACAGGAAATTCAAAGGTGGATATAAACTCAGTATAACTCAATAAAGTAATGCTTGAATTAAATAACTGTTTAAATAACTAACTAATTAGTATCAAACCAATCTCTATAAAACAAAGATTTATTCTTATGTTATGTTGTGGTTATTCCAGATAAAGTAACTATGTGGAGAAAAATCGTGTTTGTAAATGAAAGACCAAGATAAAAGCATCTGTTTATGAAACTGAGATAAATGGAGAGGAACTTTGTCTATTTTGTAATTACATAAAAGAAAAAAAATTCAATCCCCCAACCTGGGAAAAGAAAAAAGAAGGAAAACAATTCCATATAGAAGTGGGATTATGCAAAAATTGTTTCATCCAATTAATTTTGGAAGTATTATTAAGATTGTCAAAATCTAGAAAATTTAGAACCCCCCCCCCCGTCATAACTATTCATGACAGCAGATATTTTTTATATAATGAACTTTGTTTTTGCATAAAAAGTTAAACAACATGGTGTCTGTCAATTTACAGATTTTTTAATCAACGTTTAAGGGGAGAGTTATATATGTAAACCTGGAAAGACCTTCTGCTTTACAAAGCAAAACCCGGCCTTTCAAAGTCCCTTTTGAAGCCACTGGTTTAAACTTTTTTTTGGTTTTGTCTATAATAGGTTGAAAATTATCGTTAACTTAAAAAATGTCAGCTGAAGTTTCTCGATTCGACCTTATCAAGGGCGATCGATGGGCAGTAAATGTTGTTCCTGCTGCCGACGCCCACGCTCCAGACACAAGAAACTCTTGACGGAACACAGCAGACCAGGCAGCATCTATAACGAGAAGCACTGTCGACGTTTCGGGCTGAGACCCTTCGTCAGGACCCTTCTGTCCCGGCTCAAAACGTCGACAGAGCTTCTCCTTATAGATGCTGCCTGGACTGTTGTGTTCCACCAGTATTTTGTGTGTGTAGTTTGAATTTCCAGCATCTGCAGATTTCCTCGTGTTTGCCACAATAAATTCTAGTGCCGGTTCCCAGCCATTACATTTTGTTTCCGCTCCTCCTGCAGTACCGGGTTCCAGCAGCAGGTGGCGGTCCTGCACCGTGAAACTGACCATTGGGCCGCTCGCCATCCCCACCCTCTGGTTGAAAGCGGTACTGCAATACACTAAATTTCCTCCCAGTAGATCCGGAAAAAATTGAAAAATAAATACACAACTACTGTTGTAATGTGAGCATTATAAAAATAAGTAATACTAATTAGGATAATGGTAAAACAGCAATACTTCCGCTACGGAAAGCTTTTTTTGGTGAAGAAAGATTGTTTCCGGGTTGCGAGGTTTTAGTTCCGTTCTTTCTGTCCAGTGCGCATGTGTGTGTAGTCCTACCATGACCCGGACTCGAAATGACCGGAAGTAAAACTGCAACCCGGAAGCAACCACTCTTTACAAATACTTTTACGTAGCGGGAGTATTGCTATATTACCATTATGCTAATTTGTATTATCTTTGTAATGCTAACTTTACAACACTTCTCCCCCTGTAATTTGCAAAATTCCCCAGATGTAAATAACTGGGAAACAAAAAACAGTGGTGCAATGATCTTGCGAACCACAGAAACTTGTACTAGTGTCTCAGTAACGGTTTACCAATCAAAACACCTGAAAACCGTGGCAGGTTCAACATTCAGTCCAACAAAGGAAACTGTCCATTCAAATATTCAGTCTGTCAGGAGGTTTGCGAGGGCGCTGTGTTGCAACAGATGAACATCATGAAATCTAAGTACGTAGGTGTCTTACTGACAGACACCTCACAGGCCGTCTCAGACTGGCTGGCTGCAGTTATGAGTCAAATCTCAGGGAACTAGCAGAAAGTATTCAGCCCCAGTCATCTCACTGTGTACAACAGTCAATTTTTACCAACCTTATCAATTCTGGGGATCTCCCATCCACTGCCACCACCCTTATAGTTCCCACACCCCGCACTTCCCATTTCTACCTCCTTCCCAAGATCCACAAACCTGCCTGTCCAGGTAGACCTATTGTCTCAGCTTGCTCCTGCCCCACCGAACTCATTTCTGCATACCTTGACACTGTCTTATCCCCCCTTGTTCAATCTCTTCCCACATGTTCAAGACACTTCTCACGCTTTGAATTTTTTCAGTGATTTTAAGCTCCCCAGCCCCCACCACCTTATTTTCACCATGGACGTCCCTTCCCTATGTACCTCCATCCCCCACCAGGAAGGTCTCAAAGCTCTTCGCTCCTTTTTGGATTCCAGACCTAACCAATTCCCCTCTACCACCACTCTCCTCCGTCTAGCGGAATTAGTTCTTACTCTCAATAATTTCTCCTTTGGCTCCTCCCACTTCCTCCAAACCAAGGGTGTAGCCACGGGCACCCGTATGGGTCCCAGTTATGCCTGCCTTTTTGTTGGCTTTGTGGAACAGTCCATGTTCCAAGTCTATACCAGTATCCATCCCCCTCTTTTCCTTCGCTACATGGACGACTGCATTGACGTTGCCTCCTGCACGCATGCTGAGCTCGTCGACTTCATTAACTTTGCCTCCAACTTTCACCCTGCCCTCAAATTTACCTGGTCCATTTCCAACACCTCCCTCCCCTTTCTTGATCTTTCTGTCTCCATCTCTGGAGACAGCTTATCTACTGATATCTACTATAAGCCTACAGACTCTTACAGCTACCTGGACTATTCCTCCTCCCACCCTGCCTGTTGCAAAAATGCTAATCCCCTTCTCACAATTCCTCCGTCTCCGCTGCATCTGCTCTCAGGATGAGGCTTTTCATTCCAGGATGAAGGAGATGTCTTCCTTTTTTTAAACAATGGGGCTTCCCTTCTTGAACAATCAACTCTGCTCTCAAACGCATCTCTCCCATTTCCCGCACATCTGCCCTCACCCCACCCGCCACCCCACTCGGGATAGATTTCCCCTTGTCCTCACCTACCATCCCACCAGCCTCCAGGTCCAACGTATAATTCTCCGTAACTTCAGCCACCTCCAATGGGATCCCACGACCAAACACATTTTTCCCTCCCCCCACCTTCTGCTTTTCACAGGGATTGTTCCCTACTTGACTCCTTTGCCCACGCGTTCCCCCCCATCCCTTCCCACCGATCTCCCTCTTGGCACTTATCCTTGTAAGCAGAACAAATGCTACACCTGCCCTTACACTTCCTCCCTCACCACCATTCAGGGCCCCAGACAGTCCTTCCAGGTGAGGCGACACTTCACCTGTGAGTTGGCTGGTGTGGTATACTGCGTCCTGTGCTCCCGGTGTGGCCTTTTATATATTGGTAAGACCCGACGCAGACTGGGAGACCATTTTGCTGAACACCTACGCTCGGTCTGCCAGAGAAAGCAGGATCTCCCAGTGGCCACACATTTTAATTCCACATCCCATTCCCATTCTGATATGTCTATCCATGGCCTTCTTTACTGTCAAGATGAAGCCACACTCAGGTTGGAGGAACAACACCTTATATACCAGCTGGGTAGCCTCCAACATGATGGCATGAACATTGACTTCTCTAATTCTGTTAATGCCCATCCTCCCCTTCTTACCCCATCCCTGACATATGTAGTTGTTTGCCTGTTCTCCATCTCCCTCTAGTGCTCCCCCCCCCTTTCTTTCTCCTGAGGCCTCCCGTCCCATGATCCTTTCCCTTCTCCAGCTCTGTATCCCTTTCGCCAATCACCTTTCCAGCTCTTAGCTTCATCCCACCCCCTCCGGTCTACTCCTATCATTTCACATTTCCCCCTCCCCCCACTACTTTCAAATCTCTTACTATCTTTCCTTTCAGTTAGTCCTGACGAAGGGGCTCGGCCCGAAACGTCGACAGTGCTTCTCCTTATAGATGCTGCCTGACCTGCTGTGTTCCACCAGCATTTTGTGTGTGTTGTTGTTTGAATTTCCAGCATCTGCAGATTTCCTCCTGTTTGCTCAGTCAATTTTTATTCAGTTATTTTTTGTGTTCAAAAAAATTAAATAATGAAACACAGAATTAAAGGTATTGTAATGTGAGTATTATAAAAATAAGTACTTCTAATTATGATCATTGTAATATAGCAATCCTCCCACTACGGAAAGCAGTTTGTAAAGAGAGTTTGTTTCCGGGGTTGTGGGGTTTTACTTATGGTCTTTTCTGCCCTGTGCGCATGTGTGTATCTCAGCCATTTAGTCGGTCAACCTTACCTTTCACTACGGCCGAGGTAGGGGATCTTGGGCTTAGAAAGGTTGACGACCACTACACTAGAGAGAGCTGAGTGAAAGAGAAGGGGTGAGAGGGGAAACAGAATAGGCAATGGCAAAGAGAGATAACGAGGAGGAGAAACTGCCAAAAGTTAGAGAAATTGATGGTGCTGAGTTCCTCCAGCATTTTGTATATGTTGCTTCGGATTTCCAACATCTGCAGAATTTCTTGTGTAGACTGATCGATGTCATGCTACAAAGCTGAAGGCTGCCCAGAAAGAATATAATATCAAATATATTTAATATCAAATAACAGCAAATAATATCAAAGAGGATACTAAAAGCATTTTCAAGTATATAAGGAGTAAAAGACAGGTGAGAGTAGATATAGGACAGATAGAAAATGATGCTGGAGAAATTGTAATGGGAGATAAGGAGATGGTGGAGGAACTGAACGAGTATTTTGCATCAGTCTTCACTGAGGAAGATATCAGCAATGTACCGGACATTCAAGGGTGTCAGAGAAGAGAAATATGCGCAGTCACAATTACGACAGAGAAAGTACTCAGGAAGCTGAATAGTCTAAGGGTAGATAAATCTCCTGGACCAGATGGAATGCACCCTCGTGTTCTGAAGGAAGTGGCAGTGGAGATTGCGCAGGCATTAGCAATGATCTTTCAAAACTCAATACATTCTGGCCTGGTTCCGGAGGACTGGAAGATTGCAAATGTCACTCTGCTATTTTAGAAGTGGGCAAGGAAGCAAAAAGGAAATTATAGACCTGTTAGCTTGGCATTGGTGGTTGGGAATTTGTTGGAGTTGATTGTCAAGGATGAGGTTACGGAGTACCTGGAGGCATATGACAAGATAGGCAGAACTGAGCATAGTTTCCTTAAAGGAAAATCCTGCCTGACAAACCTAGTGCAATTTTTTGAGGAAATTACAAGTAGGCTAGACAAGGGAGATGCAGTGGATGTTGAGTATTTGGATTGCTTTGCCTGCAGCCCCCTCCTTTGTGAGAATCACCAGATCACTGTTGGGTTGGGTCAAAGGGGCCCAAGAAATGAGGGAGGGGCATGCGGAATGCCTCGTTCCCCTGCGATGAAAAGCTACGAGACAAGGCCATTGTCACCTGGAGACCACGTTTGTGGACTGGGGACAATGCTACATGCAAGCCCTCGGGCAAAGTGGGCTGGTTGAGAGAGAGATTGCTTCACCCCAACCTGATTGACATCTACTACCCGGCGAGTCAGGATAAAAGAGGGACTGTAGGAACAGCCCCTCAGACGCACCAGAAGAAACACTATCGCTCCCGTGATATCGGGAAGCCATTCGACGGAGGCCACGTGTGTTCAGTTCCATTGAAGAAAGGGGGACTGGTGGCTTGCAACACGGAGAACGGCTTTTATCAGTTATGGGGAAACCCACTCCCTGACTAAAAGGATCGGCATCATAAAAGACCCGGGCAAGTTAAACGTCTCTCTCTCTAACAACCAAAACACTGCAGCTTGAACGATCTAATTATATTTTTATATAATACTTTTATATTTCCATCAGACAATACATTATCCCCTAGACAACGATAGAGTTATTTCTTATTGATTATTATTATACCCACGTTTAAAATTTAGTATTGACTACGTATATTATCTGTGTGTGTTTGCATTGATATTCATTTTGTGTATTTTTATCAATAAATACTGTTGAAAATAGTACCATCAGACTTCAACGGACCTCTCTATCTTTGCTGGTAAGTGACCCAGTTACGGGGATCGTAACAGGATTTTCAGAAGGCCTTTGACAAGGTGCCACACATGAGGCTGCTAAACAAGATAAGAGCCCGTGGAATTACGGGAAAGTTACATATATGGATAGAGTGTTGGTTGATTGGCAGGAAACAGAGAGTGGGAATAAAGGGATCCCATTCTGGTTGGCTGCCAGTTACCAGTGGTGTTCCACAGGGGTCCATGTTGGGGCAGCTTCTTTTTACGTTGTATATCAACGATTTGGATTATGGAATAGATGTGACAAAGTTTGCTGATGATACAAAGATAGGTGGAGGGGCCATTAGTGCTGAGGAAACAGAGAGTCTGCAGAGAGACTTGGATAGATTGGGGGAATGGGAAAAGAAGTGGCAAATGAATTACTATGTCGGAAAGTGTATGGTCATGCACTTTGGTAGAAGAAATAAACAGGCGGAATTACAAAGGGAATTGAGTACAAGAGCAAGGAAATCCTCTTGCATTTGTCCAGGGCCCTGGTGAGACCACACCTGGAGTATTGTGTACAGTTTTGGTCTCCAGGGTTAAGGAAGGACATCCTGGCTGCAGAGGAAGTGCAGCGTAGATTCACGAGGTTAATTCCTGGGATGTCCGGACTGTCTTACGCAGAGAGGTTAGAGAGACTGGGCTTGTACACACTGGAATTAAGGAGATTGAGAGGGGATCTGATTGTAGCATATAAGATTATTAAGGGATTGGACAAGATAGAGGCAGGAAATATATTCCAGATGCTGGGAGAGTCCAGTACCAGAGGGCATGGTTTGAGAATAAGGGGTAGGTTATTTAGGACAGAGTTAAGGAAAAACTTCTTCTCCCAGAGAGTTGTGGGGGTCTGGAATGCACTGCCTCGGAAGGTAGTGAAGGCCAATTCCCTGGATGCTTTCAAGAAGGAGCTAGATAGGTATCTTATGGATAGGGGAATCAAGGGATATGAGGACAAGGCAGGAACCGGGTATTGATAGGAACTGATCAGCCATGATCTCAAAATGGCGGTGCAGGCTCGAAGGGCCGAATGGTCTACTTCTGCACCTATTGTCTATTGTCTATTAAATGGGGAGAGAATTCAAAGTTCTGAGATGCAACGGGACTTGGGAGTCCTCATGCAGGATACTCTTAAGGTTAACCTCCAGGTTGAGTTGGTGGTGAAGAAGGCGAATGCAATGTTGGCATTCATTTCTAGAGGAATAGAGTATAGGAGCAGGGATGTGATGTTGAGGCTCTATAAGGCACTGGTAAGACCTCACTTGGAATACAGTGTGCAGTTTTGGGCTCCTTATTTAAGAAAGGATGTGCTGACATTGGAGAGGGTTCAGAGAAGATTCACTAGAATGATTCTGGGAATGAGAGGGTTAACATATGAGGAACGTTTCACCACTCTTGGACTGTACTCCTTGGAGTTTAGAAGAATGAGGGGGGACCTCATAGAAACATTTCGAATGTTGAAAGGCATGGACAGAGTGGATGTGGCAAAGTTGTTTCCCATGGTGGGGGAGTCTGGTACGAGAGGACTTGACTTGAGGATTGCAGGGCGCCCATTCAGAAAAGAGATGCGAAAACTGTTTTTTAGCCAGAGGGTGGTGAATCTGTGGAATTTGTTGCCACGGGCAGCAGTGGAGGCCAAGTCATTGGGTGTATTTAAGGCAGAGATTGATAGGTATCTGAGTAGTCAGGGCATCAAAGGTTATGGTGAGAAGGCGGAAGAATGAGACTAAAGGGGAGATTGGATCAGCTCATGATGAAATGGCGGAGCAGACTCAATGGGCCGAATGGCCGACTTCTGTTCCTTTGTCTTATGGTCTGATTGTTTAATATGAGGTGCTCTTCCTCCAACTTGAGTGTGGTCTCATTGTAGCAGTTGAGGAGACCATTTACTGACATGTCAGAATGGGAATGGGAAGTCCCATTGAAATATGAGGCCACCGGGATATTCTGGGGTTTTTAGCAACAGATGGAATGAAGTGCTTGACAAAGCATTCTCCCAGTCTATTAGAAGCCACACCAGGAGCACTCAATACAGTCGATGACCCCGATAGACTAACGAGGTAATGATGTGCTGGATATAGAGGCACGTGGGGTAGTAGGTAGAGACAAGGCGAACAGAGAACAGTGAACCATATTCCCTCGTGTGTTTCTCCAGCTTCCCCATTTGGTCTCTGCTGCCAGTTTCAATCACACCTGTGGCAGCGAGTTTTGCATTCTCTTTCCTGAACTTACTGCATGATCTATTGAAGCCTGCCTTACATTTTATCTTTGGCTGAAGGCATCCACATACATTCTTTATCTTCCCCCACCCTTTAATCCATACGTAATGTTAAATATCCGTCTGATCACCTCAATCTCTTACTCGGGTGAGAAAGTATCATCCCCGATATTATAAATTTCTCAAGCTTTCTTTGTACTGTGTCTGGTGGCCCTACGTCATTTCCACAATGCCCTTTTTAAAATCTGTGTGCCAGCAGGAGTGAGTTCGGAAAAGGGAATATTCAATGCCATGCAATAATTGGCACAAAATTCCTGTTATAGGACGTCCAGTCTCAGTTAATTCAAATCTGTGTTTCATTTATTTTAGGAAGAAGATCATCAGAAGAGCAGGTAGGACATCTCTTGACAAAATTCATCCATAAAATAATTCAAAATTGGCTGATGCTCCGTTTATAACAGCTGTTTAACATTCGCAGTGTTGGCGATAAAGCTCCAGTGTTGTCAGTGACAGATGGTACCCTGACAACGGAGAAATTCGATCATCTCTTCTCACTAAAAACATTGTTGAAAGAAACTTATGTTGCCATTAAGCAAGGTAAAACTTGTACAGTTTCCTTTGTCCTTGCACCGTTAAATAATAATTAGAAGAAAAAAGTGACTTTCAATATCATTTGGGGGTGGATTGACCTCCTTGGTCTAAGATTGTGTCTCAGGGGAAGCATGGACATCCTAACTAATCTGGTAAAGATTCTGGCACCAAACCCCTGCATCCTCAACCCATTCACACTGAGCAAACACAAAATATGAGTATGAATTCCACTTCAGCACTAAGACTGAGGTAGGGATCTTGGGCTTAAAAAGGTTGGCGACCACTAGACATTAAGAAAGAGGATGAACTGGACCTTTTGAAAAGTATTGTTAGGTAAGTCACCGGGACCGGATGAGATATACCCCAGGCTACTGTGGGAAGTGAGGGAGGAGATTACTGAGCCTCTTGTGATGATATTTGCATCATCAGTAGGGACAGGAGAGGTTCCAAAGGATTGGAGGTTTGAAAATGCTGTTCCTTTATTGAAGAAAGGGAGTAGAGGTAGCCCAGGAAATGATAGACCAGTGAGTCTGACCAGTGATGGGCAAGTTGTTGGAGAAGATCCTGAGAGACAGGATTTATGAGCATTTGGAGAGACCTACAGTAGTCTAATTAGGGATAGTGAGCATGGCTCTGTCAAAGACAGGTT
The DNA here is from genome assembly GCF_030144855.1 of Hypanus sabinus. Taxonomy (NCBI): domain Eukaryota; kingdom Metazoa; phylum Chordata; class Chondrichthyes; order Myliobatiformes; family Dasyatidae; genus Hypanus; species Hypanus sabinus. The sequence continues at coordinate 177,361,009 of NC_082710.1, read as the reverse complement.
TTGCCTTACGAACCTGATTGAATTCTTTGAGGAAGTAAAAAAACATATTGATGAAGGTCGAGCAGTGGATGTAGTGTATACGGATTTCAGTAAGGCATTTGATAAGATTCCCAATGCGAGGCTCCTTCAGAAAGTCAGGAGGCATGGGATCCAAGGAGACCTTGATTTATAGATCCAGAATTGGCTTCCCCACAGAAGGCAAATGGTCATTGTAGATGGTCCGTATTCTGCATGGAGGTCGGTGACCAGTGGTGTTCTGCAGGGATCTGTTCTGGGACCCCTGCTCTTTGTGATTTTTATAAATGTCCTGAATGAAGTGTCACCCGGTTCGGATATGGCCCAAGGCCAAAAGCAGACAGGCAGCAAAGCGTTGCTGTGCTGTGTCCAAGTCTCGACAAGCACTGCGACGGAATGAATGGAGGTAAATGCTGTCACAATGGAATAATAATCAGCTGACACGTGCAAATCCACAAGTGCAATTTCTGTATCTGCTGCTTTGCCGAATCCGTGGTTGTGACAGGGTCCCCTTCTCTAGGCACAACAGACCTGTGTCCGCTGAGAGTGCTGGATCAGCGACTTGTCCAAGATGTCCTTCACCGGGATCCAAGTGAGTTCTTCTGGGCCAAACCCTTCCCATCCACAAGGTACTGGACATCACCACCTACCCAGCGAGATGCCAGGAGGCATCGCACAGTATTGACAAGGGAACCATCTACCAGGCGGGGAGGAGGGGGAGGTGGGGTGACTGGGGCCAGGGAGGGGTAGTAACCGGCTTGAGCTGGGGAACATGGAACACTGTGTAGATCTTCAGTGATGCTGGCAGACGTAATCTATAGGACACTCTGCTGACAGCCTTTTCCACTACAAATGGTCCCACGTAGCGTGGTGAAAATATCCGGCTCTTGATTTCCGGGGAAGATCCCTTGATGCCGACCAGACCTCCGGCTCTGGCTTGAACGGGCTCACCTGTCGACGGAGTTGATCAGCCTTCTGGGAATGTTATTTCTGGGTGCGCAGCTGAGAAGCCCTGGCCCGTCTCCAGGTGCATTTGTAGCGCTGGATCAGCCATTCAGCAGCAGGAACTCCTACGAAACCCAATTTCCCTCAGGATCAATAAAGTCTGTCTGTCAATCTCCTGTCGCAACCATGGATTTTGCAGAGCAGTAGATATGGAAACTGCACTTGTGAATATGTACATGTCAGCTAATTGTTATTTCATCGTGATAATATTAAACTCCATTCATTCCATCGCACTGCTTGTTGAGACTTGCTGTCACCCGGTTTGGATGTGGCCCAAGTGTGGAGTGAGAGACACTGACGCGGGTCGATAGTTCACAGACTTTTACGTGAACAGTGTTAAAGGGAAAAGAAACAATAAACGCTAGGCCAAACAGGGCCGTTAACTAAAACTCTCAATTGGAAAATGAAGCCCACACTCCGGCTGAAAAGAACAACTCAATATAAAAGGAATACCATTAGTCTTCAGAGTCATTGACTCAACTGTCCCATTCCTCAGGCAAGGCCAAAAGCAGATGGGCAGCGAAGTGTTACTGTGCTGTGTCCAAGTCTTGACAAGCACTACAATGGAATGAATGGAGCTAAATACTATCATAATGAAATAATAATTAGATGACACATGCATATTCACAAGCGCAATTGCCGTATGAGGCTATCGTACGAAATATGAGACTATCAGGCAGGAACTTGGAAGCAGAATTGGAAACATGTTCTCAGGAAAATGTATGGAAGAAATGTGGCAAATGTTCAGGGGATATTTGTGTGGGGTTCTGAGTAGGTGCGTTCCAGTGAGGCAGGGAAAGGATGATAGGGTACAGCAACCGTGGTGCACAAAGGCTGTTGTAAATCTAGTCAAGAACAAAAGAAGAGCTTAAGAAAGGTTCAAAAAACTAGGTAATGAAGGAGATCTAGAAGATTATAAGGCTAGCAGGAAGGAGCTTAAGAATGAAATTAGGAGAGCCAGAAGGGGTCATGAGAAGGCCTTGGCGGGAAGGATTAAGGAAAACCCCAAGGCATTCTACAAGTATGTGTAGAGCAAGAGGATAAGATGTGAGAGAATTGGACCAATCTAGTGTAACAGTGGGAAATTGTGTATGGAATCAGAGGAGATAGCAGAGGTACTTAATGAATGCTTTGTTTCTGTATTCACTATGGAAAAGGATATTGGCGATTGTAGGGTTGACTTACAGTGGACTGAATAGCTTGAGCATGTAGATATTAAGGAAGAGGATGTACTGGAGCTTTTGGAAAGCATTAAGTTGGATAAGTCACTGGGAACAGACGAGATGCACCCCAGGCTACTGTGGGAGGTGAGGGAGGAGATTGCTGAGCCTCTGGCAATGATCTTTGCATCATCACTGGGGACAGGAGAGGCTCTGGAGGATTTGAGGGTTCTGGATGGTGTTCCCTTATTCAAGAAAGGGAGTAGAGATAGCTCAGGAAATTATAGTCTTCAATGGTTGGTAAGTTGATGGAGAAGATCCTGAGAAGCAAGATTTATGAACATTTGGAGAGGCATAATATGATTAGGAATAGTCAGCATGGCTTTGTCAAAGGCAGGTCGTGCCTTATGAGACTGACTGAATTTTTTGAGGATGTGATTGATGAAGGTAGAGCAGTAGATGTAGTGTATATGGATTTCAGCAATACATTTGACAAGGTACCCCATACAAGGCTTATTAAGAAAGTAATGTGGCATGAGATCCAAGGGAACATTGCTATGTGGATCCAGAACTGGCTTGCCCACAGAAGGCAAAGAGTGGTTGTAGACAGGTCATATTCTGCATGGAGGTTGGTGATCAATGGAGTGCCTCAGGGATCTGTTCTGGGAGCCCTACTTTATTTTTATAAATGACCTGGATGGGGAAGTGTAGGGATGACACAAAAGTTGGGGGTGTTGTGGATAGTGTGGAGGGCTGTCAGAAGTTACAGCAGGACATTGATTGGATGCAAAACTGGGCTGAGAAGTGGCAGATGGAGTTTAACCAAGGTAAGTGTGAGGTTGGTCATTTTGGTAGGTCAAATATGATGGCAGAATACAGCACTAATGGTAAGACTCTTGGCAGTAGGAGAATCAGAGGGATCTTGGGGTCCGAGTCCATAGGACACTCAAAGCAGCTGCGCAGTTTGACTCTGTGGTTAAGAAGGCATATGGTGTATTGGCCTTTATCAATCGTGGGATTGAGTTTAAAAGCTAAGAGGTAATATTGCAGCTATATAGGACCCTGGTCAGTCCCCACCTGGAGTACTGTGCTCAGCTCTGGTCCCCTCCCTACAGGAAGGATGTGGAAATCATAGAAAGGGTGCAGAGGAGATTTACAGTGATGTTGCCTGGATTTCGGAGCATGCCTTATGAGAATAGGTTGAGTGAACTCGATCTTTTCTGCTTGGAGCAATAGAGGATGAGAGGTGACCTGATAGAGATGATGAGAGGCACTGATCGTGTGGATAGCCAGCGGCTGTTTCCCAGGGCTGAAATGGCTAACACGAGGGAGCATAGTTTTAGGAGCTTGGACATAGGTACCGAGGGGGTGTCAGGGGTAAGTTTTCCACACAGAGAGTGGTGGGTGTATGAAGTGAACAGCCGGTGGTGGTGCTGGAAGCAGATACAACAGGGTATTTTAAGAGCCTCTCAGATAGGTACATGGAGCTGGGAAAAATAGTGCACTCTGCGCGAGGGAAATTGTAGGCAGTCTCTGGAGTCAGTTACATGGTCGGCACAACATTGTGGGCCGAAGGGCCTGTAATGTGCTGTAGGTTTCTATGTTCTATGTATGGAATAGTTACATTGTATCACTGCCACAAAGTTAACAAATTTCACAACATAAGCCTGATTCTGATACTGGTGCTGGCAATCAATAAATTCAATATTACACTGTAAGTCAGTGATAATGACCCTGATTCCGATTCTGACTCACTGGATATCTCCCTTTCACTGGGGGTTGAAAATGAAGCTGAAAGCAACAATGAGGAGGAAAACTGTATGTTGGCCTTTATTGCAAGAGGATTTGAATCCGGGTCGAACTTAAACAACATTGGTGTAATTATGAAAAAAATTACATGATTCAAACATGTTTTCTGATGGGATAATGAGGAAGAGAGTTCCTCACATCAGAGCAGGACTGCACAGGGGTGAAGTCAGACAGTTTCTCTGCCGCCCTGACTGAGTAATCCCAGTGTGTCCGACATCTCACAACGTCACGTTGCCTCCAGATCGACCTTTTTATTGTGAAGATTGCTTGCATGCAGTTTAAATTATTTGAATAAGAGTTCGTCAAGAATTATATTTAACCACTTTTTCACCTTACTGCCTGACATGGTTACGTACACCCCGGCCCTTTCTGTTCTCCCTCAGTTTAGTCTGTCTGCTGCTCTGAAGAGCATCAGGAATAGAAGCAAGAGGAGGCCATTCAGCCCCTCACTCCTGCTTTCCTATTAAATAACATCAACATCACTTCCCTGTGCTGATGTCATTTCCACGATTTCCCTTATTGAAAAATCCAACCATCTCTCCTGAACATACTGGCTCTCCAAACATCCACAGGCCCCACACCACCCCCAGCTCGAAATGTTCACTCCTGCTTGGTGAATTAATTTATCATCAGAATAGACGTCCCCTCACCGTGTCCCCTCCTTCTAGATGTCCCAGAAACTGGAAATGTGAGCACTGCATTTTCTCTGTGAAGTCAGGAAAAAGTCTGTCAGATTCAGTTTGATGGCTAGATGTTCTTCTAAATTATGGTTTGTGTGATTTGGTCACAGACAGTCCCACAAAAGTTGAAAGTTCATTCACTCTCGACCTCTCCCCCCACCTCCGCAGAAAGACACACACAGAGCTGGGCTGAGGCACAGAGAAATTACCCACTGACCCCTCCTCACATTCCCCAGCCTCCCCTCTAACTCTCCAAACCTTCATCCTCCCTCTGACTCTTCCCTAACCCTCACTCACCATTCAGCCCCCCTTAGACCCTCTCTCCCAGATCTCCACATCCTGCCATTTCCTCCTGCATTCCCTCACAGACCCTCACTCCCACATCTCCACATCCTGACTCTTCCTCCTGCATTCCCTCACAGACCCTCTTTCCCACATCTCCACATCCTGCCCCTTCCTCCTGCATTCCCTCACAGACCCTCACTCCCACATCACCACATCCTGCCTCTTCCACCCGCATTCCCTCACAGACCCTCACTCCCACATCTTGCCTCTTCCTCCCACATTCCCTCACAGACCCTCACTCCCACATCTCCACATCCTGCCTCTTCCTCCTGCATTCCCTCACAGACCCTCTCTCCCACATCTCCACATCCTGCCTCTTCCTCCTGCATTCCCTCACAGACCCTCACTCCCACATCTCCACATCCTGCCTCTTCCTCCTGCATTCCCTCACAGACCCTCACTCCCACATCTCCACAACCTGCCTCTTCCTCCCGCATTCCCTCACAGACCCTCACTCCCACATCTCCACATCCTGCCTCTTCCTCCCGCATTCCCTCACAGACCCTCACTCCCACATCTCCACATCCTGCCTCTTCCTCCTGCATTCCCTCACAGACCCTCTCTCCCACATCTCCACATCCTGCCTCTTCCTCCTGCATTCCCTCACAGACCCTCACTCCCACATCTCCACATCCTGCCTCTTCCTCCTGCATTCCCTCACAGACCCTCACTCCCACATCTCCACATCCTGCCACTTCCTCCTGCATTCCCTCACAGATCCCCACTCCCACATCTCCACATCCTGCCTCTTCCTCCTGCATTCCCTCACAGACCCTCTCCCACATCTCCACATCCTGCCCCTTCCTCCCGCATTCCCTCACAGACCCTCTCTCCCACATCTCCACATCCTGCCTCTTCCTCCTGCATTCCCTCACAGACCCTCAATTCCAAATCTCCACATCCTGCCTCTTCCTCCCGCATTCCCTCACAGACCCTCACTCCCACATCTCCACATCCTGCCTCTTCCTCCTGCATTCCCTCACAGACCCTCTCTCCCACATCTCCACATCCTGCCTCTTCCTCCTGCATTCCCTCACAGACCCTCAATTCCAAATCTCCACATCCTGCCCCTTCCTCCTGCATTCCCTCACAGACCCTCAATTCCAAATCTCCACATCCTGCCTCTTCCTCCCGCATTCCCTCACAGACCTTCACTCCCACATCTCCACATCCTGCCTCTTCCTCCTGCATTCCCTCACAGACCCTCTCTCCCACATCTCCACATCCTGCCTCTTCCTCCTGCATTCCCCCACAGACCCTCACTCCCACATCTCCACATCCTGCCTCTTCCTCCCGCATTCCCTCACAGACCTTCACTCCCACATCTCCACATCCTGCCTCTTCCTCCTGCATTCCCTCACAGACCCTCTCTCCCACATCTCCACATCCTGCCTCTTCCTCCCGCATTCCCTCACAGACCCTCACTCCCACATCTCGCCTCTTCCTCCTGCATTCCCTCACAGACCCTCACTCCCACATCCTGCCTCTTCCTCCCGCATTCCCTCACAGACCCTCTCTCCCACATCTCCACATCCTGCCTCTTCCTCCCGCATTCCCTCACAGACCCTCTCTCCCACATCTCCACATCCTGCCTCTTCCTCCCGCATTCCCTCACAGACCCTCTCTCCCACATCTCCACATCCTGCCTCTTCCTCCCGCATTCCCTCAGACCCTCACTCCCACATCTCCACATCTCGCCTCTTCCTCCCGCATTCCCTCACAGACCCTCTCTCCCACATCTCCACATCCTGCCTCTTCCTCCCGCATTCCCTCAGACCCTCACTCCCACATCTCCACATCTCGCCTCTTCCTCCCGCATTCCCTCACAGACCCTCACTCCCACATCTCCACATCTCGCCTCTTCCTCCCGCATTCCCTCACAGACCCTCTCTCCCACATCTCCACATCCTGCCTCTTCCTCCCGCATTCCCTCACAGACCCTCTCTCCCACATCTCCACATCCTGCCTCTTCCTCCCGCATTCCCTCACAGACCCTCACTCCCACATCTCCACATCTCGCCTCTTCCTCCCGCATTCCCTCACAGACCCTCTCTCCCACATCTCCACATCCTGCCTCTTCCTCCCGCATTCCCTCACAGACCCTCACTCCCACATCTCGCCTCTTCCTCCCGCATTCCCTCACAGACCCTCTCTCCGACATCTCCACATCCTGCCTCTTCCTCCCGCATTCCCTCACAGACCCTCACTCCCACATCTCCACATCCTGCCTCTTCCTCCCGCATTCCCTCACAGACCCACATCTCCACATCCTGCCTCCTCCTCCCGCATTCCCTCACAGACCCTCACTCCCACATCTCCACATCCTGCCTCTTCCTCCTGCATTCCCTCACAGACCCTCACTCCCACATCTCCACATCCTGACTCTTCCTCCTGCATTCCCCACACAGACCCTCACACTCACATCTCCACATCCTACCTCTTCCTCCTGCATTCCCTCACAGACCCTCACTCCCACATCTCCACATCCTGCCTCTTCCTCCTGCATTCCCTCACAGACCCTCTCTCCCACATCTCCACATCCTGCCTCTTCCTCCTGCATTCCCTCACAGACCCTCTCTCCCACATCTCCACATCCTGCCTCTTCCTCCTGCATTCCCTCACAGACCCTCTCTCCCACATCTCCTCATCCTGCGTCTTCCTCCTGCATTCCCTCACAGACCCTCACTCCCACATCTCCACATCCTGACACTTCCTCCCGCATTCCCTCACAGACCCTCACTCCCACATCTCCACATCCTGCCTCTTCCTCCTGCATTCCCTCACAGACCCTCACTCCCACATCTCACCTCTTCCTCCTGCATTCCCTCACAGACCCTCACTCCCACTCCACCCTTTGAGCCTTGGCACTCCCCCTCCTCTCTGCATCCTCCCTTACTCCACCTCCATGCACTCAACTCCTGCCCTTTCCACTCACTCACTCACTCACTCACTCACTCTCCAGACTTGTGGACCCGATTCCATTTGCAAAGTGGCCCTCACTGGGGAGTGAAGGGTCAAAGGTCTTCACACTCTCCTCCCAGTGTGGGTTTCTCTCTGCCCCTCTGACTCTCAGATCTCCAGTGCCTCGTTCTCTCCATCTGGGTCTGTGGGACACAGGATTCTGATAGCATATTGCATTCAAAATGATTTTAATGGAAGGTCTGAACTGGCAGCTCAGTGTTCTGGAGTACAGGGGCTACAGGAGTGGTAGAGATGGAGGTAAGAGAGGAGGGGATCATGATGTTGGATACAGAGATCTTCACTGGAGAACTCAGGAATATTCCTGGGGGAATGTGTAGTAAGGCTCAATTGGTAGAAATTATAAGTAAGAGGGGTACAAACACAGTAACAATTTTCACTGCAATACTTCAAGCGATAAAGCTGGGAGTGCATCCAGTGAGACTATATTGGTTGAAGTTATGAATAAAAGGAGGAGAACCATTCTTTGGGGATTTAATTATGGGACCAAAAATCCGTGGGAATTTGAGAACCCAGTTGTAGGGAGATTGCAGATTACTGAAGGAATGTTAAAATTGCAATAAGAGGTGATTTCAACATCTTTAATATTGACTGGGACAGCCATTGTGCTGAGGGATTTGACAGGGCGCAATTTATAAAATGTGTTGTGAAAGTTCTGACAAGATATATGTAGATGGCCCAACTGGAGAAGGGATTCCCTTTGGCCACCTCACAGTAAGTGAGGCTGGGAAGGTGGTTAATGTGTCAGTGGGAGAGCCTTCGCCCAGTGAGCATCTTTCTATTCATTTTGAAATAATTATGGAAAAACTGGGCGAGTGATGAACATGAATCTCCATGGAAAGCTGAGAAGTCTTCGACTCTCTCCTTCTGTCACTGATAGTGATTGCCCGTTTCCTGTTTCTGACTTCCACCCACACTGACACAATAGACCATCCCTCTATTACTTCCTCCTCTTCTGTAGCCGTGACACTATCCCTGATTAGCAATGCCACCTTGTTTGCCTCCCTCTCTGTTCTTTTTGAAACATCTAAAGCCCGGCACACACAGCAGCTCCTGAAACATCCAAGTCTCTGTAATGGCCACAATGACACAGTTCCACATATTGATCCCCACTCTAAGTTTATTTGCCCTGTTTATGATACTCCTTGCATTAAATTAGACACATCTCAATCCATCTGGCTGAGTGAATCTTTGCTCTGTCATCTGTCTCTGCTTCCTCACAGACTCCCTACAGACCATCTCTACTTGTGTGCTAACCATCCCATCCTCTGCCTCTTCACTTCGGTTCCCAAACCTCTGTGAATCTAGTTTAAACCATCCCCAATATTTTTATTATAAATTACTATAAATTGCACATTCAGACGGGGACGTAACGTAAAGATTTTTACTCCTCATGTATGTGAAGGATGTAAGTAATAAAGTCAATTCAATACTCAAAAATATAAAAAAATATTTATTAACAATCCACTTTAGTACAATCAGAGTGACCAGTTCAGGGGTGCAGTGCTAGCTGGAGCGCACCGGAGCACGTCCGGCACATCTTTAAGAGAAAAACAAACTAAACAAGCTAATTAATTAGGTGCCGCCAAGGGTGATTTAAGTCTCTCAGAAACTGCCGATCTCCTGTGATTTTTACGCACAACAGACACTGAAGTTTACAAAGGATGATGCCAAAAACAAAAATAACATCCAGCGGGTGGATTTAACAAGAAGTTTTTGCCACAGAACAGCCACTCGCTAGATGTTATTTTTGTTTTTGACACCATTCGTGTAAACTCCAGGGTCTGTTGTGCGTAAAAATCCCAGGAGATCAGCAGTTTCTGAGATACTCAAATCACCCTGGGCGGAATCTAATTAATTAGCTTGTTTATTTTGACTTTTTTCTTAAAGATGTGTTGGGTGCACTCTGGCTAGCTCTGCACCCCTGGTCCAGTTTTGCCGTACTGAGGAGGTGATTAGTGTTGTGACGATGGTCTAAGAACAGAATAGTTCAAGTAAAGTAGCTGTTCCTGAACCTGGTGGTGTGGAACTTAAGGCCTCTTACCGCTACTATTGAGCAGGAGGTAAGAAGGTGGCATTGCCCAGATAACGGATGTTGCCTTCTTGAGGGCTCCTGTAGATATGACCGATGGTGGGGAGTGAGGTGCCTCTGATGTTTTGGGCTGAGTTCACCTGCATTCTAAACTATGCTAAACCACATTCTAAGGCACATTAAATTCTACCGCTTCCAGAGCGGGTTAATATTCACAGAATTTATCCACCAACTCCATGATGCAGGATTCAGGGAGGTAATGGATAGGGTGGGTGCAAGGAGATGGGATGGTTGGGGGAGTTTTGTGGTGGTTGACAGGTTGGGGTGCTGGGTATCTCCCTTTGCCTTAAGGATGGTCAAAGATCTTGCCTCCACCCATCCTTGGAGAAGAAAGTTCTTCAGGACAGCTCTGTGGGAGATAAAGTTTTACCCTATCTCCATCGGAAGTGAGTTGCCGGATATTTACATGAGTAAACTACCCCTCCACATCCACCCTCTCTCCATCTTCCATGTTTCAATCATCTCCTCCTACTGTTCCAAACCCAGCAAGTACAAGCCCAGTTTGTTCAAACTCACTTCATGGAGTCATTGAGTATGAGTGTGACCCTTTGGCTCATCTAATCCATGCTGTACTATTATTCTGTCTAGTCCTATCAACTCACACCTGGACTATAGACCACCAGACCCATCCCATGCAAGTAATTGTCCAAACTTCTCTGAAACGTTGTAATTCAACTCAAATCCACCAACTATTTAACATTTCCCTGTAACTCAGCTCTCTTCACAAACAATTCTACCTGTGATCCACTTCACAGTTCCTCCGTCTCTGCCGCTTCTGCTCTCAGGATGAGGCTTTTCATTCCAAGACAACTGAGTTGTCCCCCTTCCTCAAAGACAGGGGCTTTCAACACTGCTCTCACCAGTATCTCTTCCATTTCTCACACATCTGCCCACACCCCATCCTCCCCTGCCACACCAGGGATAGGGTGGCCCTCACCTACCACCCTATAGGCCTCTGCGGCCGGCACATAATTCTTCATAATTTCCGCCATCTCCAACAGGATCCCACCAGCAAGTACATCCTCCCCCATCCTCTCACCTTCTGCAGGGATTGCTCCCTACTCATCTCCCTTATCCACTCGTCCCTCCCCACTGATCTCCCTCTTGATATCCTTGCAAGTGGAACAAGTCTTTCTTGCTGTTCACTGCATCCCCAAAATGGTGTCATCCACAAATTTGCTGAAAGGTTCACCATGTTATCACACAAATTATTAATATGGATGATAAAGTACGATCCCTGTGGCACCCCACCAGTGACAGGCCTCCAGTCAGAGGGGCAACCATCCTACCGTGCACTTTTATCTGGAGAAGTCAGAACTTTGTACACTGAAGGACTTGCTTTGTCTGTAATTTCCTAGGACCCTGCAAACCTTGGATTTAAAAATGAGGTGGGCTGATGTATTCTAATCATCACTCTTTGTCCTGGGGTTAATTCTATGGACTGATGTTTGAGTCAAAGTCAGCTTTACTCTGTTGCTTCTTCTTTCCTGTTTGGTGGGCTGCCACATAATCGGCCTCTTTCACTGTCTCTACCAATTGTTGTACCCACTTTTCTGACACAATCCCATCTATTTCAGGTTCTGCCAAATTTAATCCTAACAATCCTCTAATCCTCTCACGTCCCTTCGGGTCATGAGTTTATACGGGGTGTAACCTGTAGAAGATGCCACTGTATTCCTTATTATCATCAGTACATAAGGCAAAACGACCTGCCATGTTGTTGCACCTGAAACCCCCGGTTTCCTTGGTTACGTAAGTCTAGGGAAGACAACCTCTGGCTCCGCCAAACCCATGAGATTGAGGTGTTCTCCCTCCCCAAACCCCACTCTGTGTGGATGCGGTGTAACCTTCCACCCCGTCACAAATTGGTGCCATGAAATAACAGACAGTACACTGCATACGATTAAAGGGTTAAAGGGTTAGTAAAGAATAACAAGAAGATAAGCCCCACTCTAATTAAACAGTCAATTAAACAGTTGGAGCTCATCTTGAACTTCTCTGTCACTCACAAGCTGGGCTCTCGTCAGCATGAACGCCCACAGCACCTTCTGAACATCGCTCGTGATCCATCGCGAACAAATGGGTCTCCAACCGGATCTTATGCTATGACCGGTTCTCCCCACATCTTCTCTCTTCATCTCCCACTGAACAAAAGCCCAAGACCAACCTTATTGTCCCTCACCAAGAAAATCTCCCAGAAATTGGATGGCACACATTCCACATCACCCCTCGTTTTCAACAGTAACCCAAACAGGCTGAAAACAAACTGCTCTTACAGAACTGCCAAAATGAAATACACACTGCATAACAGTGAAAATATGAACCAGAGCTTTACACACCATTTTGCAATCATAATTTTTAGTGTTCAATTAATCCTTTCCACAATTCCCCTGGACTGGTCCATAGCGTAAATGAAATCTCTGCTTGATCCCTAACAGTGCCATGACATCTTGCATTATCTGGGCTGTGAGACGAGTGCCTTTATCCAATTCAATACTCCGGGGTCGTCCCCAGCGAGTGAATATCCTTTCCAATAAGATTGTTGCTGTGGCCTTTGCTGTGTTTGTTTCAGCCAGGAAAGCTCCCACCCACTTTGTAAAGGTATCGATTACTACCAGAATATATTTGTACCCTCCTGGGGTGGGCAGGAAGGGACCATCATAATCTATCTGGAGATTTGTCCAAGGCCCTTCCACTGGTCTGGTGTGTCAAAGGGCTCCTGTCTTTACATGTCTGCCATGATTATATTGTGCACAATTGAATCTATTTTTTACATAATGCTCCACATCATCCTTCATCTTAGACCACCAGCCCACTTCCTTGGACTTTTCACAGGTGCTTTTGTGCCCCTGGTGTCCCCATAGATCATGGAACCTGTGGATCATCTGGTTTCTTCCTCCCTCTGGAACCACAAGCTTTCCTTCAATAAGGGCAACTCCATCTTTGACAAACACTCCCTTGTGCTCTCTGTACATTTCAGAATGCACCTTCTATCAATTTTTTTAAAATCTTTATTTTTCTTTGGCTCCTCTGTTAAATCTATAACCTTAATCTGTTGCTTTTTCTGCTTCTCAATCTCCCCAATCTGTGGCTGCCATTCCTGCCCAAATAAAGCACTTAGCCAATCCGTAAGCCTTTCTATTTCCCTTAGGAGATAATTTAGACTGGTCTTTCACTCCATATTCTTTTCCCTTTGCCTTCTCAAATATATATTGTAATAAAGCAGCAGATGGGAGGGGCTTCCCATCAGCTGAAACAAACCCCCTGGCTTCCCACGGAGGCAAATGTTCTGTAAGGCTGTTACAAATGTTCATACTATCAGAGTGTATGACTGACCTGGAGGAAAACATTCAGTGTGGCAAACCACATGTGCTGCAGCTGCCAATTCTGCTGCCTGTGCACTCATGGTCTTGGGTAACTTTAAAGCTACACTATACCTTTCCTGGCCAAGTTCACCCTCTACATATATGCCACACTTGTTTTCCTCTCACCATCCTGTACTGATGAGGAGCCATCTACAAAAGTTTTAAAGTAAGGTTTTTCTTTTTCCTCTGTGTCTTTGTTCTCAGTCATTACTTTATCTGATCTGCTTCCACCCTCCGTTTTGTTTTGATAACAATGAACCCTTGTGGTTACAATGAGTGTAACCCTGTGACACTCGTGTACACCAGGTTATCGGCCGACATTGAGGTAGTGTTTACTCACACCAATATTCCTTCCTGGCAACAGCAGTGTCCATCCAACTATTTTGTTTTGGCTTAGTGAACCGTCTTTAATCCTTCCATCTAGCAGTAATTGTATGGGGGTATGTTCTGTCAGTATTGTAAGTGGATTAAGTCCCACTATGGAGGCAAAATGTTGTACAGCCCAGAAAACTGCTGACGAGTGTTTTTCTCATACAGTATACCCCTGTTCTACTGGTGAGCGCGTGCATGTGTGTACGCTACTGGTCTTAACTTCCCAGGCGTCTCCTGTGACAGCTCTGCTGAGAGGCTGGTGTCAGATGTAGCCACTTCCAATGAGAAGGGTTCATTCAGATTTGGGGTTTTTCACGAAGGAGCAGTGGTCAACCCTTGCTTCAGAGCTGTGATGGCCTGGATATGATCTGATTTACATTCCCACACCACATTATTTCTCAGTAACTCCATTAAAGGAGCTGGATTAGTGGAAGGTTGTTCGATGTGATCCCTACAGTATCCTCCCAGCCCCAGAAAGGACCGCAGCCCTTTCAGGTCTTGGGGAATAGACAGTTTCATAACCGATTCTACTCTTCACTTATCAATTTCTCTTTTTCCCAGTGTCAAGGTAATTCCCAAATAACTAACTTCTTGTTTTATCACCTGCGCTTTTTTAGGGTTTATCTTTAGTCCCAATGCAAGTAATAATTGCAGCAGTTCTGTCAATAGCTGATGATGTTCTTGCTTGGTTTCAGTCTGCAGGAGTACATCATCTACATATTGTACCAAGTTCTCGGGTTTTGAAAACCATTGTAACCCTTCTCCTAAGCATTGGTGAAATATAGAAGGGGAATTATAGAATCCCTGTGATAGGGCAGTCTATGTATGCTGTTGTCCCTGAAAGGTAAATGCAAACTTGTACTCACACTCTCGTTCTACTGGAATGGACCAAACCCATTATTTATGTCTAAAACAGAGAACCATTGAGCTCTTTCATTCTGTTTGACCACTGTTGGAGCTGTTAACAGGGTTACTTTAGTCAGCTCTCGATAGAAATTTTCAATGAGGTTTCAATTAATTACAATACAATACAGGCCCTTCGGCCCACAATGCTGTGCTGAGCATGTACTTTCTTTAGAAATGTCCTCAGGTTACCAATAGCCTTCTATTTTTCTAAGTTCCATGTACCAATCATCAGAATCAGACTTTAATCGCCAAGTACCTGTGCACATACAAGGAATTTACTTCCGGCAGATGTTGTCTCTCTGCTCATAACAATAATAATGATAAATATAAATGAAAATATAGATTATACATACAAGTAGTGCAATCCAAGTAATAGTTAGCCGAGAGTTAACCGGCAGTTAACTTTTCAGCAAAGACCCTATCGTTTCTGCCTCCACCACCGTTGCCGGCAGCCTGTTCCACACCCTCACCACTCTCTGTACAAAAACACTTACCCGACATCTCCTCTGTACCTACTTCCAAATGCCTTAAAACTGTGCCATTTCAGTCCTGGAGAAAAGCCTCTGACTATGCACATAATGAATGCCTCTCATCATCTTCTACACCTCTATCAGGTCACCTCTCATCCTCCATGGCTCTAAGGAGAAAAGGCCAAGTTCACTCAACATATTCTCATAGGGTATGCTCCCCAATCCAGGCAACATCCTTGTAAATCTCCTCTGCACCTTTTATATAGTGTTACGGATTCGGCAACAATAAATATATAAGTGAGGCAGGGTTTTTTATAACAAATAAAACATCTATTAAACACTGAAAAACAAACCCCCAAAAGTAAACAAACAACTAACGTAACCGGAAATCAGCTGCTGTGCGGCAGCTTAAACAGTTCTTAACGAAATAAAGCGAAAACAGTTCTTAAAGCGGTTGCAAAAACAGTTCTTCAAAGTAGTACTGCAAAAGTTCAAAATGCTTACAGTCAATTAAAGGAGAGACTTTTTAGACGATTTAAATTCTCTTTCACGTCATGTTGTTGCAGTTCCCAGTCGAACTATACTTTTCCCGGAGAATTTATGAAGATGAAAATGAACCAGCTTAAAGGCACTGACCTGTCCTTTACAAAACTGTACCCAACCCTTTCTGCTATTTTGCAGGGATTACCACGGGGATAGCTGACAAATTCCTTCCGAATGAGGATCAAACAAGGTCGAACCTGTTTCACCATCGAAATCAACTTTCCTCGATCTTTTAGCTCCCGAACTCCGATCTTCCCTCTCCACTGATTTTTAACTGGCAGTATTATAAAGAAACTGCCAGCAATGACCTTTTAAACTTTAAGCATTAAATAAAACTCCACCTTTCAACCAAACTGCGTCATAATATTGGACCACGCAGTGGCATGGAGTCAAAATGGCAAATCCAGACACAAACTGCCCCTCCTCACAGGGAGCGGTCCTCCTTTTATACCCTGTAAAAAAAAACTGTCACATGACCTCTACTGGCGGGAAAATGATGTCACTCCACCATCACAAGACCACCACTTTAAGTCCAGTGTAGCTTCAACACCACTGTCACGTTAAAAGTACAAGACACCCACGGGTACGTAACAACAGTTTCCACATCGTTCCTGCAGTGAAGTGACCAGAATTGAGCACAGGACTCCAAGTGGGGTCTGACCAGCATTCTACAGTATTTAGCTGTAACGTTTCCTCACGGCTCCTAAGCGCAGTCCCAAAGTTGATGAAGGCCAATGCACCGTATGCCTTCTTAACCACAGAGTCAACCTGTGCAGCAGCTTGGAGTGTCCTATGGATCCCTCTGATCCTCCACACTGCCAAGAGTCCGACCATTATGTAAACAACAAAGTATGCTTAAACAGCATATTTACAAAATTCTTCAACTATTACTGAAATATTAAATATACAACAACCTCCACACATTAACCCACCACTTCACGCCGTCAACCACCACTTTTAATATTACCTGTCGGTCAGGCTTTGTACAGACACTCCTGTGCCTAGAATTACTTTATATGGACACACAATCAATCTTTGTCAAAAGCAATCTTGATATTTACATTTATGGCATTCTTCTGTTGTTATGTTTTTCTGTGTTTCTCAGATTTGGAATAAGAATCATGCGACTGAGGAGGTTGGCAAAGCGAATTCTCCAGCTAACCTTCCCCGTTTGCCTGGTTAGTCACTCCCTCGTTCTGTCCTTGGTCCAGTTCCCCCAGTAGTTCACACACTGCCCTCCCGTTCTGCAGTTTTTGGGAGTTCACCATTTACACACCCCGACAGTAAAACAATTGCAAGCTTGGATAATCAAAACAATCCCTTCAGTTAGTGTACTCTGCTTTTTATAACTGATAAAAAATAAGGATTCCAGAAACAGGCATTGCAAACAGTTTCATTTCTTTTCACTCACTCTGTCACATCAACTCGTAGACAACAGAACAGTCCCAAAAGACCCGAGGGACAGTTTGAGGCGACCTAAAATAATGCCTGAGTCAGTGGCAGCAGGCACACTACACCCTACACAAGCAGATTTCATCCCTCATGTTGGCATGTGTGGAGGTTGGATTTCATGGCTGGTGAATAGTTATTTTGGAAAATTAATGACAAAGTGTGTCATGGAGAAAGCCCCTGTATATTTGTAAATGTTTGTACTTGTTTTCATTTGTCTATTTGTAAATAATTTTTCTTCACAATGTTTAAGCAACTTTTGCTTTGTTTATTCACCAGTTACTAAACTCTCCGGTCCTTTTCACCCTGTACACATCAGACTTCCAATATAACTCGGAGTCCTGCCATGTGCCCAAGTTCGCTGATGACACGCCCATAGTGGGGTGTGTCAGGAATGGTCAGGAGGAAGAGTATAGGAAACTGATACAGGACTTTGAGATATGGTGCGACTCAAACTACCTGCGTCTCAATATCACCAAGACCAAGGAGATGGCGGTGGACTTTAGGAGACCTCGGCCTCATATGGAGCCAGTGATCATTAATGGAGAATGTGTGGAGCAGGTTAAGACCTACAAGTATCTGGGAGTGCAGTTAGATGAGAAGCTAGACTGGACTGCCAACACAGATGCCCTGTGCAGGAAAGCACAGAGTCGACTGTACTTCCTCAGAAGGCTGGCGTCATTCAATGTTAGTAGTGAGATGCTGAAGATGTTCTATCAGTCAGTTGTGGAGAGCGCCCTCTTCTTTGTGGTGGTGTGCTGGGGAGGCAGCATTAAGAAGAGGGACGCCTCACGTCTTAATAAGCTGGTAAGGAAGGCGGGTTTCTCGTGGGCACAGAACTGGAGAGTATGGCATTGGTGGCAGAGCAGAGGGCGCTGAGTAGGCTACGGTCAATCATGGAAAACCCTGAACATCCTCTGCACAGCACCTCCAGAGACAGAGAAGCAGCTTCAGCGGCAGGTTGCTGTCAATGCAATGCTCCTCAGACAGGATGAAGAGATCATTACTCCCCAACACCATTCGGCTCTACAATTCAACCACCAGGGGCAAGACATGTTAAAGTGCCGGGGTTAGGACTGAGCTTAAGTTACCACTCAATGCACTTTAGTAACTATTTAAGAACTTTTTAAAAGCTATTTATTAATGCTTTTTGGGAGGGTGATTTTAGATGCATATCATATTTATATTGAGTTAAATACTGTATGTAATTAGTTTTGCTACAATAAGTGTATGGGACACTGGAAAAATGTTGAATTTCCCCTTGGGGATGAATAAAGTATCTATCTATCTATCTATCTCGCTATCTATCTATTTATCTATCTATCTATCTATCTATCTAAATAAAACCCCGCGCATAACATGCCGTTGTAGCTTACCATCTGTTTTTCCAAACTGGTGGCCCACGCCTGAGAGTGAGGTGTGACAGATGGTAGCAGAGGTGTGATGGAAAGCCAAAAAGGGGTGTGGGTGTCAAAAAGCTCGGAACAGCAATCATGGAAGGCCAGAGTTGAACCAGATTCCCCCGGGTGGAGTCTCATGAGGGACAAGATGGGATCCAATGAAGAGTACAAGGCCCAAGGTGCAGGGCCCAAGACATGTTGTGGTCCTTCTGAGGAGCTGGGAAAGTCTGTGGGGATGTCAAAGCTGGTGTGGGTGTCAAAAAGCTCGGAACAGCAATCATGGAAGGCCAGAGTTGAACCAGATTCCCCCGGGTGGAGTCTCATGAGGGACAAGATGGGATCCAATGAAGAGTACAAGGCCCAAGGTGCAGGGCCCAAGACATGTTGTGGTCCTTCTGAGGAGCTGGGAAAGTCTGTGGGGATGTCAAAGCTGGCAGCTCCTCTTGGCCAGTTAGTCTCCACGCAGCAGGCCCAGGAAGAAATACTTCTGCCCAGTTCTGAGAGCTGTGAACCAGCCTGATCAGAGCTCCATCACCAGAGACAAGTGTTGACCTGGGAGCACCCACCACATCAGGGACTCCAAGTTTCATACCAGCTCCAGACTCCTCGGACAGCAGAAGCCCAAAAGTGCTGCTTCCAACACCAGCACCCCAGCCCTCCCTGTTACCTGGGCCTCCAGGTATGCAGGACCAGTCCTCACAGCCACCACAGGTGCCTTCCCAGGAATGGGTGCCTGCACCTGAGCCAAGACGTGGAGACTTTGCCGAGCATTCAGAACCCAAGATGGAGAGGATATCGAGAATTACCTCCTGCAGCTGAAATGCCTGGCCAAGATGTCCAGGCACATGGAGCAGTGGACTCATTCCTCTCCTGACTGGTACAGCGTTGGAAGCCTACTCAGCCAAGGGTGACCTGAAGCAGGCACTCCTGGCAAAATTCAACACATCGCCGGAGACCTTTCGACTGAGCTTCCGGGGAGGCCTGTGCCAACTGGAGAGTCACCAAAGGAGACCTACCACTGCCTGAAAGGCCTCAATCAACGCTGGATCAGGCCAGAAGTCAGAGCAAAGAAGAGATCAGGGAATTCATCAACTTCGAGTTGCTGTTGCAAATGTTGCCGGGGTATTTTGTACCTACGTCCAAGAACATGAGCCTTCGCAGCGCAGCTGGCCCAGCAGTATATCTACGCCCTGAGTGGAGCACCCCTGTCATCTTCTGCTCAGTCACGGGAGTGGCCACCACTTGGGGGAAACCCTGGTCCACAAATCAGAGACAAGAGACAATGTAAAACCTAAAGCTCCCCTGACTTGCTATTACTGTCAACAAGTTGGTCACAAAGCTTCTGTTTGTCCTTTAGAAAAACCTCACCTGTCCAGCTATTCTTTCTTTTTCAATTTTTTTATTAATATGAACATGATAAGATTAATACATAGTTATTGGAATTCCAAAATTAAAATGAATATAAAAGGATACACAAGCAATAAGTACAATATAGTTAAGTCTTCCCAAATCATGAATGATACAACTATCATATAAACGAAACAAGAAAAAACTAGGTATATCATGTTGAAAAAAACAGAAAAGAGAAAAAGAGAAAAAAAAATTATTACCCTAAGAAAAACTAATCTAACAAACTAACCACTAACTATTAAAGAAAAAAAGGAAAAAGGGAGAGGAAAAAAAGGGTTGTTTATAGTATCTATAAAAAGACAAAGAATCATCAGTGTCCCCAACTCTGATCCTCTCAACATATATATAATCAAAACCGGAAAAACAAATAGGATTGGAACAGGGTCAAATTACATCATGTGAAAATATTGAATAAATGGCCTCCAAGTCTTTTCAAATTTAATAGAAGGGTCATATATTAAATTTAGACATAACATAGTTTGAGAAACCAATGAAATATGGTAGGGGGTTTAATTTCTTTCCAATTCAACAAAATAGATCGTCTAGCCATAAATGTAAGGAATGCAATCATCCCGACAAGCAGAAGAAGATAAATGAATTGACTCTATCATTGGTAAACCAAAGATTGCAGTAATAGGATGAGGTTGTAAAACGTTCTGCTGAAATATCAGTCGGTGAATGGGCAGAGGTTGCATGCTCTCTTAGGTACAGGAAGTATGGTTACCTCTAGTCAGAACAGAACTTGTACCACCTAATCTTGTTGATTATTACAAACACACTTCGATTCAATGTGTACATGGGGATGTTAAAAAGTATCCTGCTGCTGATTTTACTCTTGGTGTGGTGGACAATGGGTACCTACTGTGGGTGGGTATGGTTGATGATTTGCCAAAAGATGGGGTAATTGGGAGAGATTTACTGACCCTAATGTTGGGTAATGTTAATTCAGTCTTGTCTTGTCCTGTATTGACACGGTCTAAAATCATGTGGGTGGAGTCTATTTGACGGGGGTAAGAAAGGGGTATGTAAATCATGTCAAGAACACCACTTGAACAAAGCATTGGGTACATCTGACCACCAGGAGTCTAGTGAATCCTGAGGAAGCAAGGTCCAGTGGAAAGGAAAGGCTTCTCAGACATAACATATCAACCTGCTGAGGGAGTGGAAGGAAAGAGAAGGCCAAAGCTTTCCTTGATGGTCCTACAGGTGGAGGAAGACAGCAGAGAGATGAATGAAGACTTGCAGTCTTGTAGTGTTTCTCTAAAGCCCAAAACTAGGCTATTTTTTGCCGATTAAAGCATCGAGGAAGATTGAAATAATCGAGGCAAGATTGAAGCGAGGGGTGTTCAGTCCCCTCACGCTCATTGCTGATGAACAATGAGCTCATTGTCCCGTCTCTCGCTCATTGCTGATGAACAATGAGCTCATTGTCCCGTCTCTCACTCATTGCTGATGAACAATGAGCTCATTGTCCCGTCTCTCACTCATTGCTGATGAACAATGAGCTCATTGTCCAGTCTCTCACTCATTGCTGATGAACAATGAGCTCATTGTCCCGTCTCTCACTCATTGCTGATGAACAATGAGCTCATTGTCCCGTCTCTCACTCATTGCTGATGAACAATGAGCTCATTGTCCCGTCTCTCACTCATTGCTGATGAACAATGAGCTCATTGTCCCGTCTCTCACTCATTGCTGATGAACAATGAGCTCATTGTCCCGTCTCTCGCTCATTGCTGATGAACAATGAGCTCATTGTCCCGTCTCTCGCTCATTGCTGCCTGAAGAAGATGTCTGTGTGTGACAATTCCTTTCTTTCTCTCTCCCTCGATCTCTTCTCCCACAGGAATTTTCCTGCATTCAAATGCTCTCTCTCTCCTACTTGATGCTGCTGGGGGATGGTGCCGGAGTCCTAGTTCTTGGGCAACATTTGATCGATGTAGTGTGTGAATTGGTCTCTGTAGTTTAGTTATGATGTGATTCCGGTTTCTCGTTGCTCCTTCTGTTGCTACTTTATGCACCTTTGAACAGGGCAGCCTGCAACTATCAAACAGCAAAGTACAGATTAAACTGAGCTGAGCTGAACTGAACATTCTTGGACTCTTTCGATGATTTTGTGGGTTTGTGGTTTATATTCTGCATTTTTTGTACTGTTTTTCATTTGCTAGAATTTGGTTTTTTTTGTGTGGTTGATGTTTATCTTTGAACAGGTTACATGGTTTTCCTTGTTCCGTGCTTGTCCGTGCGAAGACAAATCTCAGGGTTGTATACTACATACACACTTCACAGATGGAAAAGGGTCTAATGTTCTGAGATTTATGTGATGATTGGACTGTACTTTATATTGATTCTCTTCAGTTTTTGGTGTGAGTGATGGGATCAGGGACTATTACTGTTGCAGTCTTTTTGCTGTGGGGAGGGGGTATTCTTGGGGTCTGTGAGTTCTGCCTTTTTTCTTTCTTGTGCTGGTCGGGGAGAGTTGAGTCTTTTTTTCCCATCAACATCCATGGTCTCCCTGTATTTAATGGCTATCTGGAGTCAACAAACATCAGAGCTGTATTGTACATGCATAATTTGACAATAAAATAAACTTTTGAACCTCATAATAAATTTACTTTGAATCTTTGAATACATTGTATAAACAAAGTATGCTTAAAAAGAATATTTATAATATTTTTCAAATATTACTGAAATACTAAATACACAACTTCCAGGCACTAACCCACCACTCCACACCCTTAACCAACAACTTTATGATTTCCTGTTGGTCAGTCTTTGTACAGACATTCCTGTGCCTTGCGTTACTTCATGGACACACAATCAATCTTTGTCTATAAGCAATCATAATATTTACATTTATGACGTTCTTACTTTATTGTGTTTTTATGTGTTTCTCAGATCTGGTGTAACAATTATGTGACAATTATGTAACAATAATGCTAATTCTCCTGCTAACCTTACTCCTTTGCCCAGTTAGTCACCCTCATCACTCTAACCCTGGTCCAGTTTCCCCAGTAGTTCACACACTTTGACCACCTGTTCTGCAGTTCTTAGGAGTTCACCATTTACACACCCCAACAGTAAAACAATCGCAAGCTTGGATAATCAAAACAATCCCTTCAGTTAATATGCTGTGCTGTTTATAATTCATAAAAGTAAGGATTCCAGACACAGGCATTCCAAACAGTTTCATTTATTTTCACTCACTCTGTTACGTCGGTTTGCAGACCGCAGAACAGTCCCAAAAGACCCGAGGGACAGCTTGGGGCATCCTAAAATAGTGCCTGGGTTAGTGGCAGCAGATCCACTACACCCTTCACAAGCAGATTTTAACCCCTCAGTTTGGCTTTGCTGAGAGGTGTGGCGGGAGGATTTGATGGTTGGTGAATAGTTATATTGGAAAGTTAATGACAAAGTATATCATGGAGAAAGGCTCCATAAATTTGTAAATTTTTGTACATTTGTTTCCATTTGTCTATTTGTAAATACTTTTCTCTTCACAACTTTTGGGCAGCTTTACTTTTTTTTCACCTGGCACCAAATATAACCCCTTGCACTAATGTGCTGTTGCCACTTACCGTCTGTTTTCTTATCCAACTGTGACCCTCGTCAGGCAGCTTACCCACACCCGATAGCGAGGTGTGACGAATTAATTTGTACTATTTTGCGCTCATGTACAGGAAATTACATCTTGAATCTGAATCTGAAACTTAGTGCCTTCCACAATGAAGACTGACGAAAAATACTTACCGAGCTTGTCTGCCACTTCTTTGACTCCCTCCCCCTCCCCCCCATCATTACTAAATCTCCAGCTTCATTTTCCAGCAGACCAATATCCACTCTATCTTCTCTGTTACCCTTTATATACCTGACTTGTAACGTATTCAGGCAACAATAAATATGAGTTATGCAAGGGTTTTTATAACAAACAACACGTTTATTAAACACTGAAAACAAACCCCCCAAAAGTAAACAAACACTAACGGAACCGGAAATCGGCTGCTGTGCGGCAGCTTAAACAGTTCTTAAAGCGATGCAGCTCAAACAGTTCTTAAAGCGATGCAGCTCAAACAGTTCTTAAAACAATGTTGCAAAAACAGTTCTTTTAAGTAGGATTGCCACAAGTTCAAAATGCTCATGGTTCATTTTAGGGAGAGACTATTTAAGATGATTTAAATTCTCTTTCACGTCGTTTTGCTTCGATCCCCAGCGTTGAACTTTTCCCATGAAGAATTTACGAAACGGAACGAAACGGCTTAAAGTCACTGACCTTTCCTTTATCACACTGTCCTCAATCTTCTGCTGTCCCGCAGAGGTTAACACGAGAACAGTCAATGAATTCCTTTTCGAATAAGGATTAAATAAGTTCGAACCTGTTTCACCGTCGAAATAGATTCTCCTCGATCTTTAACTCCCCAACTCCGATCTTCACTCTCCACTGATTTCTGAACTAGCAGTATTGTAAAGAAACTGCTGGCAATGACCTTTTAAACTTTAGACATTAGTTAAAACTTCATCTTTCAACTAAACTGCGTCATCTCATTAAATCACACAGTGGCATGAAGTCAGCTTGGCAAATCCAGCCACGAACTGCCCCTCCTCACAGGGTGGGGTCTTCCTTTTATACCCTGTAAAAAAAACCTGTCACATGACCTCTACTGGCGGGAAAATGACGTCACTCCACCATCACAAGACCATTACCTCAAGTCCAGTATAGCTTCAACCCCAGTCATGTGACAAGGGCACCACTGTCGTGTGTCACGAGTACGTAACACCTCCCTCCAAAAAAACATTTTTGGTCTGACAAGAACAAAAAATTTTAACAATTGCTTACAAGAAAGCAAATGTATAAATTTTATAACATACATAATATACAATACCATCATATAACAGCTTATAACTCACAACACAGTAGGCGTGTTACATTTGAAAAAAAACACTCCATAAAAAAAATGGATTGTACATTCAACATCGAGATAGACAATTAGCAACCACATTATCTTTACCTTTAATATGAGTTATCACAATATTGTACTCTTGTAACATCAAACTCCAATTTAATCATCTTCTGTTTTTGTTTTTCATCTTACTCAGAAAAACTAACGGATTATGATCAGTGTAAACAATAAGTGGTTTTTGAGTTGTACCAACATATACCTCAAAATATTCCAAAGCTAAAACAAGAGGTACCAATTCTTTCTCTATTGTCGAATAGTTTCTTTGATGCTTATTAAATTTCTTAGAAAAGTAAACTACTGGATGATCAACCTCATCACCCTCATTCCTTTGCATTAATACTGCTCCTGCAGCCTCATCACTGGCATCCACAGCCAATGAAAAAGGTTTTTCAAAGTCAGGTGCCTTAAGCACAGGTTGTTGACATATCATTATTTTCAATTTTTCAAATGCTTCTTGACAAGGGACTGTTCACACAAACTTCATTTTCTTTTGCAGAAGGTTAGTTAATGGAAGGGCAACATTAGCAAAATTCTTACAAAATTTTCGATAATATCCTACCATTCCCAAAAATCTTCTGAGAGTTTTTTCCCCCATTGGAGTGGGAATCTCTAAAATTGCCTGAACTTTTGCCTGAACAGGAGCTACCTTACCTTGACCCACAACATAACCAAGGTAAGTCACAGTGGCATGTCCAAATTCACTCTTAGCTAAATTAATAGTTAAGTTAGCTTTTGAAAGCCTTTCAAACAATTTATCCACCGCAATAATGTGTGCTTCCCAAGTATCATTTCCTGTCACTAAATCATCAATATTAGTATCAGTATCTTTCAGTCCCTGAATCACAGAGTTAATCATCCTCTGGAAAGTACCTGGGGCATTCTTCATCCCAAATGGAAGAACATTATACTCATATAACCCAGATGGAGTTACAAATGCAGAAATCTCTCTACCTCTGTCCGTTAATGGAACACACCAATACCCTTTCAATAAATCAATCTTTGTAAGGAGCTTTGTTTTTCCAAATTTATCTACACAATCATCTACTCGAGGAATTGGATATGCATTTGTTTTCACTACAGCATTCACCTTCCTATAGTCCGTACAAAACCTAATACTACCATCTGGTTTTGGCACCATAACACATGGCGAACTCCAATTCAAGTTAGAATGTCTGATAATATTATTCTCTAACATATAATCAATTTCTTTCTCAGCAAGTTCACATTTTTCTATGTTCATCCTATATGGATGTTGTTTAATAGGTTTGGCATTTCCAACATCTACATCATGTGAAGCTATAGTAGTCCTTCTTGGAACATCTGGAAACAACTCCTTATATTTAAAAATTAACTCCTTCATCTGTTTCTGCTCTAGCTGTAAATGTGCTAATTTCTCATCAATATTTTCCAGAGTGGTTGAATTTGGTAACCTAACAGAAACAATGTTGGATTTAGAATGAAATTCAGATGAATGATCTATCATGTTCCTAGTTAAATCAAACTCATTCTCACTAACCACAACAGTCACAGTATCAGATTGTTTCTCAAAATATGGTTTTATCATATTTATATGGCAAAGTTGTGTTGACCTACGATCTGGAGTTTTTACCACGTAATCCACATCATTGATTTTAGACACAATTTCATAAGGACCATGAAATCTAGCTTGTAAAGGATTTTTCTGCACTGGGAAAAGAACCAACACCTTATCTCCAGGCTTAAACATCCTCATCCTAGCTTCTTTATCATACAAAGTTTTCATTTTCTCCTGAGCCAACTTTAAATTTTCCTTGGCTAAGCTACAAGCATTATGTAACCTGTCCTTAAATTTCAAAACATAGTTGAACAAATTAGTGTGTACTTCCTTACTAATCCACAGCTCTTTCAATAAAGCTAAAGGTCCTCTAACTCTATGCCCAAACACAAGTTCAAATGGACAAAAACCTAAAGATTTCTGTACCAATTCCCTTACTGCAAATAAAAGTAGGTTTATACCCTCATCCCAGTCACTTTCATTTTCCACACAATATGTCCTAATCATACTCTTGAGGGTAGAATGAAACCTCTCCAAGGCACCTTGCGATTCTGGATGGTATGTAGACGAAGTGATTTCCTTAGCTCCCAATTTATAAACTATCTGTTGAAACAATCCAGACATAAAATTACTGCCCTGATCAGTTTTTATCTCCTTAGGTAATCCAAAATAAGTAAAGAATTTTATAAGAGCCTTTGTCACAATTTTAGCTTTTATATTCCTAAGTGGTACTGCCTCTGGAAACCTAGACGAAGTACACATGATAGTCAACAAATACTGATAACCAGTTTTTGTCTTTGGTAATGGACCAACACAATCTACAATACCTTTAGAAAACGGTTCACCAAATGCTGGGATAGGTTGTAATGGAGCTACTGGTGTAACCTGATTTGGTTTACCCACAATTTGACAAGTATGGCACGTTTTACAAAACATCGCCACATCTTTTCTTAGACCAGGCCAGTAAAAATGTTTTAAAATCTTGTCCACAGTTTTCCTTACCCCTTGATGTCCACCTAAAGGCACACTATGAGCTAAAGTCAAAATCTCATTTCGATAAACTTTACGGACAACTACCTGGTAAACAACATTCCAATCCTCACTTGCAGGAATTGTAGGTGATCTCCACTTCCTCATCAACACTCCTTTTTCCAAGTAATATCCTACTGGCACCTTCTCAATTTCACTATCTAGTAAAGCTTGTTCTCTTAATTTTATAATCTCTGAGTCTCTATTCTGCTCTGCTATCATCTCCTTCCAAGACAGAGATAAATCCTCATAGTCAGACTTACTCCAAGAATCTTGTTCAAACAACGAAGATAAGAAAGTCTCTGACACATCCTCAAGACTCGAATCCTGAGTTGAACAGTTCTGAGTAACAAACTCATTCTGCGCATCAATCTTTTTAGCCATAGCTCTAGTCACAACACAGGAAGAATTAGTGTTAGAATTCAACTCTGGTTCCTCTGACTCCATTGTCAAATGCACTTCAGGAAAAACTTGTCCACCTGCCAAGTCATTACCTAACAATAAAGAAATGCCCTTCACAGGTAAGCTATGCTGTAATCCTACTTTAACAAATCCTGTAACTAACCCTGACTTTAAATTTACTTTATGTAAATGTACAGGCATAAAATCACTCCCAACAGCTCTTATGTAATTTACCTCACCAGTATCACTCTTCATTAAGCTTCAACACACTGTCTAACATCAGTGATTGAGAAGCTCCAGTATCCCTAAGGATTTTCATTGGCACCAGAGTAGATCCTTCTTTCAAGGGTACAAACCCTTCAGTTATAAAATGATCATATCCCTTTCTAACTTGGTCAGACTCTAACAAACCCTCATTTGTGTTTATCAAACCCTGTAATTTTACAGGTGCTTCAGTACGTTGTACACAAGCATCTGGAACTGCTTCCTTTTCTTTCTTTTTCAATCTGAAACAGTTAGCTATCACATGACCAGACTTCTGACAATAGTTACACATAAGACCAAACTGTCTTTCCTTCACAGGTTTTCCTTCCTCCTTACCTTTCTCATTAACTTCTGATTTACCTTGAGTCTCCATGTTATTTTTCCTCTTAAATTCTGCCCTGAGGAAATTTATTCTTATGGATTAAAATATACTCATCAGCTAATCTAGCACAGTCCTGCAATTTATCACTATCCCTCTCATTTAAGTAGGTCCTTACTTCAACAGGAATGCTTCTTTTAAATTCCTCCATTAAAATCAGCTCTCTCTGTTTTTGTTCAGCCTCCAATTTACAACGCTCCAATTTCATTTGTTCGATTTGCAACTGCATCTCCAGATTACTTATTGGAAATGACTCTAAAACCGAATCATCAAAAACACCCAAATCCACATAGTGTGACGGGATTTTTCTCTGTATTACAGCCTTTGATGTAGTCTGCAAAATACCTTTAAGTTGCAATCAACGAGCTATCTCAGATACCTCAGTTTTTTTCGCCTTCGCTAACAACTCCGCATCTGGCGAAGCCAGAAACTCATCAATATTAATAGTTGCCGAATACCACTCACAAGCCAATCAAACAAAAGAATCGAGTATTCCCCTTCCCCAAAACACCGATTCAAAAGTTAGCAAGCATTTAAACTCAAACGATCCAATCCGGATGCAGCCCCCATATTTATGTTACGTACACAGGCAACAATAAATATATGAGTTAGGCAAGGGTTTTTATAACAAACAACACGTTTATTAAACACTGAAAACAAACCCCCCAAAAGTAAACAAACACTAACGGAACTGGAAATCAGCTGCTGTGCGGCAGCTTAAACAGTTCTTAAAGCGATGTTGCAGAAACAGTTCTTTTAAGTAAGATAGCCACAAGTTCAAAATGCTCACGGTTCATTTAAGGGAGAGACTTTTTAAGACGATTTAAATTCTCTTTCATGTCATTTTGCTTCGATCCCCGGCGTCGAACATTTCCCACGAAGAATTTACGAAACGGAACGAAACGGCTTAAAGGCACTGACCTTTCCTTTATCGCACTGTCCTCAATCTTCTGCTATCCCGCAGAGGTTAACACGAGAACAGTCAACGAATTCCTTTTCGAATAAGGATTAAATAAGTTCAAACCCGTTTCACCGTCGAAATAGATTCTCCTCGATCTTTAACTCCCCAACTCCGATCTTCACTCTCCACTGATTTCTGAACTAGCAGTATTGTAAAGAAACTGCTGGCAATGACCTTTTAAACTTTAGGCATTAGATAAAACTTCATCTTTCAACTAAACTGCGTCATCTCATTAAATCACACAGTGGCATGAAGTCAACTTGGCAAATCCAGCCATGAACTGCCCCTCCTCACAGGGTGGGGTCTTCCTTTTATAACCTGTAAAAAAAAACCTGTCACATGACCTCTACTGGCGGGAAAATGACATCACTCCACCATCACAAGACCATTACCTCAAGTCCAGTATAGCTTCAACCCCAGTCACCTGACAAGGGTACCACTGTCATGTCACGAGTACGTAACGGGCTAATCCTCTAGTCTCCTCTTTAATATTATTAGCTAGCATAACTTCATATTTCATCTTCCTCTCCTTTTTGCTTTTCTTCGTTGCCTTCTGTTGGTTTTTAAAAGTTTGCCAATCCTCTAGCTTCATTAATTGTTTGCTACATTATATGCCCTCTTTTCACTTTGATTCCTGCTGCCCTTCTTAAGTAGAGACAGAACTTCAGTTATCCTCACAGCTCAGGATGATAGAAAATTCTCTGCAAAGCTCCTTACCGTCTCCTCCCTTGCTTCACATAACATCCTAACATGCAGTTCAGGGATTAATCCACCCTTATGCATTTCAGGAACTCCAAAACTTCATAATGTGGATATGCTCCTGGATTTCATTATTTTCTTCCCTGACTTTACCAGCTTTATATTTACTCATGTCGCATAGCTCCAAACAGAATTCTAAAGGGGACCTGCTCTTGCCCAGTTACTTTTACTATTAAACTGTGTTTAAGATACTGTACAAGAAATTGAAACTTTTGTTAATGAGGCATTCACTTTTTCCCAGATTCTAGGCTTTCACCCCATGAATAAAAAAATGTGCCCAAAGTAAGAGTAAAACTATGATGTGATTTAATAGATTAGTTTGGAAACATAGCTTCTTTCTCTCTCCCTCTCTATCTATATCTTCGATTCTCTCATGCCTTGATTTATTCATCAAAAGTTATTGATCTGATCATACACTCAATGAAATAAAATCCAGAATTCCATAATAGCCACATGTAATTCTAATTATGTTACAAGTCATGCTGGGATATGAGATTCCCACATTTTGAAAACAAACAATCAGGAAAGAACATGAATTTGTATTTTGGAAAATAGATTGGTAATGATTGGAGTGTCATTTACTCAATTCTGGAATCTAAGTGCAGATATAGAGTGAGGTCTAAAAGTCAAAGATAGAATAAAAACATAACTAGCATAATGAATAAACTCTTCTGACTGGGTACAAGTATTGATTTTAACCAACTTTTTGATGACACACTCTGCCATCTTCATCAGGGATGATGCCTGGGAATGTCTAGTCAGTGGTATGGCAGAGTTTATCATCAAAACTGGGATTAAAGTTGATACCTGTACTTGGCTGGAAGCCCAGGAAAAGTTTATTCATCAAACATGCTGGGAAAGCACCAGATCCATTTATAACTAGCATATTTTATTTACTTTGATAGATTTACAAAATTAAACAGTATGGAAACATGCCAGTTGGTCCACAGAATTTGTGTTAACACCAACCACCCACTGACATTAATCCTGCTCTCATTCATTCTCCTCACAGTCACATCAACTCTCCAAATGTTCCTCTGGTCATTACAGTATTTACAGCAACCAATTACCCTACCAGTCTGAGAGTTTATGGGACGCATGAGGAAGCTAAGCATGCAGGGCAATCCTGCACAGTCACAGAGAAAATGTGTAAACTCCCCAAACAAGACCTGAGGTCAGGATTACAACCTGGTCATTTAATCTCTGAACCAAAAATACTAAATGAGCCACTGTATTGCTTTCGGTTTGAGGTACATGAGTAATTACCCCAGGTGTAACTAATTAAACTCCTGGATTTCTTTTGATATCTGACCTATGAAAGCACCTCTGCTGTTAGCATCTGTGTTTCTTCAACAGGCCATGGCTCCCCTCACACTCCTCCTAATGTTAACCCTCTACCTCCTGCGACACAAAGTCGGCCATGACCAACATGTGCCACAAGACTTCTCACAAAGGTCCAGCAAGAGATCGAGCAATTTCAGGCACTGCAATCAGTGGCAGAGTACAATCAAGATTTTATCTGTCAGAAAATTACACTTCATGTATTTTTAGTGTTATTTCCTTTTTTCCATAAGATATACACAAGGAGGAATTCTCCCAATGTTTAAACAAATGATTGAGTATTGACTAACTTAAGGAGAATTAAGTGCACTCTAGGCTTTTAATATATTGCAAAAAAAAAGGATAAAATTGTGGAAACAAAAGAAAATTATCCAGTGCAACACCACATTTGTTCAGAAATGAAAAATTATATTTTAGTAAAATACCTTTTGGTGTATACCAAATTTCTGAAGAATTCAGCAGGGCAGGCAGCATTTGCAAAGAAATGAGTCAATATTTTGGACCAAAGACCTTTAATCAGAATTGGAAAAATAGGAAGTTTAAGTTGCCAGGTCCTGTACAGTAGAGAGAAGATATAATGACTGTGATAGGGCACAGGCCAGGGTTGTTATCAGAGCTATTACTGAAAAAAACCCCAGCTAATAGAGCAGTTTGAGAGGGAGAAGCATAACTCACACCTATCAGTATCACAATGGAATAAAAGGAATTACATCGGTACAAGAAAGGAGCTTGCCCAGCTGGATTGGAGGAGGATACTGGTGGGGATGACAGCAGAGCAGAGAAGGCTGAGGTTTCTGGGAATAGTTCACAAGGAACAGGATAGTTATGTCCCACAGAGGAGGAAGTTCTCAAACGGCAGGGTTAGGCAACTGTGGCTGACAAAGAAAGTTAAGGACTGCATAAAAGCCAAGGAAAGGGCAGATAAGGTCGCAAAAGTGAGTGGGAAGTTGGATAATTGGGAAGCTATTAAAATCCTACAAAAGGTAATGAAAAAAGCTATATGAAGGAAATGATGAAATATGAGGATAAACTGGCCAATAATATAAGGAAGGCTACTACAAGTTTTTTCAGCTATATAATGAGTAAATCAGAGGTAAGAGTTGATATTCACCCTCTGGAAAATGATGCTGTTGGGGTAGTAATGGGGACAAAGAAATGGAAGATGAGCTTAACACGTACTTTGCATCTGTCTTCACTGTGGAAGACACTGGCAGTGTATCGGGACCATGAGTGACGGGGGCAGGACGGAGTGCAATTACTATTACAAAGGAAAAAGTGCTAGGCGAGCTCAAAGGTCTTAAGGTAGATAAGTCACCTGGGCTAGATGGAGCCTAGAGTCCTGAGAGAGGTTGCAGAAGAGATAGCGGATGCATTGGTCATGAACCTCCAAGACTCACTTGATTCTGGCATGGTCCCAGAATTTCTACAGACCGAAAGATTGGAAATGTCACTCCACTCTCTAAGACCATAAAACCATAAGATAGAGGAGCAGAAGTGGGCCATTTGGCCCATCGAGTCTGCTCCACCATTCAGTCATGGGCTGATCCAATTCTTCCAGTCATCCTCACTCCCCTGCCTTCTCCCCATACCCTTTGATGCCCTGGCTACTCAGGAACCTATCTATCCCTGACTTAAATACACCCAATGACTTGGCCTCCACATCCACTTATGTCAACAAATTCCACCGATTTACCACCCTCTGACTAAAGTAATTTCTCCGCATCTCTGTTCCAAATGGATGTCCTTCCATCCTGAATTCGTGCCTTCTTGTCCTAGAATCCCCTACTATGGGAAATAACTTTGCCATATCTAATCTGTTCAGGCTTTTTAACATTTGGAATGTTTCTATGAGATTCCCCCTCATTCTCCTGAACTCCAGGGAATACAGCCCAAGAGCTGGCAGACGTTCCTCATATGGTAACCCTCTCATTCCTGGAATCATTCTTGTGAATCTTCTCTGAACCTTCTCCAATATCAGTATATCCTTTCTAAAATAAGGAGCCCAAAACTGCACGCAATACTCCAAGTGTGGTCTCACGAGTGCCTTGTAGAGCCTCAACATCACATCCCTCCTCTTATACACTATACCTCTAGAAATGAATGCCAATATTGCATTCGCCTTCTTCACAACCGACTCACCCTGAAGGTTAACCTTTGTGCTATCTTGCACAAGTACTCTCAAGTCTCCTTGCATCTCTGCATTTTGAATTCTCTCCCTATCTAATTAATAGTCTGCCTGTTTATTTCTAACACCGGTGTATGACCATACACTTTCCAACATTGTATTTCATTTGTCACAGCTTTATTCATTCCCCTAAACTATCTAAGTCTCTCTGCAGGCTCTGTTTCCTCAACACTACCCGCTCGTCTGTCCTCATTTAGAATGGAGGAAGGCAAATGAAAGGAAATTATAGTCCAGTATGCCTAACCTCAGTGGTAGGGAAAGTGCTGGAGTCTAATGATAAAATAAGTTAAAGTCAGCATGGTTTCTGTGAAGGGAAATCTTCCTGAAAATTCTGTCAGGAGTTTTTTGAGGAAGGGAATGCCATTTATTTGGATTTTCAGAAGGCATTTGATAAGGTGCCACACATGAGGCTGCAGAACAAGATTATAATCTTCTGGTGTTACAGGAAAGGTACTGGCATGGATAGAGGAATGGCTGACAGGCAGGAGGCAGTGAGTGGGAATAAAAGGGGCCTGTTCTGGTTGAGGGCCGGTGTCCGGTGGTGTTCCTCAGGGGTCAGTATTGGGACTGCTGCCTTTCACATTCTTCGTCAATGATTTAGAATGGAATTGATGGTTTTGTGGAAAGGTTTGTGGTTGATATGAAGATGGGTTGAGGGCTGGGTAGTGCTGAGGAAACAAGGAGGTTGCAGCAGGACTCAGGCAAATTGCAAGAATGGGCAAAAATAGCAGATGTTGGGAAATATACAGTAATGCATTTTGGTAAAAGGAACAATAAGACCAGAAGACATAGGAGCAAAATTAGACCATTTGGCCCATCGAGTCTGCTTCACTACTCAATCATGGCTGATCCTTTTCGTCCTCCTCCTTGACCCCATTTCCTGGCCTTCTCCCTGTAACATTTGATGTCATGTCCAATCAGGAACCTGTCAATCTATTGCTTAAATACACCCAGTGACCTGGCCTCCACAACTGCACATGGCAACAAATTGCACAAATTCACCACCCTCTGGCTAAGGAAATTTCCCCACATCCCTGATTCCAGTCTCTGCGGCCGACGTGCAAGCAGCCTTCTGAAGGGAGACCCCATGTAAAGTGTTTAGCCCAGGTGGTTACCTGGCCAAGTGCTAAAGATCTGTGCTGATAAACTGGATGGAGTAATCATTGAGATCTTTACCCTCTCATTCTGGCAGTCTGCTTCAAGCAGGCTTCAATTATACCAGTGTCTAAGAAGAACGTGGTAATTTGCCTCAATGACTATCATGCAGTTGCACTTACATCCACAGTGAAGAGGTGATTTGAGAGGTTGGTGATGAAACATATCAACTCCTCCCTGAGAAGTAAATTGTATCCGCTCAGGTTTGCCTACCAGACCAACAAGTCCAGAGTAGATTCCATCTCATTGGCTTTCCACTTAACCCTGGAACATCTGGACAGCAAAGAAGCATACATCAGGATGTTCTCTATTGACTACAGCTCAGCATTTAATATCATCATCCCCTCAAAACTAATCAATCTTTAAGACCTTGGTCTCAATCCTCCTTGTGCAATTGGATCCTCAGTTTTGGCAATTACAGACCAGTCAATTTGGATTGGCAACAACATCTCCATTGTGATCTCTATCAGCATAGTTGCATCACAATGTTGTCTGCTTAGCCCTCTACTCGACTCATTTTAAAGTGTGTGGCTAAGCACAGCTCCAATGCCACATTCAAGTTTGCTGAAGACTTCACTGTCATAGATTGAATCTAAAGTGATGATGTATCAGCATATAAGAGGGAGATTGACAACCTGGTTGAGTGGCGCCAGAATAACAACCTGTCAGCAAGACCAAAGAGCTGATTCTTGACTTTAGGAGGAGTAAACCAGAGGTCCATGAGCAGGTCCTCATCAGAAGCTCAGAGATGGAAAGGGTCAGCAGCTTTAAGTTCCTTAGTGTTATTATTTTGAAGGACCTGTTCCGGGCACAACTTGTAAGTACAATTACAAAGAAAGCAGGGCAGTGCCTACAAGAGGAGAGACTGTACTTGATTTGGTATTGGGAAATGAACCTGGTCCGGTGTCAGATCTCTCAGTGGGAGAGCATTTTGGAGATAGTGATCATAATTTTATCTCCTTTACAATAGCATTGGAGAGAGCTAGGAAAAGACAAGTTAGAAAAGCGTTTAATTGGAGTAAAGGGAATTATGGGGCTATTAGGCCGAAAATTGGCAGCTTAAATTGGGAAAAAGCTGTTCTCAGGGAAAGGTATGGAAGAAATGTGGCAAATGTTCAGGGGATATTTGTGTGGAGTTCTGCAGAGGTACATTCCAATGAGACAGGCAAGTTATGGTAGGGTACAGGAACCATGGTGTACAAAGGCTGTAATAAATCTAGCCAAAAAGAAAAGAAAAGCTTACAAAAGGTTCAGAGAGCTAGGCAATATTAGAGATCTAGAAGATTATAAGGCTAATAGGAAGCAGCTTAAGAAGGAAACTAAGAGAGCCAAAAGGGTCCATGAGAAGGCCTTGTCGGGCAGGATTAAGCAAAACCTCAAGGCATTCTGCAATTATGTGAAGACCAAGAGGATAAGATGTGAAAGAATAGCACCTATCAAATGTGACAGTGGAAAGCATGTATGGAACTGGAAGAAATAGCAGAGGTACTTAATGAATACTTTACTTCAGTATTCTTTTCTTTCTTTTTAAATCTTTTTATTAATTTTTAAACAAACATAAATGAAACATGAATACAGAGAGTTTGATAGTACATAGTTAATAGTTTAAATAAATATTCAAATAGATGATATATCATTGTATATATATATAATAACCTCCCAAACTCATAGCAATTATGAACAAGTAAAAAAAACCCAAAAAAAGAGAAAAAAAAACCTAACCAACATGGGCCGTTGCATTATGTCAAATATGTACAGTAGTGCCAATAACTCTGTACCTCCATCCAAATAATTAAGGATAATAAAAGTGAGGTTTGGGAAAAGACAATTTACCTCATATGAAAATGTTGAATAAATGGTCTGCAAGTTTCTTCAAATTTAACTGAAGGATCAAAGACAACACTTCTAATTTTTTCTAAGCTCAAACAAGAGATAGTTTGAGAAAACCACTGAAAAATAGTTGAAGGATTAATTTCTTTCCAATTCAATAGAATAGATATTCTAGCCATTAATGTAACAAATGCAATCATCCGTCGAGCTGAGGGGGATAAACGACTATTATCCGCCATTGGTAAACCGAAAATTGCAGTAATAGGATGCGGTTGGAAAATGATATTCAGAACTGCTGAAATGATACCGAAAATATCTTTCCAGTAATTTTGCAAACAAAGGTATAACATGTTTTCGTGATCAACTTTTAGATAATAGTTTTATCTCCTTAGAACAGCTATCTAATTAATATAATTTACCTGAAACTCATTTTTTTAGATATTTGCAAGTTAGAAATTTCTTGAATAATAAGTTACAGTCTTTTCCAAAATTATGTCCATCGGACATTACGGAAATTTTTTTAGCTCTGAATCCTTGTCAGAATGGTTTAGTAGCCACCATTTATAATATGATCATGAAAATACAGCCAGAAGTATCAGAAAAAAATTAAGAAGGAATAGGAAAAAGAACTTCATTGTCTTATACCCACTGAGTAGTGGGAGAAAATTTTACAATTAGTCAATTCTTCTTCTATTTGTGCTAAACATGCCCTGATACAAGTTAAGGTTGTACATAGAGCTCATATGTCTGAGGATAAACTTGCTTGATTTTATTCTTATGTTAATCCAACCTTTGACATGTCATTCTGAAGTTGCTTCATTGACCCACATGTTTTGGTCTTGCCCTTTACTTCAGTATTCACTATGGAAAAGGATATTGGTGATTGTAGTGATGACTTGCAGCAGACTGAAAACCAACAGCACAATACAGGCCATTCTGCCCGCAAAGTTGTGGGGAACATGTCGATACCTTAGAAATTACTGGGCTTACCTATAGCCCTCTAGTTTTCTAAGCTCCACGTACCCACCCAAAAGTCTCTAAAAGTCTCTAAAGACCCTATCATATCCGCCTCCACCACCATTGTCACAGCCTGTTCCATGCACTCGCTGTTCTCTGAGTAAAAAACTTACCCCTGACATCTCCTCTGTCCCTATTCCCCAGCACATTAAACCTCTATTCTCCTGTGGCAAAGATTTCAGCCCCGGAAAAAAGACTCTGACTATCCACACAACAATGCCTCTCAGCATCTTATACACCTCTCTCAGGTCACCGTTCATCCTGCGTCGCTCCAAGGAGAAAAGGCCAAATTCACTCGACCCATTCTCGTAAGCCATGCTCCTCAGTCCAGGCAACGTGCTTGTAAATCTCCTTTGCACCCTTTCTATGACTTGCACATCCTTCCTGTAGTGAGGTGACCACAACTGAGCACAGTACTCCAAGTTGGGTCCAAATAAGGTTCTATGTAGCTGCAAAATTGCCTCTCGGCTCCTAAATTCAATCCCACGATTGATGAAGGCCAATACACCGTATGCCTTCTTAACGACAGAGTCAACCTGCACAGCTGCTTTGAGTGTCCTGTGGCCCTGGTCCCCATGATCCCTCTGATCCTCCACTCTGCCAAGAGTCTTACCAATAATACTATATTCTGCATCATATCTGACACACCAAAATTAACCAATTCACCCCTATCAGCGCAGTTTTGCATCCTATCAATGACCCGCTGTAACCTCTGACAGCCATCCACACTATCCACAACACCTCCAACCTTTGTGTCATCAGCAAACTTACTACCCCATCCCTCCGCTTCCTCATCCAAGTCATTTATAAAAATCACGAAGAGTAAGGGTCCCGGAACAGATCCCTGAGGTACTCCACTGGTGACCGACCTCCATGCAGAATATGACCTGACTACAACCACTCTTTGCCCTCTGTGGGCAAGCCAGTTCTAGATCCACAAAGCAATGTTCCCTTGAATCCCATGCCTCCTTACTTTCCTAATAAGACTTACATGGGGTACCTTATCAAATGCCTTGCTGAAATCTATATATACTACATCCACTGCTCTTCCTTCATCGATGTGTTTAGTGACATCAAAAAATTCAATCAGGCTCGTAAGGCACAACCTGCTTTTGACAAAGCCATGCTGACTATTCCTAATCATATTATACCTCTCCAAATGTTCATAAATCCTGCCTCTCAGGATCTTCTCCATCAACTTAACAACAACTGAGGTAAGACACACTGGTCTATAATTTCCTGGGTTATCTGTACTCCCTTTCTTGAATAAAGGAACAACATCATAAACCTCCAATTCTCTGGGACCTCTGCCATCCCCATTGATGATGCAATGATCATCGCCAGAGGCTCAGCAATCTCCTTCCTCACCTCCCACAGTAGACTGGGGTACATCTCGTCCGGTCCGGCAACTTATCCAACTTGGTGCTTTCCAACAGCTCCAGCACATCCTGTTTCTCAATATTTACATGCTCAAGCTTTTCAGTCTGCTGCAAGTCATCACTACAATCACCAAGATCCTTTTCCATCGTGAATACTGAAGTAAAGTTTTCAGTAAGTACCTCTGCTATTTCCTTCAGTTCCAGACATACTTTCCCATTGCCACACTTGATAGGTCCTATTCTTTCACATCTTATCCTCTTGCTCTTGACATAATAGTAGAATGCCTTGGGGTGTTCCTTAATCCTGCCCATCAAGGCCCCTTCTGGTTCTCCTAATCTCCTTCTTAAGCTCCTTCCTATTAACCTTATAATCTTCTCGATCTCTAACATTACCTAGCTCTCTGAACCTTTTGTAAGCTTTTTTTGCTTCTTGACTTGATTTATTACAGCCTCGTACATCACGGTTCCTGTACCCTACCATAACTTCCCTGTCTCGTTACAAGCTTTCTCTATTTGTGTGACAGCCTCCTCTTCACCGGTGTCTTCAGTTCATTTCCCACCCCCAAACAATTCTCCGTCAGTGGTTTAATGGCCCCAGAGTCACTGAGGTGTCTGACATCCTGAAACCATGTTGATTGATGCAGGAAGATTCAAGTGTTGACGTAGTTGTTCCGGTATCGAGCATGAAGGGGATACTGCTGCCTTCTACTAGTAGGTT
Organism: Hypanus sabinus; assembly: GCF_030144855.1. NCBI lineage: Eukaryota > Metazoa > Chordata > Chondrichthyes > Myliobatiformes > Dasyatidae > Hypanus > Hypanus sabinus. The sequence continues at coordinate 177,321,098 of NC_082710.1, read as the reverse complement.
AAATACGGGCTCTTCTTCAGGGTTATCAGTGAGGACTGAGAACATCAACCAGAATCCAGCTGATCAACTAATAAGGCAGAAAACGGGTTATGGGTGATGAATGGTTGGCTCCGACCCGCGGGCCTGGACTGTCGTTGGCGATCGGGACATTCCCTTTGCCAGTGATCAGAGGCACCACAGAGGTAGCATCCTGTAACCCTAACAACCCTAAGGGTGGTTGTTGGGGCCCGGACGGCGGAAGTCCATCGTTAGGGTTTCCCTTTGGCATAGCGCGGCCGCGGAAATTGGGTGGTGGTGCATACGGGGGTCCATACGTTAGGGCTCTGGGACCGTTGGGATGTGTGAGGTACCCGCCTCCGGATTGATCAACCTGTCCAGGGACACAAAACGGAGGTTCCGTCTGATACCCTACATTATCAGGACAGGGACGTGGGGGCTGGGAAGGCCTCTGGACCATCTCGTGTTTTACTTTGGTAGGCTTGGATTCTTTAACAGTATTCCAATAATAAGTGAATGCCCTTTTCAGCTGCGGATGAGTGTTATCAGGCCAATCCATATTGTTTGTTCTAATGGCTGTAGCAACACATTGCAAAAGGAGAGCATTAAACTGGGGCGAGGGGCTTCAGCATTATAGGCGGCATCTCCTGCATATGTAGTGTAAGTGCAACAGGAGCAGTCCCAGAAATCAGGGCTGTCCTCCTCCTCCTTTGGCCTGCACTCTAATACTTTGGTGACATCTACCGGCTGCTGTAGGGTGTTCCTAAGAGCCTGCTTGATTTTGTCAATCTGGTCATCTGACTTGGGGACTGCTGCCGCAAAGTCCTGCCAGTTAGAGTGTCACATGTGCTCGCTCCACCTCGTCTGCTCATCTTGGCTAAGGACCATACAGCAAAGGCTAAAAAGGTCTTGGGAGGGTGGGGGGTGGGGGTGGCCTGATATATCTGAATAGTTCTGATTATGTATTCTATAAAACCTTCGGGATTAGTCTTGTGGTCAGGCACTCTGTTCATAATTAAACACATCTCCTGAGGTTTCCAAGGAGTATACAACTGAATGGTAGGTTTAGCATCCCGCCCTTGTCCTGCATTGGTGTTGGGAACCGTTCTGTTGGGAAATTGTATCCGTACCCCATTTGCTTGGGGATCTATCGAGTCATCATCACCAGTGTCGGGGTCATACTCAGTGTCCGTATTGGGGTCAAACAAGGGTCCACCACCCACCAAAAAGTTACATCACTTGCTCAAACTCTTGGTAGTATGTTTCTTGGGGGGGGGGGCTTTTTCTGTTTTGATTGACACCTAGTCCGTGTTACATCAGGGTTGCAGTACTGTTCCTGGGGTGGGGTTGTTGCGTCCTTTTGAGAGGTACGCAGGACTGTGGGGTATATGGGAGTGGTGAGGCGGATAATCCAATCCTCCACAGTTTCATCCGTATCATCATTTTGAAACAACAGGGGCAAACCAGACATGTTGGGAGGTGCCTGCGTTTTACCTTTGTGATTACCATTTTTATTTCCCCGCTTCTCTTTCCTTTCATGTTTTTCTCCCTTTCTCTCTCTCCTACTCTGGTCAACATCGTAATCCTCACACAGATACTTCAAAACCTCCCAAGATTTAGGATTACCCTGCTCGTCACATGCACTAATCCCTGTTCTATGTGCATTATATTCCCAGCTACTCTGTCTAGACTTGGTGTTTAATTTCTCGGCCGTCTTTCTCCATGTCGACATTAATATTTTCCACGTTTCTGGAGACCCCCGTTTCCACAGCGCCTCCTCTGCTTTGATACATTTATCCAAACCCCAGCTGCCGCCTAGTGGCCATACTCATTCCCTAGTATTGAATGATGCCGACAGTCTGCGGAAATCAATCTCATCCCAGGGGTTGTCTTTACAAAGATTAGATAAAGGCGTGTTAGGTCCCGATTTATGAAGGGTCTGACCAATTTTAGAATTCAAATTATTCACCCTTCTTAACCTCGTGCCGTGTCTCTCCGCACCCACTTCAGGGTCGTGACCTTCGCGTGGGGGATTTCCCCTCTTAACAACCGGTCTAAGGCAGGGTGCCCGAGACAGGCACCGTCAAACAATATTATCCAAGATATTTCTTCAAAGTTTTGAGGACTCTAACCCCAGATACCTTACTTTTGAGGACTCGAACCTGACCTTCTTACAGCTTAACTGAGGACTCGAACCTCACCTTCTTAGTGTCCGTAGTACTCGGGTAGTTTAACCGAGGTTCTTCAGGAGCTCGTCAGAGGGTCACCCGTCAGACGAAAGGGTCACCAAAATTCATTGCCACAGAGTCGATCACTGACGCTGTCTTTACTCGACTTGAGCTCCTGGCCGGCTTGCCAAATTGTTGTAAACTCCTTTCGATCTGCCTGATGCAAAGACACGATGTACTACGGTGAAAGTAACTTTAACTCTTTATTAGCAAGATTCCCGAGATATCCTTGAGCACTGTCTTTCGGGGGCTGCTTCGAAGGACTCTCTCCTCTGAAGCAAATACCATTCTTTTTATATACATGCAGTCAGGTACACAGATACATGTGGTTTCACCCCCTTAGTTTCTGTACAGATGAGTATTGTTAACTTTATCAGTTATAATTTGTTCGTATAACAGTTTTAATTGTCACTTTGTCTGGATATAGACAGACAAAGCCTCCTGCCGTTGAAAATAGCCACTCTTTTTTAACCCAATTTCCCTCGGGATCAATAAAGTATGTCTGTCTGTCTTTTTAATGCTATTCTTGCAGGTGCCATAAGTGATACAAAGCAGAATATGTTTCTCACAACAATTAATCAAATATTGATATAAATTACTCCAAGCAAAAACAGAAGTTAAGCACAGATCACATACCAAGGGTGATGTCACCCACTCAGCTTATCTTGAGAAAACATTTGTGCTTCTATACTTTTTCTCAAGCTCTCAGCTGCTATGAGCCTTACAAAAAATAGCCAGGGTCACAAGCAGCCTACCAGAAACTAACTTCTTAACATTACACCATGACCTCCCTACTTGTTTGCCTTACTCCCATAGACTCCATGTGAATTTCCTTAGTAAATACAGATGCAAAAACCCATTTAAGATCTCCCCCATTTCTTTTGCTTTCACACATAGCTGACCACTCTGATCTTCAAGGGGATTAATTTTATCCCTTACTATCCTTTTGCTCTTAATGTACCTGAAGAAGCTCTTTGGATTATCTTTCACCTTGACGGCCAAAGCCACCTCATGTCTTCTTCTAGCCCTCCTGATTTTTTTCTTATGTATTTTTTGCACTTTTTATAATCCTCAAGCACCTTATTTGCTCCCTGTTGCCTATACATGTTATACATCACTCCCTTCTTCTTTATCAGAGTTCCAATATCCCTCGAGAACCAAGGTTCCTTATTCTTATTCATTTTTCATTTAATCCGGATAGGAACAGACAAACTCTGCACTCTCAAAATTCCTCCTTTGAAGGCCTCCCACTTACCAATCACTTCCTTGCAAGTGAACAACCTGTCCCAATCCACGCTTTTTAGATCCAAACACACAAAATGCTGGTGGAACGCAGCAGGCCAGGCAGCATCGAAAGGAAGAAGTACAGTGGACGTTTTGGGCCGAGACCCTTCGTCAGGACTAACTGAAAGAAAAGATAGTAAGAGATTTGAAAGTAGGAGGGGGAGGGGAAAATCTGAAATGATAGGAGAAGACAGGAGGGGGTGGTGTGAAGCTGAGAGCTGGAAAGTTGATTGGCAAAAGGGATGCAAAGCTGGAAAGGATCATGGGACGGGAGGCCTAGGAAGAAACAAAGGGGGAGGGGAGCACCAGAGGGTGATGGAGAACAGGCAAAGAGTGTCGGGCAGACAGAGAGATAAAAAAAGGAAGGGAGGGAAATATAAATTAATTAGGGATAAGGTAAGTTGTTGAGGAGGGGCATTAATGGAAGTTAGAGAAATCGATGTTCATGCCATCAGGTTGGAGGATACTCAGACGGAATATAAGGTGTTGTTCCTCCAACCTGAGTGTGGCTTCATCTTGACAGTAGAGAAGGCCTTTCTTGTTTCTTAAATTTGGCCTTTTTCCAGTTTAGAACCTCAAGCTGAGGACTAGATCTATCTTTATCCATGATCAAGTTGAAACTAATGGTGTTGTGATCACTGGAACCAAAGTGTTCCCCTACACCATATATGTCAAACTCAAGGCCCGCGGGCCAAATCCGGCCCACGGTGAAATTATCTTTGGCCCGCGAGATATTATCTAATTACTATTAAAGCTGGCCCCAGTAATCGAAGCGCCTATGGCGTATGATATGGCTAATGCTGAGTTTATTCAGGTACCAGGTTTTCAGGGTTTTTAGTGTTTATTCGGTTTCCCTGGTTTATTTCATGAATATCATTAATGAATAATTTTTTTTCTATTAGAGCTGGCCCGCCGGTATATTGCATGCACCACTAATACTACAAATCCCACAATGCACTGCCAGTGCATTGCTCGCGCTTGCCTTACTCTCTCATCAGCATCCTTATGGCGCTAGTCACGTGTGGTCAACTTTCAGCTCCCTCACCCCAAAAATGGCTGAACGAAAGGTGGACTTTGAAAACAGGGGTTTTCAAGGCAGGTGGGAGGCAGAGTATATGTTCGCAGATATAAAGGGCAAACCTGTTTGTCTTGTGTGCGGAGACGGTGTGGCTGTAATTAAAGAATATAACGTAAGACGACTCTATGAAACGAAACACCACGACAAATACAAGCATCTGGACAAGAAACGGAAGCCCGCGATGTGCGGTCAAAAGAGTGGATTGGTGGGCAGGATCCGGGAGAAGATGCGGGAGGAAAACGGCGCAGGTGAGCTGACAGCTTATCACTGCATCAGACACCAGGAATCGTTGTGTGGCAAAGCCTTGAAAATGGAACATATAATGAGCACCATAACACGAGCAGTTAACTTCATAAGAGGAAAAGGTTTAAATCACCGCGAGTTCAAATCGTTTCTGGAGGAGTTGGGTTCAGAATATAATGATTTGCCCTATCACACAGAGGTGCGATGGTTAAGCCAAGGAAAAGTGCTGAAAAGATGTTTCGAGTTGCGTGAGGAGATCTGTCAGTTCATGGAAAGCAAAGGGAAAGACACAACAGAGCTCCGGGATAAAAAGTTGCTTTGTGAAATGGCGTTTCTGTGTGGCATCACGAGCCATCTCAATGCGCTCAACCTGCAGCTTCAGGGGCGGGTCGTGTGGTCACAGACATGTACGCTGCAGTGAGGGCTTTTAAAACCAAGCTGCGCCTGTGGGAGACGCAGATGCAGCAAGAAAACTTGAGCCATTTTCCGTGTTGCCGAACTATGAAAGAGCAGGTTTCTACCGCAGTGTTCCCACGTGGAAAGTTTGCTGAAAAACTTAGCATACTTGGTGCCGACTTCACACGGCGATTTGCCGACTTTGAAGCCCAAAAAAGCAGGTTTGAACTGCTCAGTAATCCATTTGCAGCTGACGTGGAAAGCGCACCAACCAACATACAAATGGAGCTGATTGAACTCCAATGTAGTGACACACTCAAGGCAAAGTATGACTCGGTGGGCGCTGCACAGTTTCTACGTTTCATTCCCGACACAATGCCCCAGCTGCGTACCCAAGCTGCTCAAATGCTCTCTATGTTTGGCAGCACATATCTGTGTGAGCAACTGTTCTCTTTGATGAAGATAAAGAAAACATCACACAGGAGTCGTCTTTCTGATGAACACCTTCACTCAATTCTGAGGATTTCCTCAGCTCAGAGCCTGATTCCAAACGTTGACGAACTTGCATCCAAGATGAGATGCCAAGTATCTGGCTTAGACTAGTGTGAATCACAGAGTGTTGGCCTGTGGAAAAATGTTTTCACTAGAAATTACTCCGGAAAAGCTGCAGATAAAGCCATAAGAAATAAATGCAACTGATTTTTTATTTATTTAATGTTCAATGTTGTTTTTGTAGGCAATAACCTAAGCTTTGTTAGTTCCAGGTTAATATGTGTAATAAATTCATTTCAATAAGTTTTGCAATAAACGCTGAACCAGTCCGGCCCTCGACTTGTACCGATTTTTTAATTTTGGCCCACTGTGTATTTCAGTTTGACACCCCTGCGTTAGGTCTACATTTGTGTTTGCTAATGCTTGATTTCAAACGGTTTATTAATGGAAAAGGTATGGCTCCCAAAACAATCTTATCCGAAATAGCATCGTTTCTTTCTCGTTGCCTACTTTCTTGTAATCTACGTCTGTAAGTTAATACCAATCATAAAAAGAATGCTTGCTAGGCAATCTGCTTCATAAAAAACGAAATTCGTAAATCTTAGATATAGCAGAGACTGAGACACATGAGAGCAGGTTGAAAAAATGAAGGCAACGAAAGCTGTGGGAGCGCGCGCGCGTGCACAACTGATCCGGCCCGCATGAAGTCGCATTTTTCTCAATCCGGCCCGTGACCTAAACTGAGTTTGACACCCCTGCTCCAGATGAACAAGTTTCGGGCAGACCAAAGGGCGTCATTCACCGAGCTGACACTGGATGTCGTTTTTCTGCGTCGCTGGAAAACGGCCCCTAGATTAGAGTGCCCTCTGTCACGCATCTTCTCGGGATGAACCGTAACACAGGCTCCGCATCTCTCTCCACATCCTGTATGCAAAGCTCCGGTCGGGAAAGAGGTGAGCGACCGTCCTTTCCCTGCTATTGTCATCTCGGGGCAGCGCATAGTGGGCCTGCAGCGTGGACCAGACTGGGGGGAAGTTCCCCACCACCAGCCAGGCAAGGTCTTGGTGCCAGTTTTGACGATGAGGCGTTTTGACAGATGATCTGGACAGTTTGCTGTGGGAACTAACACGCTGGCACCAGAACATCCGCAGGTGCTGGAAATCCAAGCAACACACGCAAATTGCGAGAGGAACTCAGCAGGCCAGGCAGCATCTGTGGAAAAGAGTAAAGAGTCGAGGTTTCGGGCCGAGACCCTTCATCAGGACTACCACACTGTGTCAATCGAGTCATTCTCCTGGCTTGTCTGCAGGATGTTCGCCGCGCACACGAAACGCTGGGAATCTCAGCATCTAAGGAGAACAGACGACGTTTCGTCAGTCATCAGGACTGGGAGCTCGGCTGTTTACTCTTTTCCACAGCTGCTGCCTGACCTGCTGAGTCCCTCCTGCATCTTGCAGGGATTTCTGTGATGCGCGGGTTTCCATCACCTGCTGATCGGTCTGGATGTACCGAGCTGACCACTTCCTGAATGACAAGTGGTCGAATGTGTTGGCCCGGAGCAACTGCGACCAAGTTCATTAACATCCAGGAGGCAACGTTACTGCCCGGGACTTGCTCTAATTCTGAGAACAAACTCGGCGCTTCCATCAGACTGAAATCTACGGTCCGTCACTCAAGCATATTCAGAGCCGAGGAGTGAGCCCCTCCCAGTGTCAGTGGGCGTTTGGAGTGAACAAGGGCCGGAGTTTGCAACCGGCAGCGAGTGGGTCTGGGGGGAGGCCGGAAATCGGGAGTGGCGTCTCGAGCAAAATTCATCGACACGGATGATGGCCGGCTTCTGTTTTCCACCGCGAAAAGGGCCTGTTTTCTGCAGCTGCCTCCGAAACCCGCCTCCTGCTGCTGGGAGACGGGAGCTGAGAGCGGCGGCGCTCTCACCGATCCCCTGTGCAAGCCGACAGACTGGAGAGCAAGGCAGAGCAAGCCGCAAAGGTAAACACGTATTTAAGGAATTAAATTTTATTCACAATTAGCATATCAACAAAAGATTAAAAAAGATCAAACGGCATTTTAAATTCTTAGTGCCAGATGGTCAACACATTAACACTATTTAAACCATTGCCAATCAGGTAGTCTCCGGGTAGCCGAAGAGATTGTGGAGACATTATTGGTGATCTTTAAATTTTCACCGGATTCCGGAGTGGTTTCGGAGGACCGGAAAATTGCAAAAGCCAGGAAATTAAAGGCCGGTTCTTCTAACTTCACCGGTCGGGAAGACGCCGGACTCCGTTATTAAGCACAAAGTATCGGGCACGTAATAGGTTGGACTTCAGTCCAGCATTCAACACAATCATCCCTCAGAAACTGATTGGAAAGCTGAGCCTACTGGGCCTGAACACTGCAACTGGATCCTAGACTTCCGGACTGGGAGACCTCAGTCAGTCCGGATCGGGAGCAGCATCTCCAATACCATCGCATTGAGTACGGGGGCTCCCCAGGGCTGTGTGCTCAATCCACTGCTGTTCACTCTGCTGACCCACGACTGTACTGCAACACACAGCTCGAACCACATCATCATGTTCGCCGATGACAAGACCGTGGTGGATCTCATCAGCACGAACGACGAGTCAGCATACAGAGAGGAGGTGCAGCGGCTAACGGACTGGTGCAGAGCCAACAACCTGTCTCTGAATGTGAACAAAACAAAAGAGATGGTTGTTGACTTCAGGAGGGCACGGAGCGACCACTCCTCGCTGAACATCGACGGCTCCACGGTAGAGATCGTAAACAGCACCAAACTTCTTGGTGTTCACCTGACGGAGAATCTCACCTGGTCCATCAACACGCTCCATAGCAAAGAAAACCCAGCAGCATCTCTACTTTCTGCGAAGGCTGAGGAGAGTCCATCTCCCACCCCCCATCCTCATCACATTCTACAGGGGTTGCGTTGAGAGCATCCTGAGCAACTGCATCACTGCCTGGTTCGAAAATTGCACCATCTCGGATCGCAAGACCCTGCAGCAGATAGTGAGGTCAGCTGAGAAGATCATTGGGGTCTCTCTTCCCGCTATCACGGACATTTACACTACACGCTGCATCCGTAAATGAAACAGCATTATGAAGGACCCCATGCACCCCTCATTCAAACTCTTCTCCCTCCTGCCGTCTGGGAAAAGGCACCGAAGCATTCGGGCTCTCACGACTAGACTATGTAACAGTTTCTTCCCACAAGCTATCAGACTCCTCAATACCCAGAGCCTGGACTGATACCAACTTACTGTCCTCTACTGTGCCTATTGTCTTGTTTATTATTTATTGGAATGCCTGCACTGTTTTTGTGCATTTTATGCAGTCCTGTGTAGGTCTGTAGTCTAGTGTAGCTTTGTGTTGTTTTATGTAGTTCAGTCTAGTTTTTGTACTGTGTCATGTAACACCATGGTCCTGAAAAACGTTGTCTCATTTTTACTATGTACTGTACCAGCAGTTATGGTCGAAATGACAATAAAAGATGACTTGACTTGACCTGAAGCAGCATTATTTTCCTCAGGGGAAATCTTGCCTGACAGATCTGAAGAAGGGTTTCAGAATGAGGTTTAATATCACCGGCATATGTCATGAAATTTGCTAACATCGGCGGCAATACAATGTAATACATGATAATATAAGTATAAAATAAGTAAATCAATTATGGTATATGTTAAATAATTAAATTAAAAATGCAAAAACAGAAATAATATAAAAAGTGAGGTTGTGGCGACCCATTTCCTGGCACATCCGAACCGACTCACAATTAGATAGCCTACGGGGGTTTGAGAGCTTTGGAGCCTCTGCGCCATGGGGGGCCGGTTGAGGGAAGCTTAAAAGTGAGGCTGAAGTTTTCGAATAAAGTTTTTTCCTTCGACTGCAGTTACCGACTCCGTGTCGTAATTTTAGCGCTGCGTGTAGCACACCGCTACAATTGGTGACCCCGACGGTCCAAACGATTTTTGGACCAGAAATGACCGACGCCGCCTCTGTTCATGCGGTTTCGTTGACACTGCCGGGTTTCTGGACACAGCGCCCGGACCTATGGTTCCAGCAAGCCGAAGCCCAATTCCACGTTCGCCGGATCACCTCAGAAGATACCCGCTACTACTACGTGGTGAGCTCCCTCGACCAGGACACGGCGGCCCAGGTCGCGGAGTTCGTACAGTCGCCCCCGGCAGACGGCAAGTACACGGAATTCAAAGCCCTGCTCCTCAGGACTTTCGGACTCTCACGGCGCGAGCGGGCTGCCCGTTTACTGCACCTGGATGGCTTGGGCGACAGACCTCCATCGGCTTTAATGAACGAGATGTTGTCTCTGGCCGAGGGACACACAGGCCTCATGTTTGAGCAGGCATTCCTGGAGCAGCTGCCCGAGGACATACGCCTGCTGCTGTCCGACGCGGATTTCAGTGACCCCCGGAAGGTGGCAGCCCGGGCGGACTTGCTGTGGAACGCCAAAAAGGTGAGCGGGGCGTCCATCGCACAGATCTCCCAGCCACGCTCCCGGCAGCAAACCAGTCCAGGCCTGGCCGCAGAGCCCACTAACCCCCGGCCCAATGACCACTGGTGCTTCTACCACCAGCGGTGGGGCGCAGAAGCCCGCCGTTGTCGCCCGCCCTGCAAGTTCCCGGGAAACGCCAGGGCCAGCCGCCGCTGATGGCTACGGCGGCTGGCCATCGGGATAGCCTCCTGTATGTGTGGGATAGAAGGTCGGGACGCCGGTTTTTGGTCGACACTGGTGCCGAGATCAGCGTTTTACCTCCGACAAGTTACGACACTCGCAGCAGGGCACCGGGGCCCCCCCTGAGGGCCGTGAATGGCAGCACAGTAAGGACCTATGGCACCCGTCAGGTGCAGCTACAGTTCGGCTCCAGCCAGTTCACGTGGGACTTCACACTGGCCGCCGTAGCCCAACCGCTTCTGGGTGCGGATTTTTTGCGAGCTCACAGCCTACTGGCCGACCTGCCCAGGAAGAGACTGGTACACGCCGAGACCTTTCAGACGTTCTCCCTGGTTGCAGCCCAGTTGCCAGCCCCTCACCTCGGTTCCATCACGCTGTCCGACAACGACTTCACCAGGGTCCTGGCGGAGTTCCCATCGGTTCTGGCACCGCAGTTCACAGCGGCCATGCCCAGGCACGGCGTACAGCACCACATCCCGACCCAGGGACCACCCCTCCACGCCCGCGCTCGGCGGCTTCCCCCGGACAAGCTCCGACTGGCGAAGGAGGAGTTCCAGAGGATGGAGGAATTGGGGATCATCCGGCGGTCCGACAGCCCATGGGCCTCCCCCCTGCACATGGTGCCCAAAGCGACGGGGGGCTGGAGACCGTGCGGCGACTACCGCAGGCTGAACGAGGCTACCACACCGGACCGCAACCCTGTGCCGCACATTCAGGACTTTGCAGCAAACCTGCACGGCGCACGGATCTTCTCCAAGGTAGACCTCGTCCGAGGGTACCATCAAATCCCGATGCATCCTGACGACGTCCCCAAAACGGCTCTCATCACCCCTTTCGGCCTTTTCGAGTTCCTCCGCATGCCGTTCGGCCTGAAGAATGCCGCACAGACTTTCCAGCGGTTAATGGACGCGGTGGGACGGGACCTGGACTTCGCGTTCATCTATTTGGATGACATCCTCATAGCCAGCAGCAGTCGGCAGGAGCATCTGTCCCACCTCCGTCAACTCTGGGCCCGACTGAGTGAGTACGGTCTTACAATCAACCCCGCCAAATGCCAGTTCGGACTCGATACCATTGACTTCCTGAGCCAAAGGATTACTAAAGACGGGGCAACCCCTCTGCCCGCTAAGGTAGATGCGGTCCGCCTCTTTCCCCGACCCAACTCGATCAAAGGCCTTCAGGAATTCGTAGGTATGGTCAATTTCTACCGCCGCTTCCTCCCTTCAGCTGCCCGGATCATGTGCCCCCTGTTCGCCCTGATGTCAAATCCGAGCAAGGACATTACCTGGGACGAGGAGTCCGCCGCCGCTTTCGTTCAAACGAAGGAAGCTTTGGCGGATGCCGCAATGCTAGTACATCCCAGAATGGACGCCCCTACCGCCCTCACAGTGGACGCATCAAACACGGCAGTCGGTGGGGTGCTGGAGCAACTCATCGCAGGTCGCTGGCAACCCCTGGCGTTTTTCAGCAAACACCTGCGGCCACCCGAGCTCAAGTACAGTGCTTTCGACCGGGAACTGTTGGCGCTCTACCTGGCAATCCGGCATTTCAGGTACTTCCTAGAAGGTCGGCCCTTCACCGCGTTCACGGACCACAAACCGCTTACCTTTGCGTTTACGAAAGCGTCCGACCCCTGGTCGTCCCGCCAGCAACGCCACCTGTTCTACATCTCTGAATACACAACGGATGTCCGGCACGTCTCGGGTAAGGACAATGTCGTGGCGGATGCGCTCTCTCGCCCTACCGTTCATGCCCTTTCCCAAGGGGTAGACTTTGAGGCACTGGCAGAGGCGCAGCAGGCAGATGAGGAGATCCCGAGTTACAGAACCGCAGTCTCCGGTTTGCAGCTCCAGGATCTCCCCGTAGGCCCAGGTGAGAGGACCCTACTCTGTGACGTCGCCACCGGCCAGCCCCGTCCCGTCGTCCCCACAGCCTGGCGGCGACGTGTTTTCGACTCCATTCATAACTTGGCGCATCCCAACTGTCCGGATGGTTTCCAGCAGGTTCGTTTGGCACGAACTCCGCAAACAGGTCAGTGAATGGGCCAAAACGTGCATGCACTGCCAGACGGCCAAGGTGCAGCGGCACACCAAAGCCCCACCGCAGCAGTTCCATCCCGCCCACCGGCGTTTCGACCACATTCATGTGGATATCGTGGGCCCCCTGCCAGTGTCGCGCGGAGCGCGTTACCTCCTGACTATCGTGGACCGGTTCACAAGATGGCCAGAGGCGGTCCCGCTCACCGACACCACCTCCGAATCTTGCGCCCGAGCCCTGATCGCCACCTGGATATCCCGCTTTGGTGTACCAGCCCACATTACCTCCGACAGAGGCGCCCAGTTCACCTCCAGCCTGTGGTCAGCTATGGCCAGCCTTTTGGGGACTCAGCTGCACCACACCACTGCCTACCACCCACAGTCGAACGGGCTAGTGGAGCGTTTCCACCGTCACCTGAAGTCGGCCCTCATGGCCCGCCTGCGAGGAGCCAACTGGGCGGACGAGCTTCCCTGGGTCCTACTCGGCATCCGCACAGCGCCCAAGGACGACCTGCACGCCTCGTCGGCCGAGTTAGTATACGGCGCGCCTCTGGTCGTCCCCGGGGAGTTCCTACCAGCCCCACGGGGGCAAGAGGAAGAACCCGCAGCAGTCCTGGGCAGACTACGCGAGAAGCTCGGTAACCTGGCCCCCATACCCACTTCACAGCACGGGCGGCACCCGACCTGCGTACCCAAAGACCTACAGAACTGTAAGTTTGTGTTTGTACGAAGGGGCGGGCATCGGCCGCCGCTGCAGCGGCCATACGAGGGGCAGTTTATGGTGCTCCGGAACAACGGGTCCACGTTCGTGCTGGACGTTGGGGGGAAAGAGGAGGTTTTCACGGTGGACCGCCTCAAACCGGCCCATGTGGACCTGGCGCAACCGGCCGAGTTTCCGGCGCAGAGGCCGACCTCCCAAGCAGGTTCTGGCCCAGACTGTGGAATTTGGGGGGTGTATCGCCGGTTCTGGGAGGGGGGGGGGGTTATGTGGCGACCCATTTCCTGGCGCATCCGAACCGACTCACAATTAGATAGCCTACGGGGGTTTGCGAGCACAGAGCTTTGGAGCCTCTGCGCCATGGGGGGCCGGTTGAGGGAAGCTTAAAAGTGAGGCTGAAGTTTTCGAATAAAGTTTTTTTCCTTCGACTGCAGTTACCGACTCCGTGTCGTAATTTTAGCGCTGCGTGTAGCACACCGCTACAAGGTAGTGTTTATGGGTTCAACGTCCATTTCGGAATCGGCTGGGAGAGGGGAAGAAGCAGTTCATGAATCGCCTTGTGTCCCTTCTCCCAAGATGACCCCCTTCCTGACGGTAACAATGAGAAGAGGGTATGTCCGGGGTGATGGGGTCCTTTCTGAGGCACCACTCCTTGAAGATGTCTTGGATACTACAGAGGCCAGTACCCAAGACAGAGCTGACTAATTTTGCAACTTTCAGTAGCTTGTACAGTAGCACCCCCCCCCCCACCCCGACCTCCCCAGACCAGACAGGGATGCAGCCTGTCAGGATGCTCTCCACGGTACATCTGTAGAAGCTTCAAGTGTTTCAGACGACATACCAACTCTCCTCAAACTCCAAATGAAATGTAGTCGCTGTCTTGCCTTCTTTATAGCTGCATCGATATGTTGGGACCAGGTTTGATCCTCAGAGATCTTGACACCCAGGAACCTGCAATTGCTCACTCTTTCCAGTTATGATCCGTCTATGAGGACTGTTGTGTGTGTGCCCCACTCTCATCATAATCAGCTTTTTGGTCTTACTGACGATGAGTGCAAGGTTGTTGCTGTGACATTGCCTAGCTTGCTGGTAGATCCCACTTGTCTCCATCTGAGATTCTGCCAACAATGGTTGTACAAACAGTGAATTTATATATGGCATTTGAGCTATGCCTAGCCATGCAGTCCTGGGGATAGACCGAGTAAACCTCGGGGCTGAGCACCTGTGTTGATTGTCAATGAGGAGGAGGTATTATTACCAATCCGCACAGATTATGGTCTTCTGGTTTGGAAGTCAAGGATCTAATTGCAGTGGGAGCTACAGAGGCCCAGGTTCTGTACCTTATTGATCAGGACCGTAAGAGTGATGGTGGTAAACACTGAGATATTGTCGACAAACAGCATCCCGATGTAGATGTTTGTATTGTCCAGATGATCTCAGGCCATGTGATGAGACACTGAGATTGTATCTGCCACAATTGGCAAATTGCAGTGGGTCCAGTTCATTGCTGAGGCAGGAGTTAATTCTGGCCATCACCAGCCTCTCAAAGCATTTCATCACTGTAAGTGATACCCATTAAGGCAGCTCACACTACTCTCCTTGGGTACTGGTATAATTGTTGCCCTATTGAAGCAGGTGGGTGCTTCCAACCACAACAGTGAAAGATCGAAAATGTCCTTGCGTACGCCTGCCAGTTGGTTGGCACAAGTTTTCAGAGTCTTACCAGGTACTCCATCAGGGCCTGCTGCCTGGTGAGGGTTCACCATCCTGAAAGACAGAGATCACAGGGTCACCGGATGCAGCAGGGATCGTCACAGGTACAGATATATTCTTCCTTTCACAGAGGGCATAGCAGGTGTTGAGCTTGTCGGGTACAGTACTGAAGCATTGGTGCCATTCATGCTATTGGGTTTTGCTTTGTAGGAAGTAATGGAATGTAACCTCCTACCTCGCTCAGAATTGTTACTTTGCTCTTGTAATAGCCCTTCACAAATCATACCTGGTTTTCTTGTACAGATCTGGGTTGCAAGATTTAAATACCTTAGAATTAGCCCTCAAGCGGCTCTTGGTTCACCCATGGCTTTGGGACTGTACAGCAAGTTTTTTGTAGGCACCCACTCACCCACAAAGGCTTCAATGGAGTTGGTATCAACTGCGGCATACTCGTCCAGATTCGAAGATGAATCCCTGAATACTGTCTAGCCCTCCTATTCAAAGCAGTCCTGTAAGTGCGCCTGAGCTTCCCTTGTCCATACCTTCTTGGTCCCCACTACTAGTGCTGTAGTCTTCAGTCTCTGCTGAACTCAGGCAGTGGAAGTACAACCAGGTGATCAGACTTTCTGAAGTGTGGTGTGGAATAGTACGACAATTCCTTTTGATCTTAGAGTAACAGTGCCGTAGTTTCCTCTGTTACTACAAGTGATTTGTTGATGATAATTATTTAGTGATTTTTTTCAAGCTGCCCTGGTTAAAATCCCCCAAAATGTTGGGGAAGGTGCAAGGTTCTGCTGTTTGGTGCATGTTGATCGCATTGCTGAGAACACTGGGAGCCTGTTTTACATTGCCCTGAAGTGAAATGTACAACGTGACCAAATTCACCACTGAAATCTGCCACGGCAGATAAAGTGGCCTGCGCTTGATTGAGAGATATTCCAGGTCTGATGAACAGAATTGAGACATCACTGAAACATTTGTGCACCAATGGGAGTTTTTTAAATGCACTTGTCGCCCGAAGCAGCAATATTTCTGATGAGAAATCGTCCTCTGTTGGATTTAGACAGTGATAGATTGTTCTATTGCATTAAAATACATTTACTAACTTTACAGACCTTGGATGCGGTTGTGATTCTCTATAGCAGGAATATTTAATTGCATCCTTTGAGCTGAGCCACTTCAAGTTCGCCATTGAAGGGGACCCAGAAGGTCCGAAACGATGACTGCTTACTCGTTCCCTAGATGCTGCCTGGCCTGCTGAGTGAGTGTGTTGCTTTAGATTACCATCATCTGCAGATGTTCTTGGGCTTGTGACAAACCTATTGCACTCTTGTGGAAATAACAGGCAGGGTAGGCAAAAGAGAATCAGTAGGTGTTGTTCACTGGGATGTTCAGAAGTCATTTGACATGAGGCTGCGAAACATGGTACGACCCCATGGTATTACAGGAAAGATACCAGCATGGAGAGGAGATTGACTGACTCTCAGGAGGCAAAGATTGGGAATAAATGGGGACTTTTCTGGTTGGCTGCTGGCGCCTAATGGTATTCACTGTGGTCGGTATTGAGATACTTTTTCATGTTTTATGCAAATGATATGGATGGCAGAATTGATGGTTTTGTGGGCAGGTTTACAGATAATATAAAGATAGCTGGTGCTCAGGAAGCAAGAAGTCTGCAGTAGGCCTTAGACAGATTAGCAGAATGGTCAAGGAAGTGGCAGCTGGTATATCGTGTAGGGAAGCTGATGGTGATGCATGTTGGTAGAAGGAACAAAGGTACAGACTATTAAATGGGGAGTGAATTCAGAAATCAGAGGTGAAAGGGGTCTTGTGCATTATTACCTAAAGGTTGACATGCAGGTTGCAAATATAATGCTCACATTAATTTTGAAATGACAGGAATGTAAAAGAAGAGTTTGAATGCCGAGTCTTTATAAGGAGGTGGTCAGACCACATTTGGAATGTTGTGAGTAGTTTTGGGCTCCTTATATAAGACAGAATGTAATAGTAATGGAGAAGGTCCAGAGGAGGTTCAGAAGGATGATCCTGGTCAGGAACGGGTTAGTTATGAGGAGCATTTAATGGCTCTGTGCCTTTATGTACTGTAGTTTAGAAGGATGACAGGGTATCTCAATGTGACCAATCAAATATTGAATGGCCTACATAAATAGATGAGAGGATGTCTCCAATAATGGGAGAGACTAGGATCAGGGGGCACTAACTCATCATACAAGGGCATCCCTTTAGTACAGGGGTGAGGGGGAGTTTCTTCAGCGAGGGAATTGTTAATCTGGAATTCATTGTCAAAGGCAGCTGTGGAGGACAAGTCATTTGAGTCTATTTAAAGTAGGGTTGATAGGTTCTTGATTTGTAAGGGAGTTGAAGATTACAGGAAGAAAGCAGGAGAATGGGGCTGAGAGGGGAAATAAATCAGCCATTATTGAGTAGCAGAGCAGATTCGATGGCCTGAATAGCCTAATTCTGCTCCTATGTTCTATGGTCCTATTATCAAGTGCTGTTTGATCCTGTCTGTCATACACTTTCGCGTCACTGATGTTTGGCTGAGCAGTCCGGAGTTCCCTGTCTCCGCAGCCTCTTGTGTGACCTCACCAGAGTTTCATACAGCCACCAGATGGCGCCAGTGAACCACGGTGCCGTTGTGATGCCCGCAGACAAGACAATGAACCCTGACGAAGGGTCTCGACCCGAAACATCGACTGTACATCTTCCTATAGATGCTGCCTGGCCTGCTGCGTTCCACCAGCATTTTGTGTGTGTGGCAATGAATCCCTCAATTGTATATGTTGACATTTTATGTACTTTGATAATAAATTTACTTTGAACTTGCCAACTTCCACACTCAATGCACTGACTGATGAAGGCAAGCACGTCCTACACCTTCCTGACTGCCCTCTAACTTGTGTTGCCACATTGAGAGAGCTGTGGACATGGATCCCAAGATCCCTCTGTACATCAATGCTCTGAGAGTGCTGCCATTTGCTGTGAACTTTCAATACTGCATCCTCTCTCACATGTCCAGGCTAAACTCCATCTGCTACTTCAAAGGTTTCAATAGTACATTTAATGTCAGAGAGATGTATACAATATACATCCTGAAATGCTTTTGCTTTGCAAACATCCACAAAAGCAGAGGAGTACCCCAAAGAGTGAATGACAGTTAAATGTTAGAACCCTAAAGCCCCCCCAGCTCCCCCTCCCACACACAAGCAGCAGCAAATCAACAATCCCTCTCCCCCACCAGCAAAAAAGTGTCAGCACCCCCCACCGAGCACTCAAGCCTGCAGCAAAGCATCAATAAAGACACAGACTTGCAGTACCCCAGAGACTGCTCGTTCACCCGGTATTCAACATACCACAGGCTCTCACTCCCTAAAAAGGGAAAAAGGGGTGTCCTCGTTTCACAGCGAGAGGGGAGACAACAAACAACGCACTGATTTACAACGTAAAAGTCTGTTTCGTTGCTTTTTCTGCCTTTTCTCCTCTGCCATGGAATTTCTGAACAGTCCATCAACCTACAAACACTACCTCTCTATTTTGCTCTCTTTTACACCATTCATTCATTTACTCACTCTCATTGTATTTACTAATCTACCTATTTATTGTCAGTCTACTTACTTGTCTATTTATTTATTTTTATTGTAATTACTTTTTATGTATTACTGTGTATTTCAGCTGGAAAACAACGAATTCTGTGCGATACTGTAAGTCAATGATAACAAACCTGTTCACAAAGGAAAATCTGCAGATGCTGGAAATCCGAGCAACACACACAAAATGCTGGAGGAAATCAGTAGGCCAGGCAGCATCTACGGAAAAGAATACAGTCAATGTTTTGGGCAAACCTAATTCTGATTCTGACTGAATGGATGTGGTGAACTACATTTACCTGTCTGGACACACCCCTCTGCTGACTGCTCCTGTGGCTCCTCCCATAGACCCCGGTATAAAGGCGATTGGAGGCACGGCTCCTCCCTCAGTCTCCAGGATGTCGTGTGCGGATCTCTTGCTGCTGACTGCTCGCTTCCAGCGAATAAAAGCCTATATCTCGCCTCACGTCTCCGAGAGTTATTGATGGTGCATCACTGGATACCGGGGGTTGAAAATGAAGCTGAAAGCAACAATGAGGAGGAGAACTCCACCTTGACCTTTATTGCAAAAGGATTTGAATCCGGATCGAACTTAGACTACATTAGTCTATTGATGAAAAAATTACATCATTCAAACATGTTTCTGATTTGACAATGAGGAATTGTGGTTCGTTGCATCAAAGCAGGGCTGTAAGAGATGAAGTCAGGTAGTTTTCCTGTGTCTGAGTAATCCCAGTGTATCGAACATCTTACAATGTCATGTTGTCTCTGGACAGCCCTTTTTATTGTAATTGTTTGCATGCATTTTACACTATTTAAATCACAATTCCCCAAACAATATACTTAACCACTTTTTCACCCTCCTGCCTGACACCTCTATGTATACCCCTGCCACACGTATCTTCCCTCAGTTCAGTCTGTCCCCTGATCTGAAGAACATCAGGAACAGAAACAAGAGGAGGCCATTCAGTTCCTCACACCTGCTGTTTATTAAATAATGTCAACACCATTTGCCTGTGTTGATGTCAATTCCATGATTTCCTTTGCTATTAAGAAAATCTACCACTGACTCTCCTGAACATACTGGCTCTCTAAAAATCCCCACACCAAACCCACACCCGGACCGTGAGCTCGAAATATTCACTCCTTCTTGGTGAATTAATTTATCATCTTTGGAATGGTCATCCCCTCACTGTGACCCCTCCTTCTAGATGCCCCAGAAACCAGAAACATCTTCCCTGTGAAGTCAGGAAGAAGTCTGTAAGTTTCAGTTTGATGGCCACACATTCTTTGAAATTATAGTTTGTGTGATTTTGTTCCTGACAGTCCAACAGAAGAGGTACATGGGGATGTGGCCAACACCTTAGGCATGCTCCACTCCCCACTCACGCCGCACACACACACCTGGGCTGAGGCACAGAAAACATTACCCACTGCCTCCCCTCTAACTCTCCAAAACTTGATCCTCCCTCTGACTCTTCCCTACCCCTCAATCAACCGTCCTCTTTCCTACATCTCCACATCCCACATTCCCAGCACAGGCCCTCATTCCCTCTGCCCCCCACCTTGATCCTTGGCGCTCCCCTTTCCTCTCTGCATCCTCTCTCACTCCACAACCCCAGTCCTTTCCATTCACTCACTCTCCAGCTCTGAGAACTCGACTCCATTTGCCAAAAGGCCCCTACCAGGGAGTCAAAGGTCTTCACACACTCCTCCCAGTGTGGGTTTCTCTCTGACCCTCTGACTCTCAGATTTCCAGCGCCTTGTCCTCTCCATCGGGGACAGTGGGACACAAGATTGTGATTGAATAACTGTACCAGAACAATTGTAATGGATGGCCAGCAGCCTCAGGTGTGATAGAAATGGAGAGCAAAGATGGGGGAGCAGGCAGGTCACGATGTTGGTCAGGGAGAGCATCACCGCTGAGCTTACAGAGATATTCCTGCGGGAATGTGCAGTGAGGCTAAATTGGTCGGTTAAAAATAAGAGTGGAGCAACTTTCTCTACGGCATCTCAAGAGATATACTTAGGAGTGCATCCAGCGAGACTATATTGGTCAAAGTCAGAAATGAGAGGAGGATTATCACTTTGTTGGGATTTCAGTATAGGTACCCAAAAGTCAGTGGGAATTGTGAGAACCCAATTGAAGGGAGATGGCAGATAATTTTTGGAATAATAAAATTGCAATCAGGGGTGAGTTCAACATCCTTAATATTGACTGGGACAGACATAGTGCTGAGGGATCTGCCAGGGCACAATTTGTAAAATGTGTTCCAGAAATTTTGACAAGATATATGTAGATAGTTCAACTGGAGAAGGTATTACACTTGACTGCCTTCTAGTAACTGAGGCTGGGGAATGGTTAGTCCAGGCATGGGCAAACTATGGCCCGGGGGCCATATGCGGCCCATTAAGCTTTTTAATCTGGCCCGCAGAAAAAGATGAAATTATATTAATAAACCTTGTTAACAATTTTTCCCTGCAATTCTGGCGTTTTCCAAATAGATGATGCACTCTATATACATTGACCTTTGTTGAGGTGCAGCGTATTACTCCACATTTGCGCTTTACTCTTTGTTCGGCTCGACCTATTTGTGTGAACAGGCGTTCAGCGTCATGAACATCAACAAAGCCAGCCACAGATCCAAGTTAACTGACCAACACCTCAGATCCATCCTGAGAATCGCCACAACAAAACTAAATCCAGACTTTGATGCGCTGGCTAAAAAGGGAGACCAACAGCACTGTTCCCACTGAAATTAAAAATAAGTTTCTTCGTTGTGTTATGTAAAAATGCATTTGAAAATATTTTTTTCAATAAGCCTTACATGTTACATGTCATTTCTGTTAAGTGATGGACATGAGTAGTGCGCAGGTGCACGTACGTTCTCAAAATAAAAAATGCGCTCCAGATCAAATAACGCGCTCCGCATACTGGCGCGCGGTCACTGTTCTGTCCTTGTGCTGGTCGTTGTTGAGTTTTGGCACAGGGGACAATTGAATAAGAAGGAGCAGGACAAGTAGACCTGCATCTCCTACCGTTTTTGAAATAAAGACAGTCAGGAGGAGAGTGATGATGATAATATCTTGAAGGATAACAGAATTTTCAGTGCTTTAAAATAATAAGTTACTATTAAAAAAAGCTGTATTTTATTCATTTAATTTTCAGTGTTTTAGAAGTCATTTCAATAAATAGCTAAGTACCATGGGACTTCAAAGACAGATATTTTGTTGTAATGCATTTGTTCATTTTCAATTGAAATTAAAGCACATGTTTTCTACATATCCCATGATATTTTATTTTCTCTTATGAGGTGTATTACCAAAACACTCCGTCCATCTGCTCCTGGTCCGGCCCCCCTGTCAAATTTTAGAACCCTTTGTGGCCCACAAGTCAAAAAGTTTGCCCAGCCCTGGGTTAGTCTGTCAGTGGGAAGCGTTTTGCCCAAGTGAGCATCTTTTTGTGAGTTTTAAAATAACTATGGAGAAAATGGGCCTGTGCTGAACCTGCATCTACCTGGAAAGACTCTCTCTCTCCCCCCCCCCCACCTCTCTCTCTCTCTCTCTCTCTCTCTCTCTCCCCCCTCCCTCTCCCTCTCCCCTCCCCACCCCCTCCCTCTCCTGCTCCCCTCTCCCTCTCCCCCTCCCCCCTCTCCCTCTCCCTCAGACAGACACACACACCATGTGAGCTCAGGCACTTACTTTTACCCACAGCCTCATCTTCACGTGCTTACACGCAGTCTCACCTGAACCTCCCTCAGCACTGATCCCTCCTGTCCCTTCCTGCAGTGTTTCTCTTGGCCCTCCTCCGTATGCCCTTCCTCAGACCTCATGCCTCCAACACTTCCCCACCCCTCCCTTTTCTGCACCCTGTGCTACCTTCCTGTGGCCCCTGCGTTGGGCTCTCATTCCCACCCAGGTGGGTGACACGATCCTTGCTTGGGTGACCCAACTGTCTCAAATGGTCATGTGAGTGAGGCTGAGTGATGGATGGAGTGAAAGGGGCAATGAAACACTGAGTGAAGGAGGGGCAGAAAAAATCCACATTAAGAACAGCAAGTGACCTTTGATCCTTCACTCCCTGCTCTCCCAGGGCTGGACGACAGGTGAGAGAGGAAAGGGGTTTCCATGTCACCCACACCTCATTCATCCTTGTTCATGCTTGAATTCAGGACTCTGCCAATCCAGCTCATAAATGTTTCAAAAGTTCAGTTCATGGCAGCACCGCGTTCAACCAGAAGATGGGGATAGAAGGCTGCCCAAAGTTTCACGACGAGAATCCCTGCCTCGGGCCGGGATCCTTTGTCAGGACTGAAGAGAGGGGGCAGGGACCCTATAAAGAAGGTGGGGGGAGGTTGGGAAGGAGAAAGCTAGTAGGTGCCAGGTGAAAAACCAGTAAGGGGAAAGATCAAGCGGTGGGGGAGGGGAGCAGGGAGTGAATAGGCAGGAAAGGTGAAGAAGGAATGTAAGGGGAAAGCACTGTGGATAGGCCTTCTTCCTGCACTCGATATTTTCATCTCTAACTGTAACCATCGCTGAGACATCAATCATCTCAACTTCACCACTCCTCCCTCCTATTCCAACCTCACTCCCGCTGCTCTGCCCTCTGCCCTCTCCGCAATAATCCTAACCTCACCATTAAATCTGCAGACAAAGGAGGTGCCGTAGTAGTCTGGCAGACGGACCTCGACCTCACTGAGGTCAAACAACTGCTCTCTGACAAGGACACCACCAAAAAACATCAAACCATTGTCTTCCGCACCTTCAACTCCGGAGATCGTCCATCCTCATAATTCCCACACCCAGCACTGCTCGGATTTACCTCCTCCCCAAGGTTCACAAGTCTGACTGTCCTGGTAGACCCATAGTTTCTGACTGCTCCTGCCCACCAAACTTGTATCTGCCTACCTGGACTCCATTTTGTCACCCATAGTTCAGTCCCTCCCTACCTACATCCGGGATACATCCCATGCCCTCCACCTCTTCAATAACTTCCAGTTCCCTGGTCCTGACCGCTTCATTTTCACAATGGATGTCCAATCCTTATACACTTCCATTCCCCATCAAGAAGGCCTCAAAGCCCTCTGCTACTTTCTTGACAATAGACCTCACCAGTTCCCCAACACCAACACACTCCGGTTGGCGGAACAGGTACTCACACTTAATAACTTCTCTCTTGGCTCTTCCCACTTTCTTCAGACCAAGGGTGTAGCTCTGGGCACTCGCATGGGCCCCAGCTATACCTGCCTCTTCGTTGGTTATGTGGAACAGTCTATGCTCCAAATCTATACTGGTACTGCTCCCCAACTTTTCCTTCGCTACATTGACGACTACATTGGTGCTGCTTCCTGCACCCATGCTGAGCTCGTCAATTTCATCGACTTTGCCTCTAACTTCCAGCCAGCCCTCAAATTCACTTGGTCCATCTCGGACACTTCTCTCCCCTTTCTCAATCTCTCGGTCTCCATCTCTGGAGACAGACCGTCCACTGATATCTTCTGTAAACTTACTGACTCTCATAACTACCTCGACTATACTTCTTCACACCCTGCCAAATGTAAAAATGCTATTCTCTATTCCCAGTTCCTCTGTCTCTGCCACATCTGCTCCTAGGATGAGGCTTTCCGTTCCAGGACATCCCAAATGACCTCTTTCATTAAGAATCATGGTTTCCCTTCTGCCATCATTAATGATGCCCTCACCAGCATCTCCTCCATTTCCCGCACTTCGGCCCTCACCCCATCCTCCCGTCACCACAACAGGGACCGTGTTCCCCTTGTCCTCACCTACCACCCCACCAGCCTCCAGATCTAGCATATTATCCTCCGCAACTTCCGCCACCTTCAACAGGACCCCACCACTAAGCACATCTTTCCTTCTCTACCCCTTTACCCGACGCAGATTGGGGGACCGCTTCGTCGAACACCTCCGCTCCGTCCGTCACAACAGACAGGATCTCCCGGTTGCCACCCACTTCAACTCTGCTTCACCTTCCCATTCGGATATGTCCATACATGGCCTCCTCTACTGCCATAATGAGGCAGCACTGCCAAACTCAGGTTGGAGGAGCAACACCTCATATACAGTCTGGGTAGTCTCCAGCCCCTTGGCATGAACACTGAGTTCTCAAACTTCCGGTAATTTCCTCCCCCTCCCTTCCCCCATCCCAGTTTCACTCAGCTCCCTCTTCCAGCTGCCTATCACCTCTCTCATGGTTCCGTCTTCTTCTACTACCCATAGTGCTTTCCCCTTACATTCCTCCTTCACCTCTCCTGCCTATCCCCTCCCTGCTTCCCCTCTCCCACCCCTTGATCTTTCCTCTTACTGGGTTTTTACCTGGCACCTACCGGCCTTCTCCTTCCCACCCTCCCCTCACCTTCTTTCTAGGCCCCTGCCCCTCCCCCTCCAGCCCTGACGAAGGGTCTCGGCTGAAACATTGTCTGCTTGTTTCCACGGATGCTGCTGACCTGCTGAGTTCCTCCAGCGTGTTGTGTGTGTTGCTTTGACCCCAGCATCTGCAGAGTATTTTGTGTTGACAATCCCCGCTCGCTACTGGAAACCGGTACAGAGCCGAAAAAATGTCGCAACTCCGCTGGAACAGGAGTGGGAATTTGATTATGGAATGTGGGCATCGGCAACAGGACCAACAGTTACTGCCCAACGACTGCCCTTGAGAAGTCGAAATGAGCAACCTCAACTGCTGCAGCCAGTGCTGTGTCATCTATTTAGATCAGATCCTCGACTCGATGGGCCAAATGGTCTGCTTCTGCTCCTATATCTTGTGGCCAATACCTCAATAATAGGGCTTACTGGAGTTAGTGTTCCATTAACGGCAGAAGTCATTACATAATTAGCAAGACTATTAGTGCAATTTACTATCCCAACTTCAACACCAATCAGCCTGACAATTTCCACCGACCAATAAGTTTGCTCTCTTGTTGTTTTCCCTCGGAATCCTGGATGGAACTCTCGTCGTGGCAGCTCCTCCCAGGTCGATGAAGGCATCAGGCATTGGAATCGGCCCATTCTCCATGCTCAAGATTCCGTACGTTGTTGGAATGCGGGAATAGTTTTCAGAGGATGATAGTGTTGAATGAAGAGCATCCTGATGAATGCATCTTCACTATCCAGATGTGGTATGGCTGTGAAGAGCCAGTGAAATGGTATCTGCTATTGTAACAGTGGGCAAACTGGACAGCAGCCACTCCTCAGGGAGGAGCTGATATGAACGGGACCGTCAGGAAGACAGGATTCGGGGAGGCGAGGACACCCATCATGTCATTAAACTGCTGGATAATACAGAATCCCGTCTCCGGACTCAGCCCAACCTTTCCTTCCTCTGCATAAACTCTGCGGCAACTCCCAGACACCAGTACCGATTCCACACCACGTCCAACTCCCAGTAATCCAGTAATGTCTCCCCAATGTGAACCCCTCCGACCCAGCACACAAAACCAGATTCTGAACCTTTTCCCGGTGTCAGGGAGATCCCTCTGGATCTCAGTCCATCTCACACTCTTCCAATCCTCAGACACCTCGGGCTCGGGATTCATTTTTTCCACATCCAGGGTGACAGAGACTGGTGGGGGGGGG
Source organism: Hypanus sabinus (assembly GCF_030144855.1). NCBI lineage: Eukaryota > Metazoa > Chordata > Chondrichthyes > Myliobatiformes > Dasyatidae > Hypanus > Hypanus sabinus. Next base: position 177,295,007 of record NC_082710.1, on the reverse strand, counting down.
AGCAGATAATTAGTGAGTGCCGGGGATTTGGTGGTGGGGGGAGACTGGTGCTGCAAACTTCAGTCTCTGCCTTTACCCAGGGAGCAGAGGAACAGCCAGGTGATCAGACTTCCTGAAGTGAGGGCGTGGAAGAGAACAAAGGCCTTCTTCATAATGGTGTATCAATGGTCCAGTGTGGTGTTTCCTCTAGTATTGCAAGTGATCTGTTGATGGTAATTGCTCAGTGATTTTTTCAGAGTTGCCTGGTTAAAATTGTCCAAAACAATGGTGAAGGCGTTAGGGCGTACTGTTTCGTGCCTGGTGATCCCATTGCTCAGACATTCTCAAGTCAAGTCACTTTTCATTTGTCATTTTGACCATAACTTCTGGTACAGTACACAGTAAAAACAAGACAACTTTTTTTTTCAGGACCATGGTGCTGCATGAAACAGTACAAAAACTACACTGAACTACATAAAACAACACAAACACTACACTGGACTACAGACCTACACAGGACTGCGTAAAGTGCACAAAACAGTGCAGACAGTACAATAAATAATAGGCAGTACAATAAAGGCAATAGGCACAGTAGAGGACATGGAGTTTGTGTCAGTCTAGACTCTGGGTACTGAGGAGTCTGATGGCTTGGGGGAAGAAACTGTTACATAGTCTGGTCATGTGAGCCTGAATGCTTCAGTGCCTTTTGCCAGGTGGCAGGAGGGAGAGGAGTTTGTGTGAGGGGTGCATGGGGTTCTTCATAATGCTGTTTGCTTTGTGGATGCAGCGTGTGGTGTAAATGCCTGTAATGGTGGGAACCTTACTATCCGCTGCAGAGTCTTGCGATCCGAGATGGTGCAATTCCCGAACCAGGCAGTGATGCAGCTGCTCAGGATGCTCTCAACGCAACCCCTGTAGAATGTGATGAGGATGGGGAGTGGGAGATGGACTTTTCTCAGCCTTCGCAAAAAGTAGAGACACTGCTGGGCTTTCTTGGAGTTGGTACGCTACCAAAATGATCATGCATTAGGGTTGATTCGGGATGATAATGATCACGGAAATCTCCAGTGCTAGGTAAAATGCATGGCATTTAACTGCGAGATATTCCACTTCAGCTGAGCAGATTTGGGACAGCACTGATACATCTGTGCACCAAGAAGAGTTGATCATGAGGCATACTCCTCCACCTCTGCTTTTGAGAGACTTTTCGATCTATCCTGACGGTGTATTGTAAACCTGTCGATCTGAATTGCTCCACCCTGTACGAAAGGGGTTAACCAGGATTCTGCGAAACAAGGACACACACCATCCTAAAGTCCCTCTGATTCAGCCCCCTACCTCTGAGTTATTAACTTCAAACTTTCTGCATAATCACTCAAAGATTTGAGCTGCACGTGCATGTAACGAGAGACGTATAACTCATCTCCTTCTACCTTAGGCCACGAACATATCAATCAGCCCTGCTGTCGACCACCTCTGGAGGTCCAAGACACCGAAATCTACAAAGGAGTATGCTCCACAACCGCTGGACTAAGGGTGTAAATGTAGGTGGGAACTATGTTGAAAAATAAATGTGCTAGGTTTTCTAAAATTGACTCCTTCTACCTTAGGCCACGACCTTATCAATCACCCCTTGTAAGTTTCCTCAAGAATGAAAAAAATGAGATAGCCAGTGGAAACAGGTCAGTGGAAGGTTTGGAGTAACAACTGGATCCAGATGAGGATGGGAGTGAGTGAATATTGGAGGCATTTAAAGAGGAATATCTCCGCATATTCCCATTTGCCCATTATTCCTCTAAACCTTTCCTACTTGACCAGATGTCTTTTAAATCATTGTAACTGCACCCACCTCGACAACTTCATCTGGCAGCCTTGAAAGCTGCAGGAAAGAAGTCCCAGCTGGTCCAACCTCTCCTTTTCACCCAAGGCCTCCAGTCCTGGTAGCATCCTTGCAAATCTGTTTTATACCCTCTCAGTTTGATGACATTCTTCCCAAAGAACTGTAACAAGAACTGTGCCCCAAATAGGACCTTAACAACATCTTATACAAACGTAACTTGACATCCCACCTTTTACTCAGTATTCTGACCAATGAAGACAATCACCTCCTGGTCCCTCTGTTCTACGATGCTCCCAAGGGCCCCAGCATTTGCTGTGTAAATCCCGTCCTGTGTTGCCTTCCCAAAATGCAACAACCACATTTTCCTGAATTAGAATTCATTTGCTATTCAACATTCCACTGGCCCAGTTGGTCAATATCCCACTGTATTCTTGGATAAACCATGGGCACCATGGTAATATAGCAGACAGCACAACACGATTACAACTCAGGGAATTCCGGAGATCGGAGATCGATTCCAGTGCCTGTCTGTAAGGAGGTTGAATGTTCTCCCATGTGACTGTGTGATTTTATTCTGGGGGGCTCCAGATCCCTCCCGCGGTACAAAGTCAAATGGTTAATAGTCCACAGTAAATTGTTCTGTGATGAATTGGTTAAATGCGTAGGCTGCTGTTTGGTGCTGCTCACATGTTGGGATGAGACAGTCCTCACCATGGGATCAGAGGTGGGGAGGGTTAGCAACTCTAAATTCCTACGTATTACTTTTTCAGTGAACTTGTCTTAGGCCCAGCATGTAAGTGTAATTACGAAGAAAGCACAGCAGTGCCTCAAATTCCTTAGGAGTTTGTGTTGTTTCTGCATGATATTTAAAGCTTTGACAGATTTCTATAGATGCGAAATAGAGAGTATATTGCCTGGCTGCATCACAGGAGGGTACAAAAGTCCTAGGACTTGCATCATCAGATTCAGGAACAGCTGGTACACCTCAATCATCAGGCTTTTGAACAAAAGGGGATAATTTCACTCAACTTCACTTGCCCCACCATTGAAATGTTCCACAATGAATGTACTGGCATTCAATGACTTTTTACCTCGTGTTCTCCTTATTTATTGCTATTTATTTATAATTTCTTTTGCACAGCTTGTTGTCTTCTGTACTCTGGTTGAACACCTTAGTTGGGTGGTCTTCCATTGATTCTGTTATAAGACCATAAGATATAGGAGCAGAATTAGCCCATCTGGCACATCAAGTCTGCTCTGCCATTCAATCATATCTGTACTTTTTTTTTCTCTTCCTCAACCCCAGTTCCCGTTCTTCTCCCCATAGCCTTTGATGCCATGTCCAATCAAGAATCTATCAATCTCTTCCTTAAATACACCCAATGACCCGGCCTCCACAGCTGCATGTGGCAACAAATTCCACAAACTCACCACCCTTTGGCAAGAGAAATTTCTCTGCATCTCTGTCTTGAAAGGGTGTCTCTCTATCTTGAAGTTGTGACCTCTTGTCCTAGACTGTCCCACCATGTGAAACATCCTTTCAACATCTACTCTGTCTAGGCCTTTCAACACATGAAAGGTTTTGATGAGAACCTCCAAATCCTTCTGAATGCCAGTGAGGACAAACCCAGAACCATCAAATGTTCTTCGTATGATAACCCTTCATTCCTGGAATCATCCTTGTGAACCTCCTCTGGAACCTCTCCAATGCCAGCGCGTCTTTTCTAAGATGAGGAGCCCAAAACTGTTCACAATACTTAAGGTGAGGCCTTGCCAGTGCCTTATAAAGCCTCAGCATCACATCCCTGCTCTTGTACTCTAGACTTCTTGAAATGAATGCCAACATTGCATTTGCCTTCCTCACCATTGACTCAACTTCAGGGTGTTCTCCACAAGGACTCCCAAGTCCCTCTGCATCACAGATTCCTGTATTTTCTCCCCATTTAGAAAATACTCCACACATTTATTTCTACTACCAAAGTGCATGACCATGCATTTTCCAACATTGTATTTCATTTGCAACTTTCTTGCCCATTCTCCTAATCTGTATAAGTCCTTCTACATCCTACCCATTTTCGCAACACTACCTGCACCTCCACAAATCTTTGTATCATCTGCAAACTTGCCAACAAAGCCATCTACAAACACTTGTATTTCATCATCCAAATAATTTATATACAGCATAGAAATAAATGGCCTCAGCACTGACCCCTGTGGAACACCACTAGTCACGGGCAGCCAAACAGAAAAGTATCCTTTTATTCCCACTCACTGCCTCCTACCAATCAGCCAATGCGCTAAACACATTAGTAACTTTCCAGTAATACCATAGGCTCTTAGCTTGGTAGGCAGCTTCATGTCAAAGGCCTTCTGAAAGTCCAAATATACAACATCCACTACATCCTCTTTATCTATCCTACTTGTAATCTCCTCAAAGAAATCCAACAGGTTCATCAGGCAGGATTGTCCCTGATGGAAACCATACTGACTTTATACTATCTTGTCCTGTGTCACCAAGTACTCCATCACCTCATCCTTAACAATTGACTCAAACATCTTCCCAACCACTGATGTCAGGCTAACTGTTCTATAATTTCCTTTCTTAAAGTGTGGAGTGACATTTGCAGTTTTCCAGTCCTCTGGCACCATGCCACAGTCCAATGATTTCTGAAAGATAATTTCTAATGCCAGCACAATCAACAACAGCACTTCTTTCAGAAACCTAGGGTGCAGTTCCTCTGGTCCGTGTGACTTATGTACCTTTTGTCTTTCAGCTTTTTGAGCACTTTCTCTCTTGTAATATAACTGCACCCACTTCTCTTCCTTCACACACTGCAACATCAGGCATACTGTTAATGTCTTCTATAGTGAAGACTGATGCAAAATAGTTATTTAGTTCACCAGCCATCTCCTTGCCCTTGTTATAATTTCCCCTGCCTCATTTTCTAGTGGTCCTATATCCTCTCTCATTTCTATTTTATTTTTAATATACTTGAGAAAACCTATACGATCCACTTTGATATTATTTGCTAGATGCTTTCATATTTCATCTTTCCCTGCAAATGATTTTTTAAGTTGCTCTCTGTAGGTTTTTTAAAACTTCCCAATCCTCTATCTTCCCACTAATTTTTGCTTTGTTGTATGCCCTTTCTTTTGCTTTTACAATAGCTTTGACTTCCCTTGTTGGTTGTACTATTTTACCATTTCACTATTTCTTCATTTTTGGAAGAAATGAAGAAATACTCATATCCTGCACCTTCCTCATTTTTCCCATAGCTTTGACTTCCCTTGCCAGCCATTGTTGTGCTATTTTACCATTTGGAATACACATGTCCTGCAGCTTCCACATTTCCCCAGAAACACACACCATTGCTGCTCTGTTGACATCCCTGCCAGCAGCTCCTTCCAATTTTCTTTGATCAACTCCTCTCTCATAGAAACATAGAAAATAGGTGCAGGAGTAGGCCATTCGGCCCTTTGAGCCTACACTGCCATTCAGTATGATCATGGCTGATCATCCAACTCAGAACCCTGTACCTGCTTTCTCTCCATACCCCCTGATCCCTTTAGCCACAAGGGCCATATCTAACTTCCTCTTAAATATAGCCAATGAACCAGCCTCAACTGTTTCCTGTGGCGGAGAATTCCACAGATTCACCACTCTCTGTGTGAAGAAGTTTTTCCTCATCTCAGTCCTAGAAGGCTTCCCCTTTATCCTTAAACTGTTACCCCTTGTTCTGGACTTCCCCAACATACCACTGTAATTTCCCTTACTCCACTGAAATACTGCTACAACAGAATTTGTTTTCTCCCTATCAAGTTTCAAGTTGAACTCAATCATAATGTGATCATCAGTTCCTAAAGGTTCCCTAATCGATTCTGGTTCATTACCTAACACCCAATCTAGTATAGCTGATCCACTAGTAGGCTCAATGACAAACAGCTTTAAAAAGCCATCTCTTAGGTATCCAACAAACTCACTCTCTTCAGATCCATTACCAACCTGATTTTCCCAATTGACCTGCATGTTAAAATCTCCCATGACTACCATAACATTGCCCTTTTGGCTCACCTTTTCTATTTCCTATAGTTATAGTTACAATTCTGTAGATTTGTTGAGTATTCCCAGAAGCAAATTAATTTCAGAGTTGTATGCAGTGACATTTATGTACTTTGATAATAACATTTGATTTGAACTTTGAAATAACCCCCTTCACTGTCCACTATATCAGCAATTTTAGAGTCCTCCACAAACCTACTAAATATGCCACCTACAATCTCCTTCAAATCATTTATATGATGAAAATCAGTGGATACTGCACCAGTTCCTGCAGTACACCACTGTTCGGAGACCTCCATCTAGCTAATTCTGTATCTCACGTGATCTTACTCTGTGGGGTAGCCTACCATGAGATACCTCATTAAGTATTTCACTGAAGTCCATGCAGACAATGTCTACAGCACTTCTATTATCCATCATCTTTGTTACATCTTCAGGAAACTCAGTCAACTTCATGAGACATGACTCTCCTTGCTGAAAGCCAAACTGGGTGTCCCTAATTAGTCCTTGCCTTTCCAAATGACTGTAGATCCCATCTCTCAGAATCCCTTCCTTTAATCTATGCACCACCAATGGTTTGGAGGGTGGCTCAGTTTGAGGCCGTAGCTAAGAAGGGATGGAAGGTCCTACCAGGGAACTCCAAGCTGTCATCAGTGGTGGGAAAGTTTCTGACAGTTACGATCAAACTGATTAGGGACTGTTATGCATGGGAAATCATGTCTCACAAATTGAAGTTGTTTGAAGAGGTGACAGTGAGGGTTGATCAGCACAGGGTGTAGTGATTATCCACATGACTTCACTAATTCTGTTAACGTTGATTGTGGACCACACTTGGAGTATTGTGTGCATTTCTGCTTCCCCAACTATGAGAAGAATGCCATTACACTGGACAAGGAGCTTCAGGAGGAAGTTACCAGGACTGGAGGGATTGGGTCAAAAGGATCTGGATAAGCTGAGGCTATTTCCTTGGAGAGTAGAATGTTGAGGCAATATCCCTTTTCGAGGTATATAGGTTAGGTGTAAACTCATGGTCTTTGTCCCAAAACAAGGGAGTCCAACCAGAGATCATATATTAGAGGTGAGTGGGGAATGCTTAACAAGAGATCTGCAGGGCAATCTTCTCACTGTTAGGAAGGTGGGTATATATAGAATTTGCTGCCAGAAGAAGTTGTAGAAACAGGCATAATTAACAAAATATGTAATAAATTTTTCTAGGTACACGGATAGAAAAGGGGTCGAGGGAAATGGAACAAACACATGGAAACAGAACTTCCTCAAGAAGACATCTTAGTCCGGATGGATGAGTTGGGCTGTGGATTAAACATCTACCAAACCCCTTCCCAGATCATCCTCCTGAGGAATCTCACCCTGGAGCCTGGCTGTGAACTGTTGATGTGATGTCAGGTCGGAGGGAAGTTCATGGTAGAGAGAGACTGGATAAGGCTGGACGGTGTGTCCCACTCTGATGGAGTGTGTGTGTGTGTGTGTGTGTGTGTGTGTGTGTGTGTGTGTGTGTGTGTGTGTGTGTGTGTGTGTGTGTGTGTATGTGTGTGTGTGTGTGTGTGTGTGTGTGTGTGTGTGTGTGTGTGTGTGTGTGTGTGTGTGTGTGTGTGTGTGTGTGTGTGTGTGTGTCTATCTGTAGGACTATTGCCAGGGATTTTATCTGGGCCCACAGCTTCTGCAGTATCCACTGCTCTCAGCCATTTCTCGATATTACATGGAGTGAATCGGATTGGCTGCATTCTGACATCAGGGACGCTGGGGACTTCTGGAGGAGGCCGAGCTGGATCATCTACTCGGCCCTTCTGGCAGAAGATTGGTGCAAATGCCTCAGCCTTGTCTCTTACACAGGTTTGCCTGGCTCTTCTGTCATTGAGGATATTTGTAGAGCCTCCTTCTCCAGTGAGGACGTGGCAGGACTAGAGCTTAGATCTGATCCCTTGGCTGTGGCACCACTTAGCTCTATCTATTATTTGGGGTGCATGGGGTGTCAGGGAGAGGTAGCACCTCTGATGGGGGAACATGTTGTGTCCTTTTCAGGGAGGTTTGTCCACCTTTGGTCCTCACCTGGTGCTCAGCTCTCACCTGTGGCTCCCTGTAGCTGTTTACATGCAACAGTGGCCACACCCCGGGCAATGGCTTCGACAAGCCGGCTAAACCAGGTGAGGGTAGCCGAGGGGTCTCAAACCCTCAGTGAGATAGGGAGATGTCTATCCCAGCATGTGAAGACAGACTCCGGCGGATTGAGCGGACGGGACCAATGGAAGTTCCAACTATCGAGAAGGCCGTCTCTGCAAGCATCGTGGAATGTGTGGAGCAGGACAAGACACAGAAGATGTCCTGGTCATCCATTGCACCTGGTCCCATCTCCAGCCGTCTCGACTCATCTTGCCACTGGATCCAGATGGGAATTGGGAAGAGACAGTGAGGCTGATGCCGCACAACTCTCCCTCACTTAAATCCAAATCAGGCGCTAGTCTCTACACCATCATAATGGTGTCGAGGTCTTCATCGACGACGATGGACAAACCCCTATCTGTTACTTGCTGCTTACGGTGCTTGGCACGCAAGTAGTCCTGTATTGTACCTTCACCCGGGTGTTGCCTCATACTGATGTATGCCTAGTATTGTTCTTGGCATGCCCTCCTGCACTCTTCATTGAACCAGGGCTGATCCCCTGGCCTGCAGGTAATGATAGAGTGGGGAATATGCTGGGCCAGGAGGTTACAGATTGTAGTTGAGTACAATTCTGCTGCTGCTGATGGCCCACAGTGCCTCACAGGTGCCGGTCTTGGGCTGTTAGATCTGTTCGAAGTCTATCCCATTAGTGGTAGTGCTACACGGCACGGTGGAGGGTTTCTTCATTATGCAGACAGGATTTAGTCTCCACAAATACTGTGCGGTGGTCACTTGTTCCAATGCTGTCATGGACAGATGCTTCCACGGCAGGCAGGTTGGTGAGAATGAGGTCGAGTGTGTTTTTCCATCAGCTCCTGCTGTAGTCCCAGTCTAGTAGCTATGTCCATTAGGACCCAACCAGCTCGGTCTGTGCAGGTACTACCAAAGCAGTCTTGGTGATGGACATCGATGTCCCCTACCCAGAGTAGCTTCTATACCGTTGCCACCTGCAATGCCTCTTCCAAGTGCTGCTCAACATGACCAAGTACTTATTCATCAGCTGAGGGAGGATGGTACCTGGTAATCACTGGAGGTTTCCTTGCCCATGTTTAACCTGGTGCTGTGAGACTTCATGGGGTCTAGAGTCGATGTTGATAGCTGCCAGGGAAATTTACTCTCTACCATATATCACTGTGCCACCACCTCTGCTAGGACTGTCCTGCCAGTGAGATGGGACATACCCAGGAATGGGGATGGTAGAGTTCAGAATGTAAGGTCTGATTCTGTCAGTAAAACTATGTCAGGCTGTTGGTTGACTGGTCTGTGAGACAGCTCTCCCAACTTTGGCACAAGTCCCCAGATCTTACTAAGGAGGACTTTGCAGGGTCAACAGGGCTGGTTTTACAGTTGTCATTTCCAGTGCCTAGGTCAATGCTGGGTTATCCATCCGGGTTCATTCCTTACTATTTTCTCTTTAGCTGATGGTGTATGGGGGATTTCAATATGCAGGCAGATTGGCAAAATCAGGTTGGTGCTGGATTCCAGGAGGGGGATTTTCAAGAGTGCTTGCGAGATGGTTTTTTAGAGCAGCTCATGGTTGAGCCCAATAGGGGATCAGCTCTTCTGGAGCAGGTGTTGTGTAATGAATCAGAATTGATTATAGATCTTAAGGAAACAGATCCCTCAAGGGAAAGTGATCATAATATGATTGAATTCACCCTGAACTCTGAGAAGGAGAAGCTGAAGTCAGATGTATCAGTATCACAGTGGAGCAAAGAGAATTACAGAGGCATGAGGGAGGAGCTGGCCAGAATTGATTGAAAGAGAACATTGGCAAGGAGGACAGCAGAGCAGCAATGGCTGGAATTTCTGGAAGCAATTCGGAAGGCACAGGATTGATACATCCCAAAGAGGAAGAAGTATTCAAAGGAAAGATGACACAACAGTGGCTAACAGGAGAAGTCAAAGCCAACATAAAAGCCAAAGAGAGGGTATATAATAGAGCAGAAATCAGTGGGAAGTTAGAGGATTGGAAGCTTTTAAAAACAACAGATGACATCTAAAAAGTCATTAAAAAGATAAAGATGGAATACAAGAGTAAGCTAGCCAATAGTATTGAAAGGATGACAAGAGTTACTTCAGGTATATAAATTATAAAAGAGAGGTGTCAGTGGATATCGGACCAATTGAAAATGATGGAGGGGCAAACAAATAGTGGAGGAACTGAATTAAATATTTCACATCAGTCTTCACTGTAGAAGACACTGGCAGGGTGGTGGAAGTTTCAGCTATCAGGTCATGAAGTGTGTGAAGTTACCATAACTACAGAGAAGGGTCTTGGGAAACTGAAAAGTCTGAAGGTAGATAAGTCACCTGGAGCAGATAGTGTACGCCTCGGGGTTCTGAAATAGGTGGCTGCAGAGATTGTAGAGGCATTAATAATGACCTTCAAAAATCACTAGATTTTGGAATGGTTCCAGAAGACTGGAAAATTTCAAATGTCACTCCACTCTTCAAGAAGGGAGAGAGGGAGAAGAAAGACCAGTTGATCTAACCTTCATGGTTGGGAACATGTTGGAGTCAATTATTAAGGTTGAGGTCTTGGGATAATTGGAGGCACATGATAAAATAGGCCCTAGTCAGCATGGTTTCCTCAAGGGAAAACCTTGCCTGACAAACCTGCTGGAAGTCTTTGAAGAAATAACAAGCAGGATAGACAAAGAAGAATTGGTTGATGTTGTGAACTTGGATTTTCAGGCCTTTGACAAGATGCCATATATAAGCCTGCTTAACAAGGAAAAGCCTGTGGTATTACATGGAAGATTCTGGCATGGATAAAGCAGTGGCTGATTGGCAGGAGGCAAAGAGTGGGAATAAAGGGAGCCTTTTCCGGTTGTCTGCCAGTGACTACTGGTGTTCCACTGGGGTCTGTGTTGGGACCGATTCTTTTCAAATTATATGTCAGTGATTCAGATGATGGAATCGATAGCTTTGTTGTAAGGTCTGCAGCTGATATGAAGACAGGCGGAGGGGCAGGTCGTTGGTAGACGACTGTTTACAAGGAAGGAATGAACAGATTCTATTTCCTAAGAATCCTGAGATCCTTCATTGTGTGCAGTGGGATGTTGGGGACCTTTTATCATCTGTTGTAGCGAACAGGAGACTAGTTGCTCTATCACATCTTGCAATGAATACTTTAATGTGGTGGTTTGAAAACAGTGAAGCTTGCAACCCCAGCAGGGGGCAGACCTCAGTCACAGAGATCAGACAGGATGAGCGTGGCAGGAAGGATGGTGACAACCCCTGTCACCATCGTGATGCCAGTTTTTATCCCCTTTAATGGCATTAATTGCAGAACTACTGTATTAGGATTCAAACTCACGCAATGGCACGTTTGTCCAGCACCAATGGGATGGCTACAGTGGTTCACTTAACAGTGATAAAAATTCATCAGGAACTCTGTAGTATTTGACCTCAGAATCAGGTTTATTATCACTAGCATGTGTCATGATATTTAGGAATCAGATGGCAGATGGGAAGAAGCTGTTCCTGAATCGCTGAGTGTGCTTCTGTACCTCCTACCTGATGGTAACAATCAGAAAGGGCATACCCTGGGTGCTGGAAGTCTTTAATATGGACACTGCCTTTCCGAGACAAAGCTTCTTGATGATGTCCTGGGTAGTTTGTAGGCTAGTACCCAAGATGGAGCCGACTAAATTTACAACCCCCTGCAGCTTCTTCTGCTTCTGTGCATTAGCACCCCCCCCCACCCCCCATACCAGACAGTGATGCAGCCTGTCAGAATGCTCTCCATGGTACATCTACAGAAGATTTTGAGTGTATTTCTTAGCATACCAAATCTCTTCAAACTCATAATTGACATCTGCTGCTACATTCTTCCTGTATTGATGTATGGCTGTGAGTGAAGGACCATCACAAATCCAGTGGAAAAGAGAGTCGATGCAGCAGAGATGTGGTTCCTCAGAAGAATGCTATGCACATCATAGATGGACAGGATAAACAATGAAGAAATTCTGCAAAGAACGAAAACAAAACGTACGTTACTTAAGAAAATCAGAAAACAACAATCAAAATTCTTTGGACACATCATGCAAAGAGAGACAATAGAACATTTAGTTACAACTGGAAAGCTGAAAGGAAAAAGAAGCAGAGGCTGACAGAGAATGAGAATGACAGACGGATTAACATCACGGTTAGAAACAAGGGGAGGCAACAGCTACAATTCAGAGGGTCAGGGACCGTGATGGTTGGAGAGACATGATCACCCATGCCGAACGACAAGGCACCTGAACCAAACTATCTCAATCTGACCGACAACCACTTCCCAATGCTCTCTGTAATTTACTGTTTTCACTTCTGATCCTGTTTTTCTGCCGTGACTCTCCTTATCTGATGATAAACTCTCCTGCCAGTCTGCAATCCAAACTCCATCTGTTTATTCAGAGAAATTCAGAGACCGGCAGAGGAGGACAAAGGGCTTAATTAGGAAAGGGAACAAGATTATGAGAGAAAGCTGGCAGGGAACATAAAAACTGACTGTAAAAGCTTTTATAGATATGTGAAAAGAAAAAGATTGGTCAAGACAAATGTAGGTCCCTTACAGTCAGAAACAGGTGAATTGATCATAGGGAGCAAGGACATGGCAGACCAGTTGAATAACTACTTTGGTTCTGTCTCCACTAAGGACATAAATAATCTTCCAGAAATAGTAGGGGACCGAGGGTCTAATGAGATGGAGGAACTGAGAGAAATACATGTTAGTAGGGAAGTGGTGTTAGGTAAATTGAAGGGATTAAAGGCAGAGAAATCCCCAGGGCCAGATGGTCTGCATCTCAGAGTGCTTAAGGAAGTAGCCCAAAAAATAGTGGATGCATTAGTGATAATTTTTCAAAACTCCTTAGATTCTGGATTAGTTCCTGAGGATTGGAGGGTGGCTAATGTAACCCCACTTTTTAAAAAAGGAGGGAGAGAAAAACTGGGGAATTATAGACTGGTGATTCTGACATCGGTGGTGGGGAAAATGCTAGAGTCGGTTATCAAAGATGTGATAACAGCATATTTGGAAAGAGGTGAAATCATTGGACAAAGACAGCAAGGATTTGTGAAAGGAAAATTACGTCTGATGAACATAGAATTTTTTGAAGATGTAACTAGTAGAGTGGATAGGGGAGAGCCAGTGGATGTGGTATATTTAGATTTTCAAAAGGCTTTTGATAAGGTCCCACACAGGAGATTAGAGTGCAAACTTAAAGCACACGGTATTGATGTGGTTAGAGAATTGGTTGGCAGACAGGAAGCAAAGAGTGGGAGTAAACGGGACCTTTTCAGAATGGCAGGCAGTGACTAGTGGGGTACCGCAAGGCTTAGTGCTGGGACCCCAGTTGTTTACAATATATATTAATGATTTAGATGAGGGAATTAAATGCAGCATCTCCAAGTTTGCGGATGACACGAAGCTGGGCGGCGGTGTGAGCTGTGAGGAGGATGCTACGAGGATGCAGGGTGACTTGGATAGGTTAGGTGAGTGGGCAAATTCGTGGCAGATGCAATTTGATGTGGATAAATGTGAGGTTATCCACTTTGGTTGCAAGAACAGGAAAACAGAATATTATCTGAACGGTGGCCGATTAGGAAAAGGGGAGGTGCAATGAGACCTGGGTGTCATTGTACACCAGTCATTGAAGGTGGGCATGCAGGTACAGCAGGCGGTGAAAAAGGCAAATGGTATGTTGGCATTCATAGCAAAAGGATTTGAGTACAGGAACAGGGAGGTTCTACTGCAGTTGTACAAGGCCTTGGTGAGACCGCACAAGAGTATTGTGTGCAGTTATGGTCCCCTAATCTGAGGAAAGACATTCTTGCCATAGAAGGGAGTACAGAGAAGGTTCACCAGATTGATTCCTAGGATGGCAGGACTTTCATATGAAGAAAGACTGGGTCGACTAGGCTTATACTCACTGGAATTTAGAAGATTGAGGGGGGGATCTTATTGAAACATATAAAATTATAAAGGGATTGGACAGGCTGAATGCAGGAAGATTGTTTCCGATGTTGGGGAAGTCCAGAACGAGGAGTCACAGTATAAAGGGGAAGCCTTTTAGGACCGAGATGAGGAAAAACTTCTTCACACAGAGAGTGGTGAATCTGTGGAATTCTCTGCCACAGGAAACAGTTGAGGCTGGTTCATTGGCTATATTTAAGAGGAAGTTAGATATGGCCCTTGTAGCTAAAGGGATCGGGGGTATGGAGAGAAAGCAGGTACAGGGTTCTGAGTTGGATGATCAGCCATGATCATACTGAATGGCGGTACAGGCTTGAAGGGCCGAATGGCCTACTCCTGCACCTATTTTCTATGTTTTCTATGTTACCTTTGATCCAGTGAGCTTGACTTTGCTGACTGAACACATCCACAGTCTAATCACTGCACCGACTGTCATATCGTCACCTCTCAGTGACCTTCTCCCTTTGTCCAATTTTACCATAATTTCCCAAAATATAAGCACCAAGTTTAAACATATTACAAACTTTCCCAATTCTCATGATTCCCAGAGATCCCTCCCTCAGACATCACTGCCTGACACTGTGTGGTGTGATTGTCACTTGTCTCCTATCAGCCCAGGCCTGGATATTGTCCGGGTCTTGCTGCATTTGTGTTGTGGGCTGCTTCATTACCTGAGGGGTGGCAGATGGTGCTGAACATTGTGTCGTCATCGGTGACCATCCCGACCTCTGACCTTACGATGGACAGACGGTCGTTGAGGAAGCAGCTGAGGGTGTTTGGGCCGAGGACTCTGTCCTGAGGAGTTCCTGCAGAGATGTCCTGAGGCTGAGATGATCGGCTCCAAACACCACAGCCATCTCCTTTGTGCCGGGGATGACACACAGATTCCCACTGATTCCCCCATTATTCCTTCACTTGCACTATTTATTTTATAATTCATAGTGATGTTATGCCTTTGGTGTCAAAGTGGTCATTGTGATGAGCTTAGTGTGGTAGTGTGGTGGTAGTGCTTTTAGCTCTCACTTTCAGCTTCCACCACGGGCTGGCAGTTGTGTGAAAAGGAGAGCTGAATGTGTAAGTTTCTCCCTACCAATACAGAGCCTCTCCAACAGCAAGTCTTATGTAGCAAGTCCATCACCGTCCTTATCAACTCCGGAGACATTCCATCCTCAGCCAAAAAATCTCATAATTACCGCACCCCACACTGCTCGGTTTTACCTCCTCCCTAAGATCCACAAGCCTGTCTCGGTAGACCCATCGTTTCGGACTGCTCCTGCCCCACTAAACTTGTATCTGCCTACCTGGACTCCATTTTGTCACTCATAGTTCAGTCCTTCCCCACCTACATCTGGGATACATCCCATGTCCTCCACCTCTTCAATAACTTCCAGCTCCCCAGTCCTGACCGCTTCATTTTCACTATGGATGTCCAATCCTTAGACACTCAATTCCCCATCAAGAAGGCCTCACAACCCTCCACTACTTTCTTGACAATAGACCTCACCAGTTCCCCAACACCACCACACTCCTCCGGTTTGCGGAACTGGTACTCACACTTAATAACTTCTCTTTTGGCTCTTCCCACTTTCTTCAGACCAAAGGTGTAGCTCTGGGCACTCGCATGGGCCCCAGCTATGCCTGCCTCTTCGTTGGTTATGTGGAACAGTCTACGCTCCAAATCTATACTGGTACTGCTCCCCAACTTTTCCTTCGCTACATTGACGACTACATTGGTGCTGCTTCCTGCACCCATGCTGAGCTCGTCAATTTCATCGACTTTGCCTCTAACTTCCAGCCAGCCCTCAAATTCACTTGGTTCATCTCGGACACTTCTCTCCTCTTTCTCGATCTCTCGGTCTCCATCTCTGGAGACAGACCATCCACTGATATCTTCTATAAACTTACTAACTCTCATAACTACCTCGACAATATTTCTTCACACCCTGCCAAATGTAAAAATGCTATTCTCTATTCCCAGTTCCTCTGTCTCTGCCGCATCTGCTCCCAGGATGAGGCTTTCCATTCCAGGACATCTCAAATGTCCTCTTTCTTTAAGGATCGTGGCTTCCCTTCTGCCATCATCAATGATGCCCTCAATCACATCTCCTCCATTTCTCGCACTTCGGCCCTCACCCCATCCTCCCGTAACCACAACGGGACTGAGTTCCCCTTTTCCTCACCTACCACCCCACCAGCCTCCGGATCCAGCACATTATCCTCCGCAACTTCCGCCACCTTCAACAGGACCCCACCACAAAGCACATCTTTCCCTCTCTACCCCTCTCTGCTTTCTGCAGGGTTCATTCCCTCCACACTGCCTGGTCCACACGTCCCTCCCCACAGATCTCCCACCGGGCACTTATCCCTGCAAGCGCAAGGGCTACACCTGATCCTACACTTCTTTTCTTATCACTATTCAGGGCCCCAAACAGTCCTTCCAGGTGAGGCAACACTTCACTTGTGAGTCTGTTGAGGTCGTCTATTGCTCCCAGTGTGGCCTCCTCTACATCAGCGAGACCCGACGCAGATTGGGGGATCGCTTCGTCGAACACCTCCGCTCCGTCCGCCACAACAGACAGGATCTCCCGGTTGCCACCCACTTCAACTCTGCTCCACATTCCCATTCGGATATGTTCATACATGGCCTCCTCTACTGCCGTGATGAGGCCAAACTTCGGCTAGAGGAACAACATCTCGTTTACCGTCTGGGTAGTCTCCAGCCCCTTGGCATGAACATCGAATTCTCCAACTTACCGTAATTCCCTCCCTCTCCCTTCCCCCATCCCACCTTCACTCTGCCTCCTCTTCTAGCTGCCAATCACCTCTCTCATGACTCTGCCTTCTTCTACTACCCACAGTGCTATCTCCTGCCTATCCCCTCCCCCACCCCTTGATCTTTCCCCTCACTGGGTTTTCACCTGGCACCTACCAGCCTTCTCCTTCCCACCCGCCCCCACCTTCTTTATAGGCCCCTGCCCCCTCCCTCTTCAGTCCTGACGAAGGGTCTCGGCCCAAAATGTTGACTGCTCATTTCCACGGATGCTGCCTGACCTGCTGAGTTCCTCCAGCTTGTTTTATGTGTTGCTTTGACCCCAGCATCTGCGGTGTACTTTGTGTTTAAGTCTCATGTAGTGCCCCTCGCTGGTGACACACAGAAACTAAACTCCTTTCAGACTAAGGCTGACTAACAGGGAGGAGGCCTGGCCCCTGCAAATGTAGTTCGCAGGCTGCCCGGTGGCTGGACACGTCCTGGTGCTCATGAACCAGATCCCCAGCCTTGTGGGCAGCCTCGGGAAAAACGAAGAACATCTGGAGTGGAGCCCGTATTGCGGCTGGACGTCATTGAACATCCTTCCGGCAGCTCCTGCAGCCAAGCTGGTGCCAAACGGATTGCTTCATAAGCTCTTCCTTGGTGAGGCCGAGAGGGGATCTGAACAACTGGACTCAGAGGATCTCCAGACTTGTGATGATCATCACCATCACCCATGGTCCTTCCAGACAGACGAATGCCAACAAAGTATGTCTTTGCACTGCACTGCTGCTTCAAAGAGACTCATTTCACATCATATAAAACAGAGATAACAAACCCGATTCTGATTCTGTTTCTGCAGATTCGTCAGGCCCAGTGACATGTCTGAGCTGACCTCTCCCAACCAAGTGTGTGAACCCCTCCCAACACCCCGATAATCTGTCCATCTGTCCGTCAGATCACCCCAGCCCCTGCACAACACATCTCCTCCACAACAGTGGGGTATTACCGAAGACAGGACCCTCAAGTGAGATCAGGGGTCCTACGGGGTGTAACATTTCAGCCTCCCTCTCAAAACGAGACATTTGACCTGCCGCCCTCAGTGCTGATGTTCCTGTTTCCGGTGATCTCAGTGTCATTGAGACATTCAGCATGGAAACTGCTGCTGCAAGATCATCAACTCAGAGAGGGACGATCTTTGGTCTGCCCGAAACCTGTTGGTCTCTCAGCACAGCGAGATGTCCATAAGGGAATGCCGCCAGCTGGCACAGTCCAGGCGACAGAAGGACGTGCTGAGGGATGAACTAAATCTCAGTGTAGCTAAAGCAAAAACTCTGTGGAAAAAGACCTTAATTGAGGCTCCTTCTGCTACCAGACATGGAGGGGTTAATTCAAGTGGCGAAGCTCCACAAGCATTGAAAAGTTGAATCACCTCTGAGGCAACCTGAGTGACAATGGTGCAGTGAGTCAGGAACACAGAAAAACCTACAGCACAGTACAGGCCCTTTGGCCCACAAAGCTGTGCCAAACGTCCTTACCTTAGAAATTACCTAGGGTTACCCATAACTCTGTATTTTTCTAAGCTCCATATACCTATCCAGGAGGCTCTTAAAAGACCCTGTTGTATCCGGCTCCACCACCATCGCTGGCAGCCCGTTCCACGCACTCACCACTCTCTGCGTAAAAAACTCACCCGACATCTCCTCTGTATCTGCTTCCGAGCACCTTAAAACTGCGCCCTCTCACGCTAACCATTTCAGCCCTGGGCCTGACTATCCACATGATCAATGCCTCTCATCATCTTATACAACTGTATAAATATGATTGAATGTTTTGACCAGATGGCACTCAGAATGTAAAACAGTTTTCACATCAGGTTTAATACTTTTATTACGAATAAAGCTCAGATACAGGACCTTTGGCCACCGAGTCTCATCAACCATAAACCACACACATGTACTAATCCCACACTGCAGATCCCACATTGGCCTCATCCGTCACCTCATTTCTGGAGTGGAATCCAGTCATCCTCAACACCGGGAGGCTGCTGGAGAAGGCGCATTTCCCTGTGTAAGGAAAGAGTTAATTGTGATTCCTCCCTGGTACAAGCCAAAATAAAATGGAAGTTTGAAGACAAAATGGCATCAGGTTAGAATGTGATAATGGCCTATTTTCCCTCATATTGACCAGTGTCTTGCCTCAATGTTGAACGCACATTATTAAGATGAAATACTGACAAAGAAAGTTTTCCTCTTTACATACCTGTTGTTGTCTTCTTCCAAAATTATGTGTCTGGGCTAAAGGTTGTAAGAGATAAGAGGGTGCAGCAGGTCCCACCAAGGTATGGAAAAATACTGGGCTGATAATTATTTAAAAACACAAACACGAGGAAATCTGCAGATGCTGGAAATCCAAGCACACACATAAAATGCTGGTGGAACACAGCAGGCCAGGCAGCATCTATAGGAAGAAGTACAGTCGACGTTTCGGGCTGAGACCCTTCGTCAGGACTAACTGAAAGAAGAGATAGTAAGAAATTTGAAAGTGGGAGGGGGAGGGGGGAGATCCGAAATGATAGAAGACAGGAGGGGGAGGGATGAAGCTAAGAGCTCGAAATTGATTGGCAAAAGGGATACAGAGCTGGAGAAGGGAAAGGATCCTGGGACGGGAGGCTTACGGAGAAAGAAAAGGGGAGGGGAGCTCTAGAGGGAGATGGAGAGCAGGCAAGGACTGCTTGTGAGAGGGACTCAGGGCCCCAGACAGTCCTTCCAGGAGAGGCAACACTTCACCTGTGAGTCGACTGGTGTGATATTCTGCGTCCGATGCTCCCGGTGTGGCCTTCTATATATTGGTGAGACCCGACGCAGACCGGGAGACCATTTCGCTGAACAACTATGCTCTGTCCACTAGAGAAAGCAGGATCTCCCAGTGGCCACACATTTTAATTCCACGTTGCAATCACATTCGGATATGTCTATCCATGGCCTCCTCTGCTGTCAAGATGAAGCCACACTCAGGTTGGAGGAACAACACCTTATATACCGGCTGGATAGCCTCCAACCTGATGGCATGAACATTGACTTCTCTAATTCTGTTAATGCCCCTCCTCCCCTTCTTACCCCATCCCTGATATATTTAGTTTTTTCCCCTCCTTTTGTTCTCCCTTTCTGCCCATCACTCTGCCTGCTCTCCATCTCCGTCTGGTGCTCCCTTCCCCCTTTTCTCTCCCGAGGCCTCCCATCCCATAATCCTTTCCCTTCTCCAGCTCTGTATCCCTTTTGCCAATCACCTTTCCAGCTCGTAGCTTCACCCCACCCCCTCCGGTCTTCTATCATTTTGGATCTTCCCCCTGCCCCTCCCCTTCCCAAATCTCTTACTAACTCTTCTTTCAGTTAGTCCTGATGAAGGGGCTCGGCCTGAAATGTCGACTGTACTTCTCCCTATGGATTCTGCCTGGCCTGCTGCGCTCCACCAGCATCTTGTGTGTGTGCTGATGATTATGTTATGATTTGAAGGAATTTTAAATGGTGTTAAGAGGGTACATCCTTTGTGGAGTTTTGTCTGTGGCTGGGTCACAGGTTTGATCAATCGACAGGGGCCTCTCGCAATGCCACCTATGGCAATCAGTCTCTGCTTTTCCTTTGAATTCATCATGAGCAGCGTGGCGGGAGCCTGCTGCACAGACAACAGCTCGTGTACCGTATCATACAGCCCCATCTTGCACACCGGCATGTGAAAGATAGGATAAACAGGCAACAGCTCGTGTACAGTATCGTACAGCCCCGTCTTGCACACCGGCATGTGAAAGATAGGATACACAGGCAACAGCTCGTGTACCGTATCACACAGCCCTGTCTAGCACACCGGCATGTGAAAGATAGGATACACAGGCAACAGCTCGTGTACCGTATCATACAGCCCCATCTTGCACACCGGCATGTGAAAGATAGGATACACAGGCAACAGCTTGTGTACAGTATCATACAGCCTCGTCCTGCACACCGGCATGTGAAAGATAGGATACACAGGCAACAGCTCGTGTACCGTATCGTACAGCCCCATCTTGCACACCGGCATGTGAAAGATAGGATACACAGGCAACAGCTTGTGTACCGTATCGTACAGCCCCGTCTTGCACACCGGCATGTGAAAGATAGGATACACAGGCAACAGCTTGCGTACCGTATCGTACAGCCTGTCTTGCACACCGGCATGTGAAAGATAGGATACACAGGCAACAGCTCGTGTACCGTATCACACAGCCCCATCTTGCACACCGGCATGTGAAAGATAGGATACACAGGCAACAGCTCGTGTACCGTATCGTACAGCCCCGTCTTGCACACCGGCATGTGAAAGATAGGATACACAGACAACAGCTTGTGTACAGTATCATACAGCCCCGTCTTGCACACCGGCATGTGAAAGATAGGATACACAGGCAACAGCTCGTGTACCGTATCATACAGCCCCGGCTTGCACACTGGCATGTGAAAGATAGGATACACAGACAACAGCTTGTGTACCGTATCATACAGCCCCGTCTTGCACACCGGCATGTGAAAGATAGGATACACAGGCAACAGCTTGTGTACCGTATCATACAGCCCCGTCTTGCACACCGGCATGTGAAAGGTAGGATACACAGGCAACAGCTTGTGTACCGTATCGTACAGCCCCGTCTTGCACACCAGCATTTGAAAGATAGGATACACAGGCAACAGCTCGTGAGCCGTATCATACAGCCCCGTCTTGCACACCGGCATGTGAAAGATAGGATACACAGGCAACAGCTTGTGTACCGTATCGTACAGCCCCGTCTTGCACACCGGCATGTGAAAGATAGGATACACAGACAACAGCTTGTGTACCGTATCGTACAGCCCCGTCTTGCACACCGGCATGTGAAAGATAGGATACACAGGCAACAGCTCGTGTACCGTATCATACAGCCCCGTCTTGCACACCGGCATGTGAAAGATAGGATACACAGGCAACAGCTCGTGTACTGTATTGTACAGCCCCGTCTTGCACACCGGCATGTGAAAGATAGGATACACAGGCGACAGCTCGTGTACCGTATCGTACAGCCCCGTCTTGCACACTGGCATGTGAAAGATAGGATACACAGGCAACAGCTTGTGTACCGTATCGTACAGCCCCGTCTTGCACACCGGCATGTAAAAGATAGGATACACAGACAACAGCTCGTGTACCGTATTGTACAGCCCCATCTTGCACACCGGCATGTGAAAGATAGGAAGCAAATTCCATGGTCGACCTCAACCAACAGAGTGCTTCTCGTATTGTAACTTACAGGTCTTTTTAAAACCTTGCACTGTACTGCTGTCACTAAAACATTTCGCAGCCTAACAATGATAATACAGTTGATTGTGATTCTCATTCTCACTTCCTTTCTTGCCTTGACAATATCCTTTCAAAACACAGCTTCTACAGGTGGCAGGGACCATCTGACATCCCCCTTATCCCTCTCCTTTCACAAAAGGTGTCAGCATTTCTTTGGGGCATTGGGATGTGCAATAAATACTGGCCCCATGATGCTATAAGATACAAGAACAAAATTAGGTCATTTGGCCCACCAAGTCTGCCCAGTCATTCAATTCTGGCTGATTTATTACCCCTCTCAACCTCATTCTCCTGCCTTCTCCCAGTAATCTTTGACACCCTGACTATTCAAGAACCTACCAACCTCTGCTTTAAATAAACTCAGTGACTTGCCTTCCACAGCCATCTACGGCAATGAATTTCTCAGATTCACTACCCTCTGGCTAAAGGAATTCCTTCTCATCTATGTTTTGAATTGATGCCCCTCTATTCTGAGGCTGTGCCCTTTTGGGCCTAGACTAACATTATAGGAAATACCGCCAGTCTGGTTCAACACGTGTGGATGAGGCCCACATGGTGTGACAACCTCCCAGGATGGGACGCCAAAGGCAGTGTAGGAAACAGCAGTTGTCCATGCTGGGTTGGGAGATGACCCCTCCCATTGGCTCTGCTCTCCGCCGGTGCGAGGCGAGCTGATTTGCGTTCGTCTGCTGAACCGGTGTGGGATGAGGAACTGTTGAGTGCTTGTTTTTGGAGACACATGGCTCGAGGCCAGCATCCCATGCACCAACAACCTACAGGCCATGCCACTCACAGACCTGGGGTGAATTATTTGTTGTGACTGTGTTTTTCTGCTAGTGTATTGACATGTGCATTGTGCTGTGTGTGACTGTATGTACCGTTTTACAGAGAACGCCATTTCGATCGGCTGTATTCTTGTGTGAGGCTGAATGACGATGAATGGAATTTGAAACTGCTCACCCTTTCCACTGCTGAACCCTCGGTGACGAGCCGGTGTGTGATCTTCTTACCCCCGGATGGGGTGGGGTGGGGTGATGTGAGAAGCTGGGATTTGACGGGCAGAGGAGGCTGAGGATGAAGGACTCTGACAGGAGAGGACAGTGGACCTTGGAAGAAAGGGAAAGAAGTGTGAAACCAGGGGGAGGAGATAAGCAGGTCATGTGCTGGGAGAAGGCCATCAGAATACAGGAAATCAAAGGGAGATAAACAATGTGGCCATGAACCTGTACCTGTGGTGAGCTGTTCTGTGAGCGAAACAGATTCTACCATTTACCTGCGCACTATTCCCAGTCCTGATGTGGCACGAAACATCGACTGTTTATCATTTCCTTAGATTCTGCCTGGCATCCAGCACTTTGTGTGTTACTCTGGATTTCCAGAATCTGCAGAATCTCTGGTTTTGTTTCACAGAACATTACAGCACAGAAACAGGCCTTTTGGCCCTTCTTGGCTGTACCGAACCATTTTTCTGCCTAGTCCCACTGACATGCACCTGGACCATATCCCTCCATACCCCTCTCATCCATATACCTGTCCAATTTTTTCTTAAATGTTAAAAGTGAGCCTGCGTTCATCACTTCAGCTGGCAGCTCATTCCACAGTCCCACCGCTCTCTGTGTGATGAAGCCCCCCCTAATGTTCCCTTTAGACAAGGGGATTGGAACTTCGATTCTAACTAATCTGAAAAGGAGGATGTTCTTGAAATGTTGATAAATTAACATGTTTAACTGTAAGAAACAAAGTTTGCGTGTCTGTGGACCCTGCTCCGTCCCTATCACTAGTATGCTTTCACTTTCCCCGACACGCCCTGGCAAGTGGAGAAGCGGCCGCTCCCGGGTTTGATCGGGTGAGTGGGGCTGGGGAGGCGCCTGGACAAAGAGGGTCACCTTCAAGTTTCCTAGCGGGGCTCCGTGAAAGGGAGACCGGTCTCCCCCTTTCCTCCCTCCGAAGGCGGCTCTGGCCGAGACTTCGCTTCGTTCCCAGGGCTGGGAGCCGCCCAGGGTCAGGGAGGCGGAAGTCGGGCACTAGATTGTGCAGAGATCGCGGCGCAGTGTTTCAGTCTGGGCCGGGAGGATTTTCGCTGAGAAGCCGCGACTGGTGACTGGGAAGAGCGGGTGGAAGGGCTTTTAACCCGTAAAGTGGTAAGAGTTGAGTTGTAGTGAGTGGGGAGGGTGGTGATACTGCGCAGACTCCAACGTTTCGGTTCGGGAGCACCGCAGTAAAAAAAATCAGACGGGCTGGCGAGAGAGTGGGAACAAAGTTGTTTTTTTAATGAACATAAAAAGAAAGTTTATTTAAATCAAATATAAAAAGAAAGAAACAGTGCAAAGATTTTAAAGCGCACACACAAAATGCCGCAGGAAATTGAGGAAGTCAGGAAGAAGAGTACAAAGTCGTCGATTCGGGGCCGATACCCTTCATCGGGGCGGGAATAGAAGAGACCAGAAGCCCGAATATATAAGTGGGGTGTGGGGAGAGTGAGGAGTACAAGCTAGCAGGTGGGAGGAAAGGTGGAGGGATGGGTTAGGGAGGGAGACGGGACGAAATAAGAAACTACGAGATGATTGGACCATTTCCGATACCCCTCTTCTTCCTTGATATCTCTGTCTGTCCCTGGGGACAGATTACCTACTGATCTATTACAAACACACGGACTCTCATCGCTCCCTGGACCGTACCTCCTCCCACCCTATTGTAAAAATGCTGTCCCCTTCCCTCTGTCTCCCCGCAGTATCTGCTCTCAGGATGAGGCTTTTCATTCCAGAACAACTGAACTTGCTCAGGTGTCAGATCTCTCAGTGAGAGAGCATTTTGGAGATAGTGATTACAATTCTATCTCCTTTACCATAGATTCAGAAAGGGACAGGAAGAGACAAGTTAGGAAAGCATTTAATTGGAATAAAGGGAAATATGAGGCTACCAGGCATGAACTTGGAAGTATAACTTGGAAACAGATGTTCTCTGGGAAATGTACGAAGAAATGTGGCAAATGTTCAGGGGTTATTTGCATGGAGTTCTGCACATGTACTTTCCAATGAGACAGGGAAAGGATGGTAGGGTACAGGAACCATGGTGTTCAAAGGCTGTTGTAAATCTAGTCAAGAAGAAAAGAAGAGCTTACAAAAGGTTCAAAAAACTAAGTAATTATGGAGATCTAGAAGATTATAAGGCTAGCAGGAAGGAGCTTAAGAATGAAATTAGGAGAGCCAGAAGGGGCCATGAGAAGGCCTTGGCAAACAGGATTAAGGAAAACCCCAAGGCATTCTACAAGTTTGTGAAGAGCTGGAGAATAAAACGTGAGAGAATAGGACCAATCAAGTGTGACAGTGGAAAAGTGTCTATGGAACTGGAGGAGGTGGTGGAGGTACTTAATGAATACTTTGCTTTAGTATTCACTACGGAAAGCAATATTGGAGACTGTGGGGATGACTTACAGTGGACTGAAAAGCTTGAGCATGTTGATATTCAGGAAGAGGATGTACTGGAGCATTTGCAAAGCATCAAGTTGGATAAGTCACTAGGACCAGATGAGATGTACCCCAGGCTACTGTGGGAGGCGAGCGAGGAGATTGCTGAGCCTCTGGCAATGATCTTTGCATCATCAATGGGGAGGGGAGAGGTTCTGGAGGATTGGAGAGTTGTGGATGTTGTTCCCTTATTCAAGAAAGGGAGTAGAGATAGCCTAGGAAATTATACACTAGTGAGTTTTACTTCAGTAGTTGGTAAATTGATGGAGAAGATATTGAGAGGCAGGATTTTTGAACATTTGGAGAGGCATAACATGATTAGTAATAGTCAGTATAGCTTTGTGAAAGGCAGCTCGTGCCTTATGAGCCTGGGTGAATTTTTTGAGGATGTGACTGAACACATTGATGAGGGTTGATCGGGAAAAGTAGTGTATATGGATTTCAGCAAGGGATTTGATAAAGTACCCCATCCAAGGCTAATTGAGAAAGTAAAGAGGTATGAGATCCAAGAGGCCGTTGCTTTGTGGATCCAGAACTGGCTTGCCCACAGAAGGCAAAGAGTGGTTCTAGATGGGTCATATTCTGCATGGAGGTCAGTGACCAGTGGAATGCCTCAGGGATCTGTTCTGGGACCCCTACTCTTAGTGATTTTTATAAATGATCTGGATGAGGAAGTAGAGGGATGGGCTAGTAAATTGCTGATGACACAAAGGTTGGGTTGTTGTGGATAGTATGGAGGGCTGTCAGAGGTTACAATGGGACAATGATAGGATGCAAAACTGGGCTGAGAAGTGGCAGATGGAGTTCAACCCAGATAAGAGTGAGGTGGTTCATTTTGGTAGGTCAAATGTGATGACAGAATACAGTATTAACAGTGAGACTCCTGGCAGTGTGGGGGATCAGAGGGATCTTGGTGTCTGAGTCCATAGGACACTCAAAGCTGCTACTCAGCTTGACTCTGTGGTTAAGAAGGCATACAGTGCATTGGCCTTCATCAATTAAGGGATTGAGTTTAAGAATGTTGCAGCTATATAGGACCCTGGTCAGACCCCACGGTGCTCAGTTCTGGTCACATCACTACAGGAAGGATGTGAAAACCATAGAAAGGGTGCAGAGGAGATTTACAAGGATGTTGCCTGGATTGGGGAGCTGCTTTATGAGAATAGGTTGAGTGAACTTGGCCTTTTCTCCTCAGAGCGATGGAGGATGAGAGGTGTCCTGATAGAGGTGTTCAAGATGATGAGAGGCATTGATCATGTAGATAGTCAGAGGCTTTTTCCCAGTGCTGAAATTGCTAGCACAAGAGGGCACAGTTTTAAGGTTCTTAGGAGCGGGTTCGGAGGAGATGTCAGGGGTAAGGGTTTTTATGCAGAGAGAGGTGACTGCGTGGAATGGGCTGCTGGTGGTGGAGGCGGATACGATAGGGTCTTTTAAGAGACTCCTGGATAGCTACATGCAGCTCAGAAAAATAGAGGGCTATGGGTAACCCTGGGTAATTCTAATGTAAGGACATGTTTGGCACAGCTTTGTGGGCCGAAGGGACTGTATTGTGCTGTTGGTTTTCCATGTTTCTATATTTCGTAACAAAGGAGATGTCCTCCATCTTAAAAGAACTGGGATTTTCTTTCTCGCCATCAATGCTGCCATCAACCGCATCTCATTTATTTCACACACGTCTGCTCTCCCTCCATCCTGCCGCCACCGTATCAGGGATAGGGTTCCTTTTGTCCACACCTACCACCCCACCAGCCACTGCAACCAGCATATAATTCTCCATAACTTCCACCATCTCC
Organism: Hypanus sabinus; assembly: GCF_030144855.1. NCBI lineage: Eukaryota > Metazoa > Chordata > Chondrichthyes > Myliobatiformes > Dasyatidae > Hypanus > Hypanus sabinus. Next base: position 177,267,612 of record NC_082710.1, on the reverse strand, counting down.
AACGAGATCGCACCACAAAACACATCTTTCGCTACCCCCTCTCCCACAATTTCTGCTCTCCGCAGGGATCCCTTATCTATTACGAGACTCCCTTACCTATTTGTCCCTCCCCACTGCTATCCCTCCTGGTACTGATCCTTGCAAGCAGAACAAGTGCTACACCTGCTCCCTCACTACCCTTGAGGGCCCCAAACAGTCCTTCCAGGTGAGGCCACACTTCACCTGTGAGTCCATCAGGGTCATATACTTTGTCCAGTACACTCAGTGTGGCCTTCTGTATATCAGTGACACCCAACACAGAGAGGGAGACTGTTTCGCGGAGCGGGATCTCCCAACAGCCACCCATTTCCATTCCACTTCCCATTTCAGTTCTGGTATGACCATCCGTGGCCTCCTACACTGTTGTGATGAGGCTGCTAATTTTTGGACCTTTGCTGTTTCCTAGCCTTTTGCCCTCCCTCTATGATATTACTGTCGCCCATCTCTTCCCCTTGATAAAAATAATGCCTTTTGTTTTCAGCAAACATGCTGTGATAGAAAGTGAATGGCGATGGATTTGTAAAGTTAGAAAAACAAATGCAGAACATTAACACAGACAAAATTTGGAATGTTTGTGAATATTATTGAACAAGGTTTCTAAAGGATGTTGTCATTCAATTAAACATTGCACAAGATAAAATAATGGTAATATCTGTATGTTAATGTATGCAAAATATAATGATTCATATTCAAAAACCATGCAATTTTTTTTACAAGGGGATCTTTGTTTTCCACCCATCTCACAAACATGGAACAAATATATCTCGCTGTGTGTTTACTTCCTGTGGTTCTCAATTCTGCACATGGTAAGCACCTGATTTATTTTACATTATTAGTGGACAGTGTTTCAAAGTCTAACGAATAATTGAGTCATAGTGTTACAGAACACTGCAGCAGAGAAACAGACCCTTCGACCCATCTGATCTCTGCCACAGTTATGCTGCCTAGTCCCATTGACTGCACATGGAGCAAAACCCTCTATATCCCTCCCATCCATTTATGTGTCCAAATTGTAAAAATATTACAATCCAACCTGCATCCACCACTTCTCTGGTAGCTCATTCCACACTCGCGCCACCCTCTGAGTGAAGAAGTAGTTTCCACTTAAATATTTCACCGTTCACCCTTAGCAGATGACATCTAATTCTAGCCTCACTACACCTCAGTGGAAAAAGCCAACTTGCATTTACCCTCCATGTACGTCACAATTTTGTATACCCCTGTCAAATCTCCAATCATTCTCATCTGTTCCATGAAAATAAGTCCAAACCTATTCACTCTATCTCTAACTCATTGCCTTGAGTCCTGGCTCAGAAGGATAGGGAACCAAAGAGAATGGCAGCAATAATAGCGGGCTCGATAGTCAGGGAGACAGATCGGTGATTCTGTGGATGCAAAAAGGACACTCGGATGGTAGGTTGCCTGCCAGGTGCCAGAGTCTGCCACGTTTCTGACGCATCCACAATATCCTGAAAAGGGAGGTGGAGCTGCCAGAATTTGTGGTACATGTTGGTACTAATGACATAAGTAGAAAAAGGAAGGAGATCCTGAAAAAAGAATACAGGAAGTTCGGAAGGAACATATAGTACAGCACTGTATAGGCCCTTCGGCCCACAATGTTGTGCCAACCCTTAAACCCTGCCTTCCATATAGTCCTCCACCTTAAATTCCAACATATATCTGTCTAGTAGTCTCTTAAATTTCACTAGTGTATTTGCCATCATCACTGACTCAGGCAGTGCATTCCACGCACCAACCACTCTCTGAGTGAAAAACCTTCCTCTAATATCCCCCTTGAACTTCCCACCCCTTACCTTAAAGCCATGTCCTCTTGTACTGAGCAGTGGTACCCTGGGGAAGAGGCATTGGCTGTACACTCTATCTATTCTGCTTAATAACTTGTATACCTCTATCATGTCTCCTCTCATCCTCCTTCTCTCCAGAGAGTAAAACCCTAGCTCCCTTAATCTCTGATCATAATGCGTACTCTCTAAACCAGGCAGCATCCTGGTAAACAACACACACAAAATGCTGGTGGAACACAGCAGGCCAGGCAGCATCTATAGGGAGAAGCACTGTCAACATTTCGGGCTGAGACCCTTCATCAGGGCTAACTGAAAGGAAAGATAGTAAGAGATTTGAAAGTAGTGGGGAGAGGGGGAAATGAGAAATGATAGGAGTAGACCGGAGGGGGTGGGTTGAAGCTAAGAGCTGGGAAGGTGATTGGCGAAAGTGATACAGAGCTGGAGAAGGGAAAGGATCATGGGACGGGAGGCCTTGGGAGAAAGAAAGTGGGGGGAAGCACCACAGGGAGATGGAGAACAGGCAAACAACTAAATATGTCAGGGATGGAGTAAGAAGGGGAGAGGAGGGGCATTAACGGAAGTTAGAGAAGTCAATGTTCATGCCATCAGGTTGGAGGCTACCTAGCCAGTATATAAGGTGTTGTTCCTCCAACCTGAGTTTGGATTCATTTTGACAGTAGAGGAGGCCATGGATAGACATATCAGAATGGGAACATGGAATTAAAATGTGTGGCCACTGGGAGATCCTGCTTTCTCTGGCAGACTGAGCATAGGTGTTCAGCGAAAGGGTCTCCCAGTCTGCGTCGGGTCTCACCAATATATAAAAGGCCACACTGGGAGCACCGGACGCAATATACCACACCAGCCGACTCACAGGTGAAGTGTCACCTCACCTGGAAGGACTGTCTGGGACCCCGAATGGTGGTGAGGGAGGAAGTGTAAGGGCAGGTGTAGCACTTGTTCCGCTTACAAGGATAAGTGCCAGGAGGGAGATCGGTGGGAAGGGATGGGGGGGACAAAGGAGTCGACAAGGGAGCGATCCCTGCGGAAAGCAGAAAAAGGGAGCGAGGGAAAGATGTGCTTGGTAGTAGCATCCTGTTGGAGGTGGCAGAAGTTTCGGAGAATTATACGTTGGACCCGGAGGCTTACTATCTTTCCTTTCAGTTAGTCCTGATGAAGGGTTTCGGCCTGAAACGTCAACAGTGCTTCTCCTTATAGATGCTGCTTGGCCTGCTGTGTTCCACCAGCATTTTGTGTGTGTTGTTTGAATTTCCAGCATCTGCAGATTTCCTCGTGTTAGCATCCTGGTAAATCTCCCCTGTCCCCTTTCAAATGCTTCCACATCCTTCCTGTAGTGAGGCGACCAGAACTGGACACAGTACTCCAAGGGTGGCCTAACTAGAGTTTTATAGAGCTGCATTATTACCTCATGACTATTAAACTTTACCCCTTGACTTATGAAAGCTAACACCCCATAAAATTTCTTAACTACCCTATCTACCTGTAAGGCACCTTTCAGGGATCTGTGGGCATGTACCCCCAGATCCCTCGGCTCGTCCACACTACCAAGTATCCTGCCAATTACTTTGTACTCTGCCTTGGAGTTTGTCCTTCCAAAGTGTACCACCTCACACTTCTCCGGGTTGAACTCCATCTGCCACTTCTCAGCCCACTTCTGCATCCTATCAATGTCTCTGTGCATCTTCAACAATCCTCTACACTATCCACAACATCACCAACCTTTGTGTTGTCAGCAAACTCTACCCTTCTACCCCCACATCCAGGTCGTTAATAAAAATCACAAAAGCAGAGGTCCCAGAACCGATCCTTGTGCGACACCACTAGTCACAACCCCCCAATCTGGGTGTATTCCCTCCACCATGACCCTCTGCTTTCAGCAGGTAAGCCAGTTCTGAATCCACCTGGCCAAACTCCCCTGGATCCCATGCCTTCTGACCTTCTGAATAAGTCTACCATTTGGAACCTTGTCAAATGCCTTACTAAAATCCATGTAGATCACATCCACTACACTAACCTCATCTATATGCCTAGTCACCTCCTCAAAGAACTCTATCAGGCTTGTTAGGCACGATCGGCCCTTCACAAAGCCATGCCGACTGTCCCTGATCAGACCAGGATTCTCTAAATGCCTGTAGATCCTATCTCTAAGAATCTTTTCCAACAGCTTTCCCACCAAGATGCAATGCTCACTGGTCTATAATTACCCGGATATCACAACTACCTTTTTTGAAAAATGGGACAACATTTGCCTTCCTCCAATCTTCCGGTACCATTCCTGTGGACAACGAGGACATAAAGGTCCTAGCCATAGGCTCAGCAATCTCTTCCTTTACCTTGTGGAGCAGCCTGGTGAATATTCCGTCAGGTCCCGTGGACTTATTCGTCCTAATGTATTTTAACAACTCCAGCACCTCCTCTCCCTTAATATCAACATGCTCCAGAACATCAACCTCACTCATATTGTCCTCACTGTCATCAAGTTCCCTCTCATTGGTGAATACCAATTGAGGAGCTCGCTCACTTCCACAGCCTCCAGGCACATCTTCCCACCTTTATCTCTAATCAGTCCTACCTTCACTCCTGTCATCCTTTTGTTCTTTACACAATTGGAGAATGCCTTGGGGGTTCTCCTTTACCCTACTCACCAAGGCCTTTTCATGCCCCTTTCTTGCTCTCCCCAGCCCCTTCTTAAGTTCCTTTCTTGCTACCCTATATTCCTCAATAGACCTATCTGATCCTTGCTTCCTAAACCTCATGTATGCTGCCTTCTTCCACCTGACTAGATTTTCCACCTCACTTGTCACCCATGGTTCCTTCACCCTACCATTCTTTATCTTCCTCAGTGGGACAAATTTATCCCTAACATCCTGCAAGAGATCCTTAAACATCGACCACATGTCCATAGTACATTTCCCTGCAGAAACATCATCTCAATTCACACCCGCAAGTTCTAGTCTTATAGCTTCATCATTTGCCCTTCCCCAATTAAAAATTTTCCTGTCCTCTCTGATTCTATCCTTTTCCATGATAATGCTAAAGGCCAGGGAGTGGTGGTCACTGTCCCCAGATGCTCACCCACTGAGAGATCTGTGACCTGACCCGGTTCGTTACCTAATACTAAATCTAGTATGGCATTCCCCCTAGTCGACCTGTCAACATACTGTGACAGGAATCCATCCTGGACACACTTAACAAATTCTGCCCCATCTGAACCCTTGGAACTAATCCGGTGCCCATCAATATTATGGAAGTTAATGTCAGCTATGATAACAACCCTGTTATTTTTGCACCTTTCCAAAATCTGCTCCTCGGTATCTCTGCTGCTACCAGGGGTCTTATAGAATACTCCCAATAGAGTAACTGCTCTCTTTCTGTTCCTGACTTCCACCCATAATGACTCAAGAGAGGATCCTGCTACATTACCCATCCTTTCTGTAGCTGTAATAGTATCCCTGACCAGTAATGCCACCCCTCCTCCCCTTTTCCCCCCTCTCTATCCCTTTCAAAACACTGAAATCCAAGAATATTGGGAATCCATTCCTGCCCTGGTGCCAGTCAAGTCTCTGTAATGGCCACTACATCATAATTCCATGTATGTATCCAAGTTCTCAGTTCATCACCTTTGTTCCTGATGTCGCTTGCATTAAAGTACATGCACTTTAGCCCTTCTGCCTTACTAACTTTACACCCTTTATTCTGCTTCTCTTTCCTCAATGTTTCTTTATAAGTTAGAGCTGGCTTTACTCCATGCACTTCTTCCACTGCTGTATCACTCTGGGTCCCATCCCACTTGCAAATTAGTTTAAACCCTCCCGAACCATGCTAGCAAACCTACCATCGAGGATATTGCTCCCCCTCAAGTTAAGGAGCAACCCATCCAATCTGTACAGGTCCTGCCTTCCCCAGAAGAGATCCCAATGATCCAAAAGTCTAAAACCCTGCCTCCTGAACCAACTCCTCAGCCACGCATTCAACTGCCGTCTCCTCCAATTCTTACCATCACTATCATATAGTACTGGCAGCAATCCTGAGAACGCCACCCTTGAGGTCCTGTTCTTCAGCCTTCTGCCTAGTTCCCGAAAATCACACTTCAGAACCTCGTCCCTCTTCCTGCCTATGTCATTGGTCCCAACATGTATCACGACTTCTGGTTGCTTTCCCTCTCGTACCAGGATGTCGTGCACCCGGTCAGAGACATCTCAGACCCTGGCACCGGGAAGGCAACAAGCCTTGCAGGTGTCCTTCTCACGTCCACAAAATCTCCTGTCTGCTCCCCTGACTATAGACTCCTCAATGACAACAGCTCTCCTCTTCTCCGTCCCATCCTTCTGCACCACAGGGTCAGACTCAGTGCCAGAGGCCCTGCCACCGTGGCTCACACCTGGTAGGTCATCCCCGCCAACTGTATCCAGGACGGTAAACTTATTATTCAGGGGAATTGCTACAGGGATGCTCTGCACTACCTGTCTACTCACCTTCACTTTTCCCCTCTGACTGTCACCAATTGACCTGCTTCCAGCAGCCTAGGTGTGACTACATCCCTGGAGCTGTCATCTATGACTGTCTCATTCTCCCTTATGAGTCGAAGGTCATCCAGCTGCTGCTCCAGATTCCTCACACGGTCTTCCGGATCGCCCAGCCGCAAGCACATCTGGCAGATGTGACTCTGCTGAACTATTCAAATCTTGATTGCACAGTCCAACTGTCAAAACTTCCAGAATCTCTCAAGTCAAAGCCTCAGAGCTCCAGTCCTTCACTGACCCACTCACTCACTGGCTGCTTTCCACTGAGAAGCAGGACCTCAAAGGTAGTAATCTCGTGATTGCTGACTGTGCCATGAGACAGTGAGGATAGGAGTAGAATGAGGTGGCAGATAAATGTGTGGGACTTGTGCAAGAGGGACGAGTTGCACTTGAATCCGAGGGGAACCAATATTCTTGCAAGCTGACTTATTACAGCTGTTGGGAGTGATTTAATCTAATACAGCAGGGGAATGGGAACTAGTATGTTAGAGCAGAGGATGAGCCAGAAGATTTACTAGTAGATGATGGATATTAGGAAGGACAAGCCAATGAGAGGGTACAAATGCAGAGCAAAGAGTTAAGTTGTACCACAGAGGCAAAATTCAAAAGGGCGAAGAATAGAGGACATTAAAGTGCTGTATTTAAATGCACATAGCTTTTGGAATAAGGTGGACGAACACATGGCACAATGGTCGATATGATGTTGTGGGCATCACTGAGTCGTGGCTGGAAGAGGACCATAGTTGGGAGCTTAACATCAAAGCATATACTTTGTATGGAAGCAGCAGGCAGGAAGGCAAAGGCAGTGGTGTAGCTCTGTTGGTACATCATTAGAAAGGGGTGATGTCGGGCCAGAGAATGTTGAATATTAGTGGGTGGGGTTAAGGAACTGCAAAGGTAAAAAAACTTTATGGAAATCATATTTAGGTCTCCAAATAGTAGCCAAGGGGTTGAGATTGCAAAGGGAGTTGGAAAGGGCGTGGAATAAGAGTAATGTCACAATTGTAATGGGGGACTTCAATATGCAAGGGGATTGGGAAAATCAGGTTGGTGTTGGATCACAAGAAAGGGAATTTGTTGAATGCCAATGAGACGACTTTTTGGAGCAGTTTATGCTCGAGTCTACTGGGGGGCTATCTTCGACTGGGTGCAGTGTAATAACCCAGATGTTATTAGTCAGCTGCATGTAAAGGAAACTCAGGAGGCAGTGATTATAATATAATTGAATTCATACTGCAATTTGACAGGGAGAAGCACATCTCACATGTAATAGTATCACAATAAAATACAGGGAATTACTGAGGCATGACAGAGGAGATGGCCCAGGTGGATTGGTCGAGGATACTGGCGGGGATGGCAGCAGAGCAGAGGTACCTGAAGTTTCTGGGAATGGTTGACAAGGCATGGGATAGATATGTCCCACAGAGGAAGAAATTCTCAAATGGCAGGGATAGGCAGCCGTGGCTGACAAGGGAAGTTAAGGACTGCAGAAATGCCAAGGAAAGGGTGTACAAGGTAGCAAAAGTTGGATGATTGGGAAGCTTTTAAAATCCAACAAAAGGCAATTAAAAAAGCGGTAAGAAGGGGAAAAGATGAAATATGAGGGCAGACTAACTAGTAATATAAAGCAGGGTACTAAAAGTTGATTTTTTTTCAGTTATATAAAGAGTAAAAGGGAGGTGAGAGTTGATATTGAACCACTGGAAAATGATGCTGTGGAGGTAGTAAAGGAGGACAAAGAAATGACAGATGAACTTAATGGGTACTTTGCATCTGTCTTCACTGTGGAAGACACTAGGAGTGTGCCAGTGGTTCATGAATGTCAGGGAGCAAGAGTGCGTGCCATTGCTATTATAAAGGTAAAAGTGCTGGGCAAACTCAATGGTCCTAAGGTTGATGAGACACTTGGACCAGATGGACTACATCCCAGAGTCCAGGGGGAGGCTTGGAAGAGATAACAGATGCATTGGTCATGATTTTTCAAGAATCACCTGATTCTGGCATGGTCCCAGATGACTGGAAGATTGCAAATGTCACTCCACTCTTTCAGAAGGGAGGAAGGCAAAAGAAAGGAAATTACAGGCCAGTTGGCCTATACTCAGTGGTTGGAAAAGTGTTGAAGGCCAATTTTAAAGATGAGGCTTTGGGGTATTTAAAGATTAATGATAATTATGTCGAAGGCTTCTGTGAAGGAAAGTCTTGCCTAACAAATCTATTTGAGTTCTTTGAGGAAGTAACAAGCAGGCTGGACAAAGGAGAGACAGCGGATGTCACTTACTTGGACTTTCACAAAGCTTTTGATAAGCTGCCACACATGAGGCTGCTTAAGATAAAATCCTGTGGCGTTACAGGAAAGATACTGGCATAGACAGAGGAATGGCTGACAGGCAGGAGGCAGTGAGTGGAGTAAAAGGGGACTTTTCTTGTTGGCTGCCAGTGACTACTGGTGTTAAAACATAGAAACATATATGCATTGCCAAACATATACTTACTCTAGAAATTACCTAGGAATACCAATCTCCCTCTGTTTTTCTAAGCTCCATGTACCTATCCAGGAGCCTATTGTATCTGCCAATAGGGTCTTTTAAGACCTATAGTGTTTTTCAGGGGTCAGTATTGGGAACCACCGCTTTTCACATTGCTTGTCAATGGTTTGCATAATGCAGTTGATGGATTTGTGGCAAAGTTTGCAGATTATGATATGGAGAGAGGTGTGCTGGTAGTAGGTAGGTAGATAGGTGTGAGTAGGTAGTGCTGAGGAAACAATGCGGTTGCAGCAAGACTTCAACAAATTGGAAGAATGGGCAAAAAATGTGGCAGATGTTGGGAAATGTATGGTGATGCATTTTATTAAAAGGAGCAATAGTTTCTCAATGGGAGAAGGTTCAAACATCAGAGGTGCAGAGGGACTGAGGAGTCGTCATGCACATAAATAAGATATGGAATGGTTTAGAGTATCCTTGTGAATATTTTATTGTGAATAAAGTACATTTTGATAAAATAGTTTAACTTGCCGGCAGTGTCCATTATAGGGGAGACCTGGACTTCCAGTGGAGTCAAGACAGATATGGGGGGGGGCATGCGGGGAGAAGTCAGAACGCTTTTTCACAGGAAGGGTGGTGAAATCAGGACCACCAAAAATTAATTTTTTTCCACACTGATGGATAATGTCCAGTCCTGTACTTTGTCCTGCAGACACCTGTCAGTCATCGCCACCTGTCCTCGCAACAGAATATTCTCTCTACATCCCCAAATTTCATGGAATTACATTCTAGTCTGACTCACATTAGCTTTCGATCAAAATAAATAAATAAACAAACAAATAAGTAAACATAGAAAACCTACAGCACAACACAGGCCCTTCGGCCCTTAATGCCGTGCCGAACATGTAATTACTTTAGAAATTACCGAGGGTTACATATAACCCTCTATTTTTCTAAACCCCATGTATCTATTCAGGAGCCTCTTAAAAGATGCTATCGTATCCACCCCCACCACTGTCGAAGGCAGCCTATTCCACTCACCACCCTCTATGTAAAAAAAAAACTTACCCCTGACATCTCCTCTGCATCTACTTCCAAGCACCTTAAAACTGTGCCCTCTCATGTTAACCATCTCAGCCTTGGGAAGAAGCCTCTGACTATCTACATGATCAATGCCTCTCATAAATTTATACACCACTATAAGGTCACCACTCATCCTCCATCGCCCCAAGGAGAAAGACCGAGTTCACTCAAACTATTCTCCCAAGGCATGCTCCCCAATCCAGAAAATCCTTGTAAATCCCCTCTGCACCCTTTGTATATTTTCCATGTCCTTCCTGTAGTGAGGTGACCAGAACTGAGCACAGTCCTCCCAGTGGGGTCTGACCAGGGTCCTATATAGCTGCAACATTACCTTTTAGCTCTTAAACTCAATCCCACGATTGATAAAGGCCAATGCACTGTATGCCTTCTTAACCACAGTCAACCTGTGCAGCTGCTTTGAGTGTCCTTTGGACTCGGACCCCAAGATCCCTCTGATTCTCCACACTGCCAAGAGTCTTACAATTAATACTATATTCTGCCTTCATATTTGTCCTACCAAAATGAACCGCCTCACACTTATCTGGGTTGAACTCCATCTGCCACTTCTCAGCCCATTTTTGCATCCTATCAATGTCCTGCTGCAATCTCTGACAGCCCTCCACACTATTTACAACAACCCCAACCTTTGTGTCATCAGCAAATTTACTAACCCATCCTTCCACTTCCTCATCCAGGACATTTATAAAAATCATGAAGAGTAGGGGGTCCCAGAACAGACCCCTGAAGCACACAACTGGTCACTGACCTCCATGCAGAATATGACCCGTCTACAACCGCTCTTTGCCTTTTGTGGGCAAGCTTCTGGATCCACAAAGCAATGTCCCCTTGGATCCCATGCATTCCTACTTTCTCAATAAGCCTTGCATGGGGTATCTTATCAAATGCCTTGCTGAAATCCATATACACTACATCTACTGCCCTACCTTCATCAATGTGTTTAGTGACATCCTCAAAAAATTCAGTCAGGCTCATAAGGCATGACCTGCTTTTGACAAAACCATGCTGACTATTCCTAATCATATTATACCTCCAAATGTTCATAAATCCTGCCTCTCAGGATCTTCTCCTTCAACTCACTGACCACTGAAGTAAGACTCACTGGTCTATAATTTCCTGAGCTATCCCTAATCCCTTTCTTGAAAAAGGGAAAAAAACATTTGTAACTCTCTAATCCTCCAGAACCTCTCCCATCCTCATTGATGATGCAAAGATAATAGCTCGAGTTTCACAATCTCCTCCCTTGCCTCTCAGAGCTGCCTGGGGTGTATCTCATCTGGTCCTGGAGACTTATCCAACCCGATGCTTTCCAAAAGTTCCAGCACATCCTCTTCCTTAATATCTACATGTTCAAGCATTTCAGTCCGCTGTAAGTCGTCCCTACAATTGCAAAGATCCTTTTCCATAGTGAAAACTGAAGCAAAATATTTATTAAGTACCTCTGTTATCTCTTCCAGTTCCTTACACACTTTTCCACTGTCATACTTTATTGGTCCTATTCTCTCATGTCTTATCCTCTTGCTCTTCACATACTTGTAGAATGTCTTGGGGTTTTCCTTAATCCTGCCCACCAAGGCCTTTCCATGGCCCCTTCTGGCTCGCCTAATTTCATCATTTTTAAGCTCCTTCCTGCTAGCCTTATAATCTTCTAGATCTCTATCATTACCTAGTTTTTTGATCTCTTCTTTTCTTCTTGACTAGATTTACAACAGCCTTTGTACACCATGGTTACCATCCTTTCCCTGTCTCATTGGAACGTTCCTATGCAGAACTCCTCGCAAATATCCCCTGAACATTTGCCACATTTCTTCCGTACATTTCCCCGAGAACATCTATTTCCAATTTATTCTTCCAAGTCCCTGCCTGATAGCCTCATATTACCCCTTACTCCAATTAATGCTTTATTTCCCCTTACTCCAATGAAACATTTAGTTCTTGCAAGGTTATTACTAATGCCCCCACAATCTCTTCAGCCACAACTTTCAGAACCATCTGAGCAGATGACTTGTCTACCTCCAGACCTTAAAGTTTCCTGAGTATCTTCTGTAGTTCTGGTAACTTACTACACTTCATCATCCCACCACCTGGAACTTACATGAACCTGCTAGTGTCTTCCACAGAGAAGACTGACTCAAAATATTTATTCAGTTTCTCCACCATTTCATTGTCCCCAATTACTCCCTCCCCAGCATTGATTTCCTGTATTCCAGTATCTGCTCTCCCCTCTCTTTTATACTTTATGTATCTAAAGAAACTCATAGTATTATAGGACTCACATGATAAACAGAGGGCTGTGGGTAACCCTAGGTAATTTCTAAGGTAAGGACATGTTCAGCACAGCTTTGTGGGCTGAAAGGCCTGTATTGTGCTGGAGTTTTTCTGTGTTTCTATAAATGCAGATTTTTTCTGTCTGGGGTGTCTAAACCCACGGGTCAGTTTAAAGGAAAGTTGATTCTTGGCAAAGGCAAAAAGAATTATTTTCCTCTCTCTGGAAATATTCTGGTAGAATATTTATGCCATAGGTTCAGCCAGGACCTTATAGAATGATAGAGCAGATATGAGGGGCCAAATGGCCTACTACTACCACTTCCTACATTATTATGTGTGTAACACACACAAAATGCTGGAGGAACTCAGCAGGCCAGGGTCTCGGTCCAAAACGGCAACTGTACACTTTTCAGTCGATGGTACCTGGCCTGCTGAGTTCCTCCAGCATTTTGTATGTGTTGCTTGGACTTCCAGCATCTGCAGATTTTATCTTGTTAGTTTTTACATGGGTACTGCAATTTGTCTTACTGTTCCCATTCCGACGTGCCTGTCCGTGGCTTCCTCTACTGTCACAGTGCGGCCACTCACAGGTTGGATTAGCAACACCTCATATTCCACCTGGGTAGCCTCCAGCCCGATGGTATGAACATTGATTTCTCCAATGACTGGTAAGTTCTCCCCACTCCACTTTCTCCCTTTCCCATTCCCCATTCTGACTCCCTTCATTCCCCTTCTTCTTACATGCTCATAACCCTCGATACCTTGCTCTTTCTCCTGTCCTTTCTCCCATGGTCCACTGTCCTCTCCTCTCAGATTCATCCTTCTTCAGCCTTTACCTCTTACATGTATTTTCTCCCAGCATCTTGCTTCATCCCCTCTCACCCGGCCACCTAATCTCACCCATCACCTGCTTACCAGAACCCTTTCCCCTCACCCCACCTACTCATTCTGGCTTTTTCGCCCTTCCTTTCCATTCCTGATGAAATGTCTCAGTACAAGATGTTAACTGCTTATGCCCCTCCATAGATGCTGCCTGACCTGCTGAGTTCCTCCAAAATGGTATGCATGTTGCTCATGATTTCGAATATCTGCAGAACTTCATGTTTATAGTTGCTTTCCTCCTTTGTCTCTCAGATAGGTAGAGAAATATTTACCAGACAAGCTTGTAGAATCTTTCAGGTTAAATTTGACGCATTTAAAGTATAAATATTTACCAGCTTGAGCCCAGAATCATTTTGAGCAAAGGTATATTTTAGTTTTCCCCCAAATTAAAGATAATTATAATTAATTAATAATATGTTATCCAGTATAAGATATTTGCTGAAATTGGTCTTTCTTTTATATGTAACAGGTAAATTCCAAGTTATTGGCCCAGAGCGTCCTGTCATAGCCATCGTGGGTGAAGATGTGAGGATGGACTGTAAAGTTGTGCCAACCGAATCGAGTAGCAACATGGCACTTCAGTGGCTTAAAACAGACCTCCACTCTGCGGTTCACGAGTTCCGAAATGAAAGAGATGCAATTGCTAATCAAGATCCTGCTTACAGAGGAAGGACTGAGCTGTTCAAAGACCAAATAGATAAAGGAAATGTGTCCCTTCGAATAAAGAACATCCGAGTAGCCGACGAAGGGACCTACATCTGCTCAGTTGATAATGGAATTGATTTTGAAGAAACTTCTATTGTCTTGCAAGTTGCAGGTTAGTGGGCATGTCTAAAAAGTGAAAACTCATCTGTACAGAAGCAATGAAAAACTTACTTGCATCACAACATCACAGACACACAGCATCACGTAAGCAGCATTTGTCAGTAACACACCAATTGGACAAAAATTATCCAAAACTTTTACAAGAAGAATACAGTTAGGTCAAAATAAATCTCCATTTTACTGTAAGGTGATCAAAGTGTTCACCGTATTGTAAAACTGTGGGATTTGGGTTGTACCTGTAGGTTGGTGAGAGCAGTGTGGTAGCATAGTGGTTAGTGTAACGCGATGATCAGATCCTGGTTCAAAGGTTCAATGTCCGTTGCTGTCTGAAATGAGTTTATACGTTCTCTCTGTGACCGTGTGGGTTTCCACCCACGTTCCAAAGGAGCGCAGGTTAGTGTTAGTGAATTGTGGGCATACTATGTGCCACAACAGTACACTCACTATGTGAGTCATAGCAACACTTGTGGGCTGCAAATCATAATCGTCACACTATTTGAATCGAGAGAACACATTTCACTGCATGTTTCAATGCAAATTTGGCAAAGAAAGCTAATCTTTTTTTGTAAATCTGATCTTCTTTCAAGAGCTGAACAGTTGGAAGGAAGTAGTTGTTCTTGAACCTCGTGGTGTGGACTTCAGGCTTTGGAAGCTGTGAGAAGATGGCTTCTTGTGTTTTGTACCAGGAGGATGGTGTGAATTTCTGGTGCAGACACTATTGAGTGAGGGGAGAGACGTGCTGGTGATGGACCGAGCTGAGTGCAGTTCACTCTGCAGCCTCACGTGCTCCCATGCATTCCGATTACTGTAGCAGACTAAGGCTGATCCCAAAACAACACAAGCTTGGTTGTGGGGTTGCACATTGTGCCACGGTCTGGTTAAAATAAAATAATCATTGTATGGGTAAACTAATGTATGTTGAAATTTACTCTTCATTCTCTGTTATAATATTTATACATCAGTATTCATTATATTGATGTAGTCAGAAGATTCAGAAAGTCTGAAGAAACCAACTGTAGGGAACACACGAACAAGGACCTTCCCTGCAATCACGGAGAGACCACACATGAAGTGATGCCAACAATTTTATTTGTCTACTGAAGGACTAATCAGAATCAGGTTTATAATCACTGACATATGTCAAGAATTTCAGGACTGAAGGTGTGAGATTTGAATGCATGTGGTATACAGGCCTGTACTGAACAGCTAAAGGAAAGAAGCTGCTCTTGAACCTAGTGGTGTGGCACCTCCAGCTTCTGCACCTTGCTACAGAGAATGGAGTTCAGAAGAATGAGGGGGAGGATCTCATTGAAGTGTATTGAATATTGAAAGGCCTAGAGAGAGTGGGTGTGGAAAGGATATTTTCTGTGGTGGAGAAGTCTGTGACCAGAGGGCACAGCCTCAGAATTGAGGGGTGTCCACTTGGAACAGAGATGAGGAAAAATTTCTTTTGCCAGAGGGTAGTAAATTTGTGAGATTCATTGCCACGACGACTGTGCAGCCCAAGTCACTGGGTATATTTAAGGTGGATATTGATAATCACCAACATTATGTGCTGTGTTATATAACGTCGGCCAGAAATAATGAACCACTGCAAATCACAAGATACCGTGATGGTGATAGGGGATATGAATGGTAAAGCTGGACACAAGGAGATATTGTCAGCGCATATGGTTTGGGAAGCAGGAATGATGAAGGTGGGAGACTCATGGACTGGTGTTGTGTGAATGATCAGATAATAAACACGTGGCTCAAGCAGCACGTTAGAAGATTGTGGACTTGGAGAAGCCCAGAAGATCTGCAGTCAAATAGACTACATCACAATCAGGAAGTGTTTCTTGAATGCCTTGCAACAGTCCAAGGCATATCCAAGAGTTTACTGTGAGAGAGACCATGCTCCAGTGATATACCAGCATGAAAGTTCAATTATTCTGCGAGACCTAAGTAACTGAACAAGGTGGGGGAATAATATTAGATGCTGAAAGAAGCAAAAACCTTGTGGGATAGTGGGCATTATCAGATGTTGATAGATTCTTGATTATTCAGGATGTCAAAGGTTACGGGGAGAAGCTGGGAGAATAGGGTTGAGAGGTATAATTTCACCTTGGTAGAATGGTAGAGCAGACTCAGTGGGGTGAATGGCCTAATTCTGCTTTTATGGTCTTATTGAAATTTGTTGTTATGTAGCTGCAGAACAGTGCAATACATGAAAAATATTTGCAGTTACATTAAGAAATATAAAAATAAGCAGTGCAAAAGGAGAGTAAAAATAATGTCGTGTTCATGGTTTCATGGACCAGTCAGAAATCTGAAGATGGAGGGGAAGAAGCTATTCCTAAAGTATGGCGTACACGTCTTCAGGCTCCTGTACCTCCTCTCTGATGGTAGTAATCAGAAGTGGCCATGCCCTGAATGGTGAGTGTCTTCTCACGGTTGATGCTGCCTTCCTGAAGATGTCCTCGATGGTCGGGAGGCTAGTGCCCATAATGGAGCTGGCTGAGTCTGCAGCCTTCTTTTCCAGTTCTGTGCACCGGAGCTTCCAAACCAGGCCGTGATGCAACCAGTCAGAATGCTCTCCACAGTACATCTGTGAAAACGTGCTGGAATCTTTGGTGACACACCAGATCTCATCGAGCTCCTGATGAAGTACAACTGCTGGTGTGTCCTCCATGACTGCGTCAATGTGTAGATCTTCAGAGATTTTGCACTTGCCTTCATTGTTGCTGGCAAGAAGATTCACTGGGTTGATACCCATAACGAGAGGGTTAACCTGAGAGAAATATTTGAGTGGCATGAAGCAACACTCTTTGGAGTTTAGACCATTGAGAGGTTAGCAAACTGAAAAAAATAAGTTTCTTTTGGAGTCAGTGGTTGTTTCTACAGGTGGGGATCCTTGGAAAGGTGCAGATTGTCAGAAAAAAGGGGTTGACCATTTAAGATTGAGATGAGGAGCAATTTCTTCTGTCAAACATAAGTGAATCTTTGTAGTTCCTCACTCACCCAGAGAACTCTGGATATTCTCAGTGGCACAGATACAGTATCTTTGCTGGCATGAAGACCCAAAGGAGATGAGGATGAGGATGGGACAAGCAAATGAAAATTTATGAATCTCGGTCTATCCTCATCTGTTTTCAGATATTGGATCAGCATTGGATTTTAAGTTTAATTTGTAATATATTTATTCTTTAGTATTTATTCAGAAGCATTTATTGATGTGAAATTCAGCAAAGCTGAGGATAGGGCTTTTTCATTAGTTGTCAGATTTCAGAGGAATTTGTCAATAATGTTATTCCTGTTACACCCTAATACTTTCTTGAAAAGAATCATTGCTCAGCTGCATAGGTTGTTTCTGGGAGCAAGGACAGCCTTTTGGGTCCAAACCTGGTAAATCAGGGCAATGAGAAATCAAACCAGAGAGTATGGGAGTGGATCTAAAATGACAACCTTTAGACAAACTTTTCTCATGTTTTAGAACATACAACATTACAACACACTAAAGCTCTTTGACCCACTATATTGTGATAACCCTTTAACCTTCTTTACGACTACTCTAACCCTTCCCTCTCAAGTAGCCCTCCATTTTTCTAATATCTACATGTCTGTCTGATAGTCTCTTAGGTGACCCAAACATATCTGTCTCAACCCCCATCCTAGCAGAGCATTCTACACATCCACTACTCTCTTAAAAAAAAAACTGCCTCTGAGGACATCTCTCCTATACTTTCCTGCTACTTAAAGTTAGGCCCTCTTATATCAGCCAACTTAATATTCATTCGGAAACATTCAATAGGCTTGAAAGTTGGCAAAGCTGGGAGATTTTATTGGTAGTTCTGCGTCAGGTTCACCCTAATACGTTGTTGAAGGTACATGCACGACACAGAAAATCATTACTGAGCTCCACAGACCGTTTTAAAGTTCAAAGTAAATTTATTACCAAACTACATATATGCCATCCTGAGATTCATCTTCTTGTGGAAATTCACAATGAGTAGAAAGAAACCTGCACACAACCGAGACAATCAACGTGCAAAAGACAACACAATACACAAATAATAAAATAAGTAAAAACAAACAAAACAATAATAAATAAATATGTAAGCAATAAATGAGATGAAGAGTCCTTGAAAGAGAATCCATTGGTTGTGGGAGCAGTTCAGTGTTGGGGTGAGTGAAGTTAGCCCTTCTGGTTCAAGAGCCTACTGTTTGAGGGGTAATTAATGTTCCTGAACTTGGTGGTGTAGATCCTGAGGCTCCTGTGCCTCCTTCCTGATGGCAGCAATGAGAAGAGACAGACAAAGAAGAATAGTTTTGGGTTCAAACTTGGCAAACTGGGGCAGTGAGAAAGCACAGCAGAGAGTGCACAGAGCGGATCTGAACTGACAACCTCGTGCTGAACGTTTCTCAAGTTTTACACAAAGAGCAATTCATCACAAATATTATTTCTAAATTTGTTTGTTGATTCTTGCAGCTTTGGGATACGAGCACTGGATCAACATTGGAGGATATAGAAAAAATGAAATTCAACTTGTCTGTGAATCTAATGGATGGTATCCTAAACCACTAATACAATGGATTAGTGGTGATAAAAAGAATTTGACTTCAAAGTCTGAAATAAATTACAACCAGGATTCCAAAGGCCTGATAAATGCCAAGAGCAAGATTTTTGTCTCAAAAGATTCAACCAACAGGTCCAGGTGTATCTTAGAGAATCAAGTACTGAAGAAAGGACAAGAAGCAACTATCGAGATAGCAGGTTTGTAAACTACCAAATGTAGTTATTCACAATTGATTTGTATAGCTAATAAATTGAACGACGAGAGACTAAGTAACTAAGAGACTAACGACAAAGTAACTACACTGCCAAGATAATCTCACTCTACAAACAATCTTGATGGTTTTGTCTCATGCCTAATGAGGATAGGTTGAGTGAAATAGGGCTTTCCTGTTTGGAGTGAAGGAGGATAAGAGGTGACTTGATAGAGGGCTGAAGGGCCTGTACCGTGATATAATGTTCCACGTTCTGTCTTCCACAGTAGGTTGGTCCTGGATATCAGCTCAGAGCTGAAATGTGGTGTGGTGGGATTTCTTGATTTGGATCCCTCCAGATTATTGAAGAGGGATTGTTCACACATGGACAGTGGCCAGTTGTGTCTTTTATAATGTTTCCTGTGCCCATTCCAGACCGAGCAGGAATAATCCCGGGGTGATGAGTCCTTGAAGCAATTGTATGAATATTTTTAACAAGCTGTTCCCCATTTGGAGCAACGAACACGGAACATGCAACATAGAGCAGAACAGCACAGTAAGGCCCTTCAGCCCACATTGCTGTGCTGAACATTGCACTCTGTGACTAATCTAACTCTTCCCTCCCACATATCCCTCGATTTATGTTTCTTTACAAACTACTCCTTTGTTTGATCGTCATAAACTCTTACTCCTTGGTCTAACTACACCACTGTGCAGCTGGGCATTGGACTTCCAAACCAACAGACCTTGGATAGTCAGGATGCTTAACAGCAACTCCCTCCCTCTCCAGCATCCTCAAGAGGGGTAGCCCCCAGCACTGTGCACTGAGCCCATCACTGTACACTCTGCTCACACACAACTGCCCAACCAAACACCCGAACATTCACATTGAGCACCCAGGAACCCACCCCTCCAGGCCCCACTGCTTTAATACCGTGTCACCGTCTGTATGACACTCCTAATGGCTAGCATCATTTTATGGACATACAGTCTGTCTTTGCAAATAAGCTATATTATAACCATATAAAAATTACAGCATGGAAACAGGCCATCTCGGCCCTTCTCGTCCGTGCCAAATGCTTACTCTCACCTAGTCCCACTGCCTCGCACTCAGCCCATAACCCTCCATTCCATTCCTGTCCATATACCTATCCAATCTTTTTTTTTATTGCCAAAATTGCCTCTTCCACTTCTACTGGAAGCTCGTTCCACACAGCTACCACTCGCGGTGTAAATAAGTTCCCCCTCGTGTTACCCCTAAACTTTTGCCCCTTAACTCTCTCATTTCCTCTTGTTTGAATCTCCCCTACTCTCAATGGAAAAAGCCTTTTAAATACCTCTATCAAGTCCCCCCTCAACCTTCTATGCTCCAAAGAATAAAGACCTAATTTGTTCAATCTTTCTATGTAACTTAGATGCTGAAACCCGGGTAACATTCGAGTAAAACTCCTCAGTAGTCTCCCTATTTTGTTGAAATCTTTCCTATAATTTGGTGACCAGAACTGTACACAATACTCCAAATATGCCTTCAACAATGCCTTGTACAATTTTAACATTACATCCCAACTCCTATACTCAATGCTCTGATTTATAAAGGCCATTGTACCAAAAGTTTTCTTCACCACCCTATCCACATGAGATTCCACCTTCAGGAAACTATGCACTATTATTCCTAGATCACTCTGCTCTACTGCAGAGGCCCTTCTGCCCAACTGGTGCATGCCAACCAAGATGTCAATCTATGCTGGTTCCATTTGCCCATGTTTGCCCTTTAAATCCACCCAGTCCATAACAAACTGATATTCTGCATAGTTCCATCAACCTACACCTAGACCATAGCTCTCTAAATGCTGTTCATCTGTGTATTTCTTAAAACTTCTCTCAAATGTTGAAATCAAACCCACATTCACTGCTTCTGCTGGCAGCTCACACCATCCTATGAGCTCCTTCTTAAGTTTCCCAAAAATATTTCACCTTTCACCCTTAATCCAGGACCTTTAGTTCTAGTCTCACCCAACTTCAGTGGAAAAAGCCAGCTTCTGTTTGTCCTATCTATACCCCTCATAACTGTGTATATCTTCATCAAATTTCCTCTTTATTTTCCTGTGTTCAAGGGCACAAAGTCCTAATCTCGTTAACATTTCAGTATAACTCAGGACCTCACTTTCTGGTAGCATCTTTGTAAACTTTCTCTGCACCCTTGCAATTTTATTTATATCTTCTCTTGTGGCTTTAGAAATATAGGGCACTTCCCAAAGTAGCCGTGCACTTTCAGCCTTATTTTTCTTAAATAGAAAATGAATGATATCTGTGGGTTATTTTCAAGGCGATGTTGTCTAATCATTGGCTTTTGCTTTTCAGATGTTTTCTTCCCAGTTGTCTCGGGCTGGCTGGTGTTTTTGTGTCTGCTCCTCTGTCTTCTGTTGATAGCTCTTGGTCTTGGCATTTTCTGGACCTTAAGAAGACGTAAATACATGAAAGGTATGGTCTTGGTCTCACGCAGCCATTGGGCAACACCGAGTCACAATTTAACGCACTTTATTTTTCATGTTACCAATGAAATTAAACACACCCAGTGGCTACTTTATTTGGTACAGGAGTGGAACCCGGTGTGGTCTTCTGCTGCTGCAGCCCATCTGTTTCAAGGTTCGATGTGTCATGTGCTCAGAAGTGCTCGTCTGCACACCACTGTTGTTTCGCTTGGTTATCTGAATTACAGTCAGCTTGAACAACTCTGGCCACTCTCCTCGGATCTTTCTCAATAACAAGCCTTTATTAGTTATTTGCATTAATGAGCAGGTGGACCGAATAAAGTGGCCACATTGTGTAGCTTGAAATAAGTAAGGGAAGTGGCATGTGTGCAGAAAAAGTCTGACACTCTTTTGGATCTTTGCAAACCATGAAATCCGGATATTTTGGGTTGAGGTTGGTTGATGTGGGGGTGGGGTTCCTGTGGGAGAGGATTCAGAGAGGCCCATGTAACAATTGGCTTCGAAGTGGTTAGGTGTCTGCAGGCCCAAATCCATGTGGGCTGGATGCTTGTCCTGGGGTTGAAGGACGGTGAATGTGACTGTGGGAGGAAGGAGTGCAGCTCTCTTTGCTGTTTGCTTTGTTGCTTTTTGTGTTCTGTTGTTCTGCTGAACATTGTCTGATATGTTGGAGATGGAATGTGTGGTAACACGTGCGGGCTGCCCCCAGCACATCCTTGGGTTGTGTTGGTTGTTAACACAAATGATGCATTTTGCTGTATGTTTTGAAGTAAACATGATGGATGCCACGGTAATGCAGCATGGCACTATTAAAGCTCTTTATTAAGTTTCTTCCACGATGCCCTCAAGTTTACCTAATCCCTTTCCGACACCTCCCTCCCCTTTCTCAATCTCTCTGCCTCTATGTCTGGAGACAGTTTATCTACTGATGTCTGTTATAAACTCTCTGACTCCCACTGCTACCTGGACTATACCTATTCCCACCCTGTTACTTGTAAAAATGCCATCCCGTTCTCTCAATTCCTCCATCTCCTCTGCAACTGCTCTCAGAATGAGGCTGTTCATTCCGGAACTAAGGATATGTCCTCCTTTTTCAAAGAAAGGGTTCCCCTCCTCCGCCGTTAACACTCCTCTCAACCATATCTATTCCATCTCATACATATCTGCTCTCACCCCATCCTTCTGCCACCCCACCAGGGATTGGGTTCCTCTTGACTTCACCTACCACTCCACCAGCCTCCACGTCCAGCAGCTAATTATCCACGACTTCTGCCATCTCCAGTGGGATCCCACCACCAAGCACATCTTTCCCTCCCTCCTGGCACATCCTTGCAAGCAGAACAATTGTTACACCTGCCCCTACACCTCCTCCCTCACTACCATTCAGGACCCCAAACAGTCCTTCCAGGTGAGGCCACACTTCACCCGTGAGTCTGTTGGGTTTATCTACTGTATCCGGTGCTCCCGGTGTGGCCTCCTGTATATCGGTTAGACCGGACGTAGATTAAGAGACAACTTCGCCGAGCACTTACGCTCCATCCACCAGAAAAAGCGGGGCTCCCAATGGCCACCCGTTTTAATTCCACTTCCCATTCCCATTCCAACATGTCAGCCCATGGCCTCCTCTACTGCACAACAAAGCCACCCATGTTGGACGAGCAACATCTTATATTCCGTCTGGGTAGCCTCTAACCTGATGGCATCAACATTGATTTCTTAAACTTGCATTCACACCTCCGACCCTCCTTCATCATTCCCCATTCCCATTTCCCTCTCCCTCCTTACCTGCCCATCACCTCCCTCTGGTGTTCCTCACACTTCATCATTCCCCATTCCCATTTCCCTCTCTCTCCTTACCTTCCCATCACCTCCCTCTGGTGTTCCTCACACTTCATCATTCCCCATTCCCATTTCCCTCTCCCTCCTTACCTGCCCATCACCCCCCTGGTGTTCCTCGCACTTCATCATTCCCCATTCCCATTTCCCTCTCCTTCCTTACCTGCCCATCACCTCCTCGCACTTCACTTTCTTCCATGGCCTTCTGCCCTCTCCTATTAGATTCTGCCTTCTCCAACCCTTCATCTGTTTCATCAATCAACTTCCCAGCTCTTTGCTTCACCCGCCTCTTCTCCCGGTTTCACCTGTCACCTACTACCTTGTATTTCTTCCTCCCCTCTCTCTGACTTCTCATCTTTTTTCTCCAGTCCTGATACGACTCTCAGCCTGAAACATCGACTGTTTCCTTTTTTCCTTTGATGCTGCCTGGCCTGCTGAGCTCCCCCAGCATTTTGTGTGTTGCGGACACGTTTCACTGTCTATTTCGACATAATGAGATAAATAAATCTGAATCGAAATCCATTCTGTTTCTGAAGTGGACTAGCAAGCTGCTCGGTTGTGCAACATCCAGTGTTAAAGCAAAAGAACGATATAAGCAGATACTCCACCTGGTATCAACCCACGCGCCGAATTCTGACAACGTCAGTTCCAGTCCAGTTGTCCTTGCAAAGGTCTCCCGGAGGACATTTGAGGGCAGTTGTTTGTATTTTCAGAGATCACCCACAAAAGGGATCTGTTGGCCACTTAAAGCAAATTTAGGCCATTCAGCCCTTCTACCATGCCATCATGTCTAATTTATTATCCCTCTCAACCACGTTCTCCTGCCTTCTCTCTGTACCCTTT
This sequence comes from Hypanus sabinus, assembly GCF_030144855.1. Lineage (NCBI taxonomy): Eukaryota > Metazoa > Chordata > Chondrichthyes > Myliobatiformes > Dasyatidae > Hypanus > Hypanus sabinus. Next base: position 177,243,751 of record NC_082710.1, on the reverse strand, counting down.
GATACCCTGACTAATCAAGAATCTATCAACCTGTCCTGTAAATATACCCAATGACGGTCTCCACAGCCATCGGTGGCAATGAATTCCACAGAGACACTACCCCCAGTTAAAGAAATTCCTCCTCATCTCTGTTGTAAGGAACATCCTTCTATTTTGAGGCTGTCCTCTCATTCTAGTCTCCACCACTATTGGAAACATCCAGTCTATCTAGCAATACTCAATAGCTTTCAATAAGAGCCCACCTCATTCTTCAAAACACCAGTCAGTACAGCCCCAGAGCCATCAAACTATCCCCACACGTTAACCCTTTCATTCCTGGAATCACTCGTGAAAATCCTCTTGACCCTCTCAATGCCAACACATCTTTTCTTAGAAAAGCAGCTCAAAGCTGCTCTCAGTATTCCCGGGTTGGTGTGAGCAATGCTGTGTAAAACCTCAGCATTACATCCTCGACTTTGTATTCTAGTGCATGCCATTGGAAGGTTGGGGTACAGTTCCTGCCACTCTCTGTACATTCTCCCTGTGAAATACAGTATTCTGATTTTTTTCCCACATTCCAAACATGAGCTGTTAGGGTCAGGATTAGTGAGTTCTGGTCGTGCTGTGTTAGCACGGCATCACTTGCGGGCTGCCCCCAGCTTTTCACAGACTGTATTGGTCGTTGATATAGACAATGTATCTCATTGTATGTTTTAGTGTACAGGTGATAAACAAAGCTAATCTGTTATACTGACCAAGGCAGCCCTTGTAGGCAATATTCTGGAGTTGACTGCTGTTGTCCTTAGGTACTTACTGTCCTGCTAGCAGAACTGCCCCAACAGTGAGACCAATGTAGTACTGGAGTCCGATCATTGACTACTGATCCTGTAATATCCAGTAGCATTGGGTTCATTGTGGACATGGACATCTCCTGCCAACTACCCATCAGTGACCTTCTCAGCCAATGGAACTACGCTGCTCAATGTTCAACATGTATGGAAGAAGCACTGAAAATAGTAATCGTACAAAACAAACCCTGGGTAGAGGGCCTCTCCCTTCAGGAATCACTTGGCAGCATGGTCACTGATCAAAGTGGTCAAGGCACGAAGGACCAGGATGCCATATTAGGACGGTAGTGATTAGCGCAATGCTGTTACAGCTCGGGGCATCGGAGTCCAGTCCGGTGTTTTGTGTCCTCCCTGGGGAATGTGTGGTTTCCTTTCGGTGCTGCATTACCCGTTAGTAGATTGATTGGTCGTTGTAAATTATCCTGTGATTAGGCTCGGGTTAAATTGAGGATTGCTGGCAGCACTCCTCGAAGGGCAGGAAGAGCCTATTCTGTGCTGTATCTCTAAGTAAATAAAAATAAGTTTAAAAAAATTGGATCCGCAAGTGGAAATGTGCAAACAATCGTGAGGGGACGAACTTACTTGATTGGCAAGAATGACATCTCCTTATGGCAAATGGATCTGTCCCTGGCCACATTACAAAACTGACCAGGTGTGGTGTTTCTGGATATAAGGTGACACCTTCACACTGGAAACTCTGCCCACTGTCCCCAAAGCCTGTAGATCAAGTTAATGCTCAGTGTTGCCAGACGGTGCCTGGTCCTGTGAACTAAAGGCTAACAGGAGTAGAGCTCGTTAATCTAATTTGTGTTCCTCCCCGGATTCCCGTCATCCCAAAAGTCAGTTGTCAGCCAATAGGATTCACTCCATGGGATATCAAATAATGACTGATAGCTTTGGATACAGCAACAGTTATGGACCTGACATTCCTTCTGTAGTACTGGAGTTTGCATTCGCTGGTGCAATTACTCGTTCAGTTTTGAAATGCAGAATTCACTCTATTCATTCATAATTATATGCAAAAATAGATGTTAATGAGAGATGCTGGTGTTTATATTAACTACAATTCCCTTGTTGAATTTTCTAGGTCTAGAAGATGACGAATCCGTCAAACAGTATGGTGAGTGTATAATAACCGAAATAAATGCGCTATAACAATGAATAAACTCCCAGCTCTTGTAGATGTGCCTTGTAAAGAGACCATAAGGTATAGTAAGACATTAGGCCATTCAGGCCATCGAGTCTGCTGCACCATTCCATCTTGGCTATTTTATTATCCTTCTCAACCCCATTCTCCTGCCTTCTCCCTCTATCCTGGCTAAAGGAATTCCTCCTCATCTCTGTTCTAAAGGGACGTCCTTAATTTTTTTGAGGCTGTGCCCTCCAAAAAATAGACTCCTCCACTATTGGACACATCTGGTCTACCTCAGCCTTGCAATATTGACAGGTTTCAGTAAGGCACCAGCGGCTGAAGCTGCAGTACAGGGTTGTTAAATGATGTACTGAAAATTGACAAAGCATTTAGACCATAAGATATAGGAGAAGAATTAGGCTATTTGGCCCATCAAGTCTGCTCCACCATTTCATCATGGCTGATCCATTTTCCCTCTCAGCCCAAATCTCCTGTCTTCTCCCTGTATTCTCTCATGCCCTGACTAATCTGGAATCTAACAACCTCTGTCTTAAATATTCTCAGTGACTTGGCCTCCTCAGCCACTTGTGGCAATGAATTCCACAGATTCACCACTCTCTGGCTAAAGAAATTTCTCCTCATCTCTGTTCTAAATGGATATCCCTCTATTCTGAGGCTGTGTCCTCTGGTCTTTAGGCTCCCCATCATAGGAAACATCCTCACCACATCCACTCTGTCCAGGCCTTTCAAAATTCGATAGGTTTCAATAAGGTCATTCCTCATTTTTCTGAATTCCAGTGAGTAGAGGCCCAGAGCCATCAAATGTTTCTCATATGACAAGCCTTTCCGATCCGGAATCATTTTTGTGAACCTGTTTGAACCCTTTCCAATGGCAGCACATCATCTCTTAGTTATGAGGCTCAAAAGTGCTCTCAATACTCCAAATGAGGCCTCATCTACTGATTCTTGAAAGATCATTATATGTGCCTTCACAATATCTTCAGCCACCCCTTTCAGAACCCTGGGATGTATACCATCGGTTTAAGCGACTTATCTACCTTCAGTTTCCCAAGAACCTTCTGCCCAGTAATGGCAACTTCACACACTTCTGTTCCCCGACTCTCTGGAACTCCTGGCACACTGCTGGTGTCTTCCACAGAGAAGACTGATGCAAAATACTTAATCAGTTCATCCACAATTTCCTTGCCCCATTACTACCTCTCCAGCATCACTTTCCAGCGGTTCGATATCTACTTTTGCTTCTCTTTTACACTTTATCTGTCTGAAGTATCCTCTTCAATATTATCTGTTAGCTTACCTTCTTATTCTATTGTTTCCTTCTTTATGATTTTTTTAGTTGCCGCCTTTTGGTTTTCAAAAGTTTCCAAATCCTCTAACTTCCCACTAATTTTTGTTGTATTATGTGGCTTCCAATTACACATTGGTGATTATATAAAATTATAAGCAAGCATAGGAAAGGTAAATGACAAGAAAAATACCAGCTCTACACTCCAATCCCACACATGCAACGTCAACTCTTTACAGTAACAAAACATGACAAAGCCCTATTCTCCTACAACATCCAGCTAAAAAGCTAGGTGGTTAGCTAAAAGGTTTGCTAAAAAGCTAAAAAGTGGAGGGAGATTCGTAAGATTACTTAAACACACAGCCTCTGTTTGTAAAGGATAAGGAGATCTGTATCCCAGAATAATGCATTTCTCCATCACCTCAAATATAGCGGTGAGTCGTTTAGGACAGAGGGTCTGTTAGTTCTCTGATCATCTGAATTTGATTAGAACATAGAACCTGCGGTAGAACAGTACAGAACAGTACAGGCCATTCAGCCCACAATGTTGTGCCAACCATTTCCCTATTTCAAGATAAATACAACCCTTCTCTCCCACTTAACTCTCATTTTTTTCTTTCATCCATGTGCCTATCTCACAGTTTCTTTAATGCTTCCAATATGTCTGCCCCTACCAGCACACCTGGCAGTGCCGAGGTGTATGCCGAGGAAATTAAAGCTGTTCAGGCTCTCAACTCCAGATCCGTTTACGTCTATAGGGTTTACCCTGTCTCCATTCTTCAAGCAGTCCGCAACATTGAGGGAGAAGTTGTTTTCTTGATACCACTGTGTCAGGCTGATGACTTCTTCTCTGTAGGCTGCCTGATTATTATTTAATCTAACTCTGTAACATCAGTGTGGATCTGTAAGTACCAACCTTGGTTTCAAGATCTGTTTCCTTGTGAAATATTGCATGGGGAAAGGCTCTTTCCAACTGTACAAAGATGTGACATTCAATTTAATCACATAGCAAACACAAACTGTTTTTGCTTGAATTTACATAATATAAGTGACTTGCAACTTTTCAAAATGGGGAATAAAGGAAGAACAACCTGATGTTCATTTCCCATGCCTCCAGAGTCATAAAAAGAATCACAGAGTACTACAGCACAGATACAGCGGGACATTGATAGCGTCAGCTCAACAAGCTTTTTGAGGATGTGACTAAACACATTGATGAAGGAAAAACTGTAGATGTAGTGTATATGGATTTCAGCAAGGCATTTCATAAGGTCGCCCATGCAAGGTTTACTGAGAAAGTAATGAGGCATGGGATCCAAGGGGACATTGCTTTGTGGATCCGAAATTGACTTGCCCACAGAAGGCAAAGAGTGGTTGTAGACAGGTCCCATTCTGCATGGCGGTTGGTGACCAGTGGAATGCCTCAGGGATCTGTTCTGGGACCCTTACACTTCGTGATTTTTTATAAATGACCTGGATGAGGAAGTGGAGGGAGGGGTTAGTAAGTTTGCTGATGACATAAAGGTTGGAGGTGTTGTGGATAGTGTGGAGTGCTGTCAGAGTTTACAGAGGGACATTGATAGGATGCAAAACTGGCTGAGAAGTGGCAGATGGAGTTCAACCCAGGTAAGTGTGAACTGGTTCATTTTGGTAGGTCAAATATAATGGCAGAATATAGTATTAATGGTAAGACTCTTAGTAGTGTGGAGGATCAGAGGGATCTTGGGGTCTGAGTTCATAGGATACTCAAAGCAGCTGCACAGGTTGACTCTGGGGTTAAGAAGGCATGTGATGTATTGGCAAGCGGTAATGTTGCAGCTATATAGGATCCTAGTCAGACCTCACGGAGTACTGTGCTCAGTTCTAGTCGCCTCACTACAGGAAGGATAGGGAAGCCATAGAAAAGATGCAGAGGAGATTTACAAGGATGTTGCCTGAATTGGGGAGCATGCCTTATGAAAACAGGTTGAGTGAACTCGGCCTTTTCTCCTTGGAGCGACAGAGGATGAGAGGCGACCTGATAGAAGTGTATAAGATAATGAGAGGCATTGATCATGTGGATAGTCAGAGGCCTTTTCCCAGGGCTGAAATGATTGCCACAAGAGGACACAGGTTTAAAGTGCAGGGGAGTAGGTATAGAGGAGATGTCAGGGGTAAGTTTTTTACTTAGAGAGTATTGAGTGTGTGGAATGGGCTGCCAGCAACGGTGGTGGAGGCGGATATCATAAGGTCTTTTAAGAGACTTTTGGATAGGTACATGGTGTTTAAAAAAAAAGAGCCCAGTAATTTCTAAGGTTGGGACATGTTCAGCACAACTTTGTAGGTCAGACACCCTGAGCCAATAGGCTGGTCCTGGACTTATTTCCGCTTGACATGATTAACTTATTATTATTTAATTACTTATGGTTTTATATTGCAGTTTATAGAGCAGTTTAGGTAAGTACACGGATGGGAGGGATATGGAGTGCAGGTTGATGGGATTAGGCTGACTGATGTTTTGTGGACTAGATGAGCTGAAGGGCCTGCTTCTACGCTGTAGACACAGAGAACTCTGTGGAGACGTCGACTGCAGGATATCAACTGACCAACAAACAAAGAGAATGACCTTGTTATGTTTCGCTCCAACTGAGAAAGTGCAGTCTGGGCCTCCATTTAACATTTCTATGAAAAGATCACTTCTCCATCAGCCCAGCACCCCACGGCATTGCATTGAAATGGAGTCTGAACGTTGAGCCTGAGTCTTTCACTTATGTTCACCTCCTCTGCTAGGGAAGTAAGGTTACCCACCCTGACCTTGGGCTATCATAGAAAATGACCAATAACTTTGCACCAATAAGGTTATTAAAGTATATTTTTCTTAATTTTTTTAGGCCACTGGAAACCTCTTGTTGAGTCAGGTAAGTCATAATATTTAACAGAAATGTTATGAAAATGTTGAGGAATGTAGATTCCCTGTGCACCATCAGTTTAAACTCCTCTAAGCTGCAGAATGGTGAGAGTCAGAACAAACAGTGGCAGGGCATAGTTAGAGAGGGTGGGAAGTAGATTGGAAGGATATCACCAAGGAAGACCATCTCAGTGTTATTGTATGATAGATGTCTGAGTCAGTGAGCCCTCTGGAAGCTGGAGGCCAGACATGTCCTGAGGCTGGAGGACTGACTGTGAGTGAGTGGGTGAATGGGAACGAGGGAGCAATGGCCTGGCTTTACTGTTACTGTTGTTGTTGTTAGTGGAGGTGGTGTTGCTGGAGTTGGTGTTGGTGCTAATATTCTTGTTGCATGTGTTCTTCTGAACATTTTGGTCAAATTATGTTGGCCCTGGAATGTGCAGTGACACTGGTGGGGTGCCCCCAACATATCCCCAGGATGTGCTGGTTGTTAACACAAGTGGAGCATTTCACTGTATGTGTCAATGTACATGTGATAAATAAATGAATTTGAATGTAGTAATGGAGGACGTTTGTGAATAAAACTGGAATGTTGAAAATAATTAACAACAATATGATGTAAGAACATAAAGAGACCATTTGGCCCTTTGGTCTGATCCACCACTTCATCATGGATGATTTATTATCCATTTTAACCCTACCATCTCTGTGCAACATTTCACCCTGACTGATCAGGAATTCTATGAACCTTCATTTAAAAATACCCAAAGACCTGGCCTCCACAGTCGTCAAGTGGCAATGAAATCCACAGATTCACCACAATCCTGCTGAAGAAATTCCTCATCGTCTCTCTTCTGGGGGGGATGTCCTTCTATTCTGAGACTGTGCCCACTTGTCCCAGACCCCACCCCCACTATAGGAAACATCCTCTCCTTCTGCCCTTTATGTGAGCCTTTCAAGATGTTAGAGATTTCATTGAGCTTCTCTCTCCCCCACCCCCTCCAACACACCCATTCTTCCAAACTCCTGCAAATACAGCCTCAGAGCCATCACGTGTCAGTCCTCACGTGTTGACCCTTTCATTCCTGGAATCAGATTATCTTTCAGTCCCTTTGCACCCATACAACTTCTGATTTTTTAGAGCAGTGTCTGTGCTGGGGTTGTTTACTTTGGAAATCAGCTTCGGGTGAGACTTCAACTTTACGTGCCCCCGGTTAGTGTAATTATGCAGTCTGTTCTACACCCTTCAACCTAGTTACAACATGACCTACCTCGGGGGCGACCCAGCTAAATCCAATTTCAAATTTGATCGTTGCTCACTCAAAGAAAAATGAAGATTAGCTTTACTTGTCACATGTACATCAAAAACACAATGAAATGTGTCCTTTACATCAAATCGAATCAGTGAGGATTGTGTTGCCCCTTACCTCAAATGATGTATTTCACTGTATGTTTTGATGTAAAATGATGAATTAGTCGTGGGCATGCTACACTGGCACCGGAGCATAACGATGCTTGTGAGCTGTGCCCAGTACATCAGACTGTGTTGGTGGCTGATGCAGAGGTGCATTTCACTTTGATTTCATGTTTCGATGTACATGTGACAAATAAAGCTAATCATAAACTTCCAATTCAAATGAAGCTTGAACATTATGAGGAGAATTGCATGGTAATTCAATGTACAGAGAAAGTTTTTCCATACTAACTGGCTGTTTTTGTTTCCAGATTGGGAGATCATGTGTAAAAATCCAGGTAAGATCTTTGATTGATTTCGATGGGTATTTTGGCTCCATCTGAGGTCGCATCAGAATCAGAGTCAGGTTTGTCTACATCTGCGGCGTATGTTGAGAAACTGTGGTCTTGTGGCAGCAGTACATTCCAATCCATCATAATAAAGAATATATATATATATATAAGTATATGTATATATTTTGACAAATTAAATAAGTAGTGCAAACAGAGAGGGAAAATAGTTGAGGTTGTGCTCATAGGTTCACTGTCCATTCGGAAATCTGATGGCAGTGGGGAAGAAGCTGTCCCTGAATGTTGGGTGTGTGTCTTCAGGCTCCTGCTCCTCCTCCTCTGATGGTAGCAATGAGAAGAGGAAATGTCCTGGGACGTTGTGCTTCCTATGATGGATGGTACCTTTTCAAAATTCAAAGTACATTATTATCAAAGTATGTACATGATATACAACCTTGAGAGTCAACTACTTGCAGGCAGCCACAAAACGAAGAAACACAATGAAACCCACTGAAAGAAACCGCACAGAACAAAGACCATCAAACACCCAATGTGTGAGAAAAGATCAAATTCTGCAAACAGTAAAAACGTAAACAAATCACAGGTAGAGTCTCCGAAAGTGAATCCACAGCCACGGAGCCAGTTCAGCAGCACAACTGCATCACCTTTATATCTCCGTGATGGTGAGGAGGCTGGTGCCCGTGATGGAGCTGACTGAGTTTACAAATTTCTGCAGCATTTTTCCCATCCTCTGCAGTGGCCCCTCTACCAGACAGTGATGCAACCAGTCTGAATATTTTCCACAATACCGCTATTGAAATTTGCCAGTGTCTTTGGGAACATACCAAGTCTCATCAAACAAAAGAAAGATAGTCATTGTCAGACAGACAGACAGACATACTTTATTGATCCCGAGGGAAATTGGGTTTCGTTGTAGTTGCACCAACCAAGAATGGTGAAGAAATATAGCAAAATAAAACCAGAAGTAATTAAATAATAATAAGTAAATTAATCCAAGTGGAATTTAGTCCAGGAGCAGCCTATTGGCTCAGAGTGTCTGACACTCCGAGGGAGGAGTTGTAAAGTTGTAAAGTAAAATCCTCTTTTCAGACACCACCGTCAGAGAGTCCAATTCCACCCCCACAACACCACTGGCCTTGCGAATGCGTTTGTTGATTCTGTTGTTGTCTGCTACCCTCAGCCTGCTGCCCCAGCACACTACAGCAACATGATAACACTGGCCACCACAGACTCGTAGAACAACCTCAACATCGTCCAGCAGATGTTAAAGGACCTCCATCTCCTCAGGAAATAGAAATGGCTCTGACCCTTCTTACAGACAGCCTCAGTGTTCTTTGACCAGTCCAGTTTATTGTCAATTCGTATCCCCAGGTACTTGTAATCCTCCACCATGTCCACACTGACCCCTTGGATGGAAACGGGTCACTGGTGCCTTAGCCCTCCTCAGGTCCACCACCAGCTCCTTAGTCTTTTTGACATTAAGCTGCAGATGATTCTGCTCACACCATGTTACGAAGTTTCCCACCATAGCCCCATACTCTGCCTCATCTCCTTTTCTAATGCATCCAACTATGGCCAAGTCATCAGAAAACTTCTGAAGATGGCAAGACTCTGTTCAGTAGTTGAAGTCCGAGGTGTAGATGGTGAAGAGAAAGGGAGACAGGACAGTCCCCTGTGGAGCCCCAGTGCTGCTGACCACTCTGTCTGACACACAGTGTTGCAAGCGCACGTACTGGGGTCTGCCAGTCAGGTAATCAATAATCCATGACACCAGGGAAGCATCCACCTGCATCCCTGTCAGCTTCTCACCCAGCGGAGCAGGGCGGATGGTGTTGAACGCACTGGAGAAGTCAAAAAACATGACCCTCACAGTGCTCGCAGGCTTGTCCAGGTGGACATAGACATGGTTCAGAAGGTAGATGATGGCATCCTCAAATCCTAGTCGGGGCTGGTAGGCGAACTGGAGGGGTCTAAGTGTGGCCTAACCATAGGCTGGAGCTGCTCTAGAACAAGTCTCTCCAGGGTCTTCGTGATGTGGAGGTCAATGCCACCGGTCTGTAGTCATTGGAGCCACTGAGGCACGGCCTTATTTGTAATTACATCAAGCTGTCAGGCCCAGGCTAGACCTTCCGAAAAATAGACACACAGGAACTCGAAACCGCTCACCCTTCCCCCTACTGATTCCTCAATGGTGGGTATTCTCTCAACTTCCTCTTTCTGAAGTCTAAATCAATTCCTTAGCCTTACTGACAATGAGTGCAAGGTTATTGTTGTAACACCACTCAACCAGCTGATCTGTCTCACTCCTGTGCTTCTCCTCATCACAATATGTAATAGTTGTGTCATCAACAAATTTACAGATGTTGTTTGTGCAGTGCCTAGATACACATTAATGAATGCAGAGAGAGTAGAGCAGTGGGCTAAGGTGCACCAACGCTGTCGATTGTCCACGAGGAGGCCAATGTTATTTCCAATCTGCACAGGCTTTTCGTCAAGGATCTAGTTGCAGAGGAAGGTCCAGGGTTTGGAGCTTGTTGATTAGAATGAAGGATATGCTTTTGTTGCAATCAATAAACAGCAGCCTGACGTAAGTACTACTGTTGTTCAGATGACCTACGGCTGAATGGAGAACCAGTGAGATTGCATCTACTGTAGATTGATTATGGAAATTGGCAACTCTCAGTGGGTCCAGGTCCCTGCTTAAGCAGGAGTTGATTCCAGTTATGATCAATCTCTCAAAGCACTTCATCACAGTAGGTGTGAGAGCCACTTGGAAATTGTCATTACCAGTTCACCCTGCTGTTCTTGGACACTAGGAATATAGAGCTTAGCTCCTCCAGTCATTCCCAGACATTGGCCTGAAGTGGAATGTACACAACTTCCAGAATTGTCGTAGAAAATTCCCTCAGCAGATTAAAATGATGATATTTGACAGCCACATGTTCCAGGTTGGGTGAGCAGTACTGGGATAGAACTACCACCTTTGTGCACCACAATGAGTTAATCATAAAGCATATTCCACCGCCGCTGCTTTTAAATGGCAGAACAGTCCTGTCTTTGCAGAGAATGGTGAAGCTGCATCTAAAATGGAGAGTGGTAGCCATGTTTCTGTGACGTAGAGTACTTAGCAGTCGTTCCCTGATGTCCCTCTGGTACAGTAACCTTGCTCTGAGGTCTTCAGTTTTATTTTCCAGAAACTGTACTTTCACCAGCAGGATAGGCAGCAGGGGAGCGCTAAAGCTCTGCATTTTAATCCTATCTGGGTAGACCTGCTCGGCTTCTGCAGTCTATTTTCTGAAAGGGGAAATTCACTCTTGACCTGGCTCTGCATTCTGGGATCCACCAGTTATGAGTCTTGACAGAATGTTTACGTGTCTTAAAATGGTGTGATTACTGAAGTACCTCTGGCAGTGGATTTCAGCTGTGGTAGTCTTCAATGGGAAAATTTGACAATTCCAATTGGAGGTGCACACAAAGAGTCGCTGAATATTGGCACCATCTTGATGATCCATTTTGATCCATAAGCACCAGAATATGTATTTGAAAAGATCCCTCTCAACCCCCATGATGGGTACTTCGTAGTTTCTGATTTAGTGCTGCTGAAGGGGCTTCAGACACAGTTGGTACAAAAGGAAACAGGATATGCACCATCTAAATGTTCCATTTGGAATGAATGGCCAGTTGATGGCAGCTGCAGGGATGTAATATTGCCGGGAGCCAGAAATGAAAAGCTGCAACACCAGCTCTTAATAACTCCGGGATTTCCCCTGCAGTGAGAGTGAGACCCACCCACAAATGTGCCTCAGCATCCGTCATCCTCTCTCTGCCCGACTCTTGTTGCCCTCCATTCCTTCCAGATTGCATTCTTGTTTCTATTGATCTCATTCACTGATCATGTTGCTGCACAGTCTCTTTGGATCTCAGCTGCTCAGCAACATTTCAAATGTCACCTCTTTCCAAATTATTACTGAGCTTTGTCTCCAACTGCCAGACTGTGTCCATTTTTTCCCTTGCAAGGAGCAGGAATGCATAATGCCTCATCAGTCTAAGCCCACCTCTCCTATCATTTCCTGTTGGTGACCATCTATGTCAGTGTCAGGCCACTCATCCTGAGAAGTGAGATCCTAGAACGCTGCCTTTCTATCACTCCAGGTTCCTCTTTCTCAGACTATCAGTGTAGAACAGTTGGGTCCAATTCCTGATTCCCTCCTCAAGCCTGTTTTGGAGAATTTACCCATCCCATTCATGTGTGTACCCTGGCAAAGGTGTTCTCCTGGTCCAAGCTGACCAGGCAAGTATCCGCCCACTCTCTTGCACGTAGGTAGTTTGTATCTCTGAGGATTGCGTAGGACATAGAACAGTACAGCACAGGAACCAGCTTCCACCACAATGTTGTGCAGAGCCAATTAAATTAGTGATGGAGTGACCAACTGAACGAATCTCCTGAGCCAACATAATGACATATCCTTCCACTTTCCTCACTTGCAAAAGTCTCTCTAAACAACCCTAGAAAGTCAGTATATTTTATTTTTGTAAGTCATTTTCAATATGAATAAAGTATATTTTAATCCAAAAATGTATCAGGACTACAAAGTAATAGTATGAAGGGGACTGGGACTGATTTGGATTGCTCTGCTGGAGACTGACACAGTCTGAGTATCACAATGAGGAACTGCAAACAGTCCTTTCAGGTGAAGCAACAAGCATGTCCACACCATCTGTCAAAAGTGGGATTTCCAGGTGGCCAACTGTTTTAATTCCTATTCCCACATGTCAGTCCATGGCCTCCTCTTCTGCTCCGATGAGATCAATCGCTCTCAGGTTGAAGGAGCAACACCTCATATTCCATCGATTTAGCTCCAACCTGATGGCATGATTATCAATTTCTCCAACTTCTGGTAATTTGTTCCCCATTCCCCTTCCCTCATCGTCAATTTCCTATGCTGGCCACATAAATAGATTTAAATTATTCATTTATTCTCCTCACCTGCCTTTCACTCCTCCTGGGTTCCCTCTTCCTTCCCTTTCTCACAAGTTCCGCTCTATTCTCTATCAGATTCCTTCTTCTCCAGCCATTTACCATTATCACCTATCACCTCCCACCTCCTTATTTCCTGCCACTCCCCTACCCACTGACTTCACCTATCATGTTCTTGCTTCCCTGACATCGAGTTTCCTGTCTGATCCTTCACTTACTGACCTGGTGCTCTGGTTCCCAGCCCCCTGCACAACTGGTATAAACCATCCTGCCATCCTGAGTAGCATTAGCAAACCTGGCCAGGATATTCCCATTTCAGTTCAGGTGCAACCCATCCATCTAGTACTCTAGCCTAATTACAGGACAACTTTTAAGACGACCAATTAAGCTACTAACTGGTTAATGGGGAGAATGGACAAACTGCTCCCAGACGGCGCTGGAATTGAACGCTGAACTCCGTAATGCCCTGAGCTGTCATAGTGGTGAACTAATTGCTATACTACTGTGACAAATATGTAATTTGATAATAACTTTGCTTTGAATTTGATGTCTTACTTGAATGTTGCTGCTGGTTACTCTCAGCTTAGAACCTACATTATAACTGTTATCAACTTTTCCCATTTCTTGCAGCCTCTATAAAACTGGACACAGAAACAGCACATCGACAACTGGAGATATCAAAGGATCAGAAGAGTGTGAGACTGACGAACTCCCAGACAGATGTTCCTGAAAATGAGGAGAGGTTTACAGCCTGGGAATGTGTTTTGGGATCAGATGGATTCACGTCGGGGAAACATTATTGGGAGGTAGAAGTTGCGGGAAATCACAAGTGGTCTCTGGGAATTGCTGGAGAGAGTGCAAATAGAAAGGGTGACCTTACAGTAAAACCAAAGAATAAATTCTGGTCCATTGGGCAAAATGAGAAAGAAATCCATGCAAATGATAATGATAAATCGAATATCTCTTATCAAGAGATTCCCAGGAAGATAGGAGTTTATCTTGATTATGATACAGGGGTAGTTTCATTTTACGATGCAAACACCAAGTCTTTCCTCTACACATTCAATGAGAAATTCTCTGAGAAGCTTTACCCTTTCTTTCACACAACACATCAGAAGAGATGGCTGAAAATCTGTTCCAAGCAGGAAACAAAACCCAGTAATCATTCTAAAAATAATGTCATTTAACACAGCAGGTCTGTGCAATATGGATCAAGTATGTGTGGCTGAGAAGCTGGGGCAGGGGCAGGGCTCGGGTTCTTGGATCAATGGGATCTCTTCTGGGGGAGGTATGATCTGTACAAAAGGGGTGGGTTGCACATGAACCTGAGGGTGGGGCCAATATGTTCGTGGGTGGGTTTGTTAGAGCTGTTGGGGAGGGTTTAAACTGATTTAGCAAGGGGGTGGGAACCAGAATGAAGGGACTCAGGTTAGGACAGATGGTAAGAAAGCAAAGATAACATGCAGTCAGACTGTCAGGAAGGGCAGGCAGATGATAGGACAAAACTGCAGTCAGCAGGGTGAGTATCAGTGCATTAGGGGAGCAGAATCAAAAAGGGTAGCAAATACGGTACTCAAAGTATTAGATCTTAATGAAGCGAGAGTAAGAAATAGGGTGAATGATCTTGTTGCACTATTACAGGTTGTCGGGTATGAAGTTGTGTCCATGACTGAATCGTGGTTGCAGGTGGGAGCTGAATGCCCAAGGTTACACACTGTATCAGAGGGATAGGAAGGTAGCTAGAGGGGGTGGAGTGGCTCTTCTGGTAAAGAATGGAATCAAATCAGTAGAAAGATGTACAAAGGATTGGAAGAGGTTGAATCCTTGTGGGATGAGTTGAGAAAATGCAAGGGTTAAAGGACCCTGATGACAATTTTATGCAGGCCTTCCAACAGTAGCTGGGATGTGAATACAGATTTCAATGGGAAACTTTAAAAAGGCATGTCGAAAGGACAATATTATGATAGTCATGAGAGATTTAAACCTGCAGGTGTATTGGGAAAATTAGGTTGGTAATGGATCTCAAGAGAGTGAGGTTGTTGAATGCTTACAAGATGGCTTTTTAGAGCAGTTTGTCATTGAGTGTACAAAGGGATCAGAAATACTGGATTGGGTGCTATGTAATGAACCAGAGGCAGTTAGGGAGCTTAAGGTAAAAGAACCGTTAGGAGCCAGTGATCAAAATATGATTAAGTTCAACTTGAAATTTGATAGGGAGAAAGTAAATTCTGATGTAGCAGTATTTCTGTGGAGTAAGGGAAATTCCAGTGGTATGAGTGAGGTGTTGGCCAAAGTAAATTAGAAGGAGCTGCTGGCAGGGATGACGGCATAGCATAGCTTGAGTTTATGGGATAAATGAGGAAGGTGCAGGACAGATGGGTTCCAAAAACAAAGAGATACACAAATTGCAAAATTGTACAACCGTGGCTGACATGGGAAGTCAAAGCTAATGTAAAATCAAAAGAAGGGGCATACCACAAAGCAAAAATTAGCCGGAAGATAGATTGGTAATCTTTTAAAAACCTACAGAGTAACTAAAAGAATCATTAGAAGTGGAAAGATGAAATGTGAAAGCAGGCCAGCAAACAATATCAAAGTTGATAGTAAAAGCTTTGTCAAGTATGTAAAAAAATAAAAGAGAAATGAGAGAGGGTATAGGACTGCTGGAAAATGAGGCCATAGAAATAATTACGGGGGACAAGGAAATGTCAGATGAACTAATTGAGGATTTTGCATCAATCATCACTGTGGAAGACACTAGCAGTGTGCCAGGTGTTGTAGTGTGTGAAGGAAGAGAAGTCAGTGCAGTTACTATTACAAGGAAGAATATGGTCAAATTCTGGAATACCTGAGGGTACATGAGTCACCTGGAGCAGATGAACTGCACCCTAGGGTTCTGAAAGAGGTAGTGTTAGAGATTGTGGAGGCATTAGCAATGACCTTTCATAAATCATTGGACTCTTGCGTGGTGCCAGACAGCTGGAAAATTACAAATGTCACTCCACTCTTTAAGAAAGGAGGAAGGCAGCAGTAAACCTGACCTCAGCGGTTGGGGAGATGTTGGACTCAATGTTAAGGATGAGTTTATGGAGTATTTTGTGACACAGGGCAAGATAGGACAAAAATCTTGCCTGACGAACCTGTTGGAATTCGTGGAGGAGATTGCAAGTAGGATGGATAAAGGAATGCAGTGGATGTTGTATTTTTGGACTTTCAGAAAGTCTTTGGCATGTTGCCACACCTGAGGCTGCTTACCAAGTTAAGAGCCCATGGTATTACTGAAAAGTTACTAACATGGTTAGAGCATTGGCTGATTGGTGGGAGGCAGCGAGTGGGAATAAAAGGATCCTGTTCTGGTTGGCTGCCAGAGGCTAGCAGAATTCCACAGGGGTCGGTGTTAGGACCACTTCTTTTTATGCTGTATATCAATGATTTAGATGATTGAATGGATAGCTTGCTGCCAAGTTTACAGATAATACGAAGATTGCAGGTGAAGCAGGTTGTGTTGAGGAAACCGATAGGCTGCAGGAGGACTTAGTCTGATTAGGAGAATGGGGAAGAAAGTGGCAAATGAAATACAATGTTGGAAAATGCATGGTCATGCACTTTAGTAGTAGAAATAAATGTGCAGACTATTTTCTAATTGGGGGGAAAATCCAAAAATCTAAGAGGCAGAGGGACTTGGGAGTCCTTGAGCTGAACACCTAAAGGTTAACTTGCAGGTTGTGTCAGTAGTGAGGAAGGCATTGCAATTTTAGCATTTATTTCAAGAGGTCTGGAATACAAGAGCAGGGATATGTTGCTGAGACTTTATAAGGCACTGGTAAGGCCTCACCTTGAGTATTGTGAACAGCCTTGGGCTCCTCATCAACGAAAATATGTGCTGGTATTGGACAGGGTCCAGAGGATGTTCACAAGGATGATACCAGACATGAAAGGGTTATCATAGAAGGAATATTTGATGGATCTCAGTCTGTACTTGCTGGAATTTTGAAGGATGAAAGGGGATCTCATTGAAACATTTCGAATGTTGAAAGGCCTAGACAGTAGATATGAAAAGGATGTTTTCCATCATTCAGGAGTGTAGGACAAGAGGGCACAGCCTCATGATAGAAGGACGTACATTTAAGATACAGATGCGGAGAAATTTGTGAATTTGTGGAATTTGTTATCACATGCATCTGTGGAGGCCAGGTCCTGGGTGTATTTAAGGCAGAGATTAATAGGTTCCTGACTGGACATGGCATCAAAGATTACAGGGAGAAGGCTGGGGAATAGGGCTGAGGAGGGGGAAACAAGGATCACCCTTGTTTGAATGGTGGAGTAGACTCAATGGGCCAAATGGCCTACTTCTGCTCCTATGTCTTATAGCTTTATGGTCTTATAAATATGTAAATATGGGAGTTCGTTGAGCAATACACACAAATTGCTGGCACCATCTGTGGATGGGAGTAGATGGGTGACATTTTGGACTAAATCATCATCAGGAATAGAAAGGAGGGAGGAAGACAGAATAAAAGATGGGGTGGGGGAGGAGTACAAACTGGCAGGGGATCGGTGAGACCAGGTGAGCTCATATTCCATCTGGGTAGCCTCCACCCTGACGACATGAACATCAATTACTCTAAGTTACAATATTTTCCCCCTCCAACTTTTCTTTTGCTCCATTTCTCATTCTGTCTCCCCTTTTACCCTTTCCCTTCTCTTCACATCATAAAATTAAGGTAATAGAAAACAGTGAGGTGATATTAATGATAGATTTTAAATATTAAAGATCAGCTTCATTTGGTGCATGTACATTGAAACATATTCACTGTACTCAGTGATGCGTTGTTTGAATCAAGGACCATCACAGTGTGCTGGGGACAGGGGCACCATGCCTCTGGCGGCAGCAACACATGCTACTAACCCCATCCCATACATCTCTGGAATGAGGTAGGGAACTGTATCAAGACTGATGAAGGGTCTCAGCCCAAAACGTCGACTGTTTACTCTTTTCCATAGATGTTGTCTGTCCTGCTGAATTCCTCCAGCATTTTGTGTGTGTTGCTTCATCGAAAATATCACTTATTTTATTATTCTGTTTCACAAAGTTTACTGCCTCCTGTGTAAGCAACAGTAAGACCTATTTTATAAATCAAAATAAACTTTATTAATAATAAAATATTTACAAAAATAAACCATGCTATGTCTTTAAGTTCTTACATTCATAGTCAATGCATTACACATTGTTTATTGCATTCCTTACAACCATTAGGAGTGGGCTGTTAACTGCTACAATAATTGAAGAGCTTTCTCATCCAACCCAGACTTGTCCTGTCCAGTAGGGGAAGAACCCTATATGGTACTATGTTGAGGGCAACATCAGATGTGTTTTTGCCCCTGTTGTCCAAGGACTTACCCACTGTGACCCATCTGACTCACTCCATTTTGCATCCCAAGGGAGTTCTGGGGATTCCCAGCAGGAGGATTGGAGGATGTTTCACAGTTGCATCAAGTGCAGCAGCGCTGATAGCACCTCACACCTGATAGGTGTTCTTCCCAGTTATCGACAAGGAACACCCTCCCACAGTCCCAATTTCTCTTCTACCTTCCCAATCCACTCCAGCCAGTACTTCTTGTATTGGTCCAGTTGCCAAAGAGCACGGCCTCAATCTTCATTCAGTTAACCCTGGCCTCCGATGCCAACTCAAACCAATCGCAGATGCTGATCAATTTGTGAACTAACCTTGGATCTGAACAGAAGATGGTGATGTCTTGTACTGGGAAGATGGGTTCCTTGGCCAGGTAATAATGACCTGTGCTGATCAACTGACTACGGTATTCACTACAATCTTTAACCTCTCGCTTCAGCGGTACGTGGTACCCACCTGTAATCAGTATTACAGTTGAACAAAGGGGACTATAGAGCCATGAGGGAGGAGCTGGCCTAAGTTGACTGGAATGATACCCTAGCTGCAATGACAGTGGAACGACAATGGCAGGTATTTCTGGGAACAATTCAGAATGTTCAGGGTCAGTTCATTCCAAAGAGGAAGAATGATTCTAAGGGGAGTAGGGGGCAACCATGGCTGACAAGGGAAGTCAAGGACAGTATAAAAATAAAAGAGAAGTATAATATAACAAAGATGAGCGGGAAGCCAAAGGATTGGGAACCTTTTAAAGAGTAACAGTAGATAACTAAAAAGGCAATATGAAGAGAAAAGATGAGGTATGAAGGTAAGCTAGCCAAGAATATAAAGGAGGATAGTAAAAGCTTCTTTAGGTATGTGAAGAGGAAAAAAAAATAGTTAAGACCAAAGTTGGGCCCTTGAAGGCAGAAATGGGTGAATTTATTATGGGGAACAAGGAAATGGCAGATGAGATGATCAGATACTTTGGATCTGTCTTCACCAGGGAGGACACAGACAATCTCCCAAATATAATAGTGGTCAGAGGACCTAGGGTAATGGAGGAACTGAAGGAAATTCACATTAAGCAGAAAATGGTGTTGGGTAGACTGATGGGACTGAAGGCTGATAAATTTCCAGGGCCTGATGGTCTGCATCCCAGAGTACTTAAGGAGGTGGCTCTAGAAATCGTGGATGCATTGGTAATCATTTTCCAATGTTCTATAGATTCAAGATTAGTTCCTGAGGATTGGAGGGTAGCTAATGTTATCCCACTTTTTAAGAAAGGAGGGAGAGAGAAAACAGGGAATTATAGAGCAGTTAGCCTGACATCAGTGGTGGGGAAGATGCTGGAGTCAATTATAAAAGATGAAATAACAGCATATTTGGATAGCAGTAACAGGATTGGTCCGAGTCAGCATGGATTTACGAAGGGGAAATCATGCTTGACTAATCTTCTGGAATTTTGTGAGGATGTAACTATGAAAATGGACAAGGGAGACCCAGTGGATGTAGTGTACCTGGACTTTCAGAAAGCCTTTGATAAGGTCCCACATAGGAGATTAGTGGGCAAAATTAGAGCACATGGTATTGGGGATAGGGTACTCACGTGGATAGAAAATTGGTTGGCAGACAGGAAACAAAGAGTAGGGACTAACGGGTCCTTTTCAGAATGGCAGGCAGTGACTAGTGGGGTACCGCAAGACTCGGTGCTGGGACCACAGCTATTTACAATATACATTAATGATTTAGATGAAGGGACTAAAAGTAATATTAGGAAATTTGCAGATGGCACAAAACTGGGTAGCAGTGTGAAATATGAGGAGGATGTTCTGAGAATGCAGGGTGACTTGGACAGGTTGGGTGAGTGGGCAGATGTGGATAAATGTGAGGTTATCCACTTTGGTGGCAAGAACAGGAAGGCAGATTACAATCTGAATGGTGTCAAGTTAGGAAAAGGGGAAGTACAACGAGATGTGGGTGTCCTTGTTCATCAGTCACTGAAAGTAAGCATGCAGGTACAGCAAGCAGTGAAGAAAGCTAATGGCATGTTGGCCTTCATAACAAGGGGAGTTGAGTATAGGAGCAAAGAGGTCCTTCTGCAGTTGTACAGGGCCCTGGTGAGACTACAGCTGGACTATTGTGTTCAGTTTTGGTCTCCAAATTTGATGAAGGACATTCTTGCTATTGAGGGAGTGCAGCGTAGGTTCACAAGGTTGATTCCCAGGATGGCATATGTCAAAAGATTGGAGCAACTGGGTTTGTATACAGTGGAATTTAGAAGGATGAGAGGGGATCTGATTGAAACATGTAAGATTATTAAGGGATTGGATGCGCTAGAGGCAGGAAACATGTTCCTGATGTTGGGGGAGTCCAGAACCAGAAGCCACAGTTTAAGAATAAGGGGTAGGCCATTTAGAACAGAGTTGAGGAAAAACTTTATCACCCAGAGAGTTGTGGATCTGTGGAATGCTCTGCATCAGAAGGCAGTGGAGGCCAATTCTCTGGATGCTTTCAAGAAAGAGTTAGGTAGAGCTCTTAAAGATAGTGGAGTCAAGGGATATGGGGAGAAGGCAGGAATGGGGTACTGATTGTGGATGATCAGCCATGATCACATTGAATGGTGGTGCTGGCTCAAAGGGCTGAATGGCCTACTCCTGCACCTATTGTTTATTGTCACCTATTCAAGCAGGTTTCAATTATACTGGTGGCCAAGAAGACATGGGGAGTCCTCTTGTGCTTACATCCACAGTGATGAAGCATATTAGCTCCCGCCTGAGAAGCAGCTTAGATCCGCTCCAATTTCCCTTCCATAGCGCAGATCCACAGTACATGCCATCTTATTGGCACTTCACTCAACCCTGGAACATCTGGACAGCTGAGATGCATACATCAGCTTGTAGGCAGCACGGCACATGGCAGCAGCGGCCTTTCAGATCTGGTGCTACCTTAATTTAGTTTTTTAATTCAATTTAATTTAAATTAAATTTACCACATTGATGTTGCCCTAATCTCTGAAGTTAGAAACATAGAAAAACTACAACACAATACAGGCCCTTCGGCCCACAATGCTGTGCCGAACATGTACTTACTTCAGAAATTACCCAGGGTTACCCTCTATTTTTCTAAGCTCCATGTACCTATCCAGAGACCCTAACGTATCTGCCTCCACCATCATTGTCGGCAGCCCATTCCACACACTCACCACTTTGTGTAAAAAACTTACCCCTGACATCTCCTCTGCACCTACTTCCAAGCACCTTAAACCTGTATCCTCTCGTGATAGCCATTTCAGCCTGGGAAAAAGCCTCTGACTATCATGAATGAATGAATGCCTCTCATCACCTTATACACCTAAGTTGTGTTCTTTAGCCTCTTCTATGACTTAGCTTTCAGTCTGTGATGAGTGGTAATTGGCTGCAAGGAAGAGAGCGCTGGGTGTAGAGTATCTACATTTGCTGATGATACTAAATTGAGTGGGAAAGCAAATTGTGCAGAAGGTTCTGAGGGTCTGGAGAAGATATATATAGGTTAAGTGAGTGGGCAAGGGTCTGGTAGACGGAGTACAATGTTGGTAAATGTGAGGTCATCCACTTTGGAAGGAACAATGGAAGAGCAGATTATCATTTAAATGGTAAAAAGTTGCAGCATGCTGCTCTGCAGAGAGACTTGGGACTGCCTGTGTAAGACTCACTGGAGGTTGGTTTACAGGTACAGCAGGCTATCGAGAAGGCAAATGGAATGCTGGCCTTCATCGCTGGAGGGATGGATTCTAGGAGCTGGGAGGTAATGCTGCAAATGTACAGGGTACTGCTGAGGCTGCACCTGGAGTACTGTGTGCAGTTCTGGTCTCCTTACTTGAGGAAGGATCTACTGGCTTTGGAGTCGGTGCAGAGGAGGCTCATCAGGTTGATTCCAGAGATGAGTGGAGTTTAGAAGAATGAGAGCAGATCTCAAAACATACAAAATTATGAAAAGGCAAGATAAGATAAAGGCAGGAAAGTTGTTTCAACTGGTAGGTGAGACTAGAACTGGGGGACATAGCCTCAAGATTCGAGGGAGCAGATTTAGGTGGAGATGAGGAGGAACTGCTTTTCCCAGAGAGTGGTGAGTCTTTGGAATTCTCTGCCCCAGGAAGCAGTGGATGCCACATCAGTAAGTATATTTCGTACAGGGTTGGATAGATTTTTGCATAGTCGGGAATTACGGGTTATGGGGAAAAGGCAGGTAGGTGGAGAATCAGCCATAATATTATGGGATGTTGGGGCAAGCTCGAGCGGCCAGATGGCCTACTCCTGTGCCTATTTCTTATGTTCTGACATTCTGACTGTGACTAACCAACATTTCCCAGCTACAATTTCCATTGGACTTACCCAGCGATGGTCAGTGTTGTTGAAGTTTCTCAGCAGTTTCACTGGGGAATCTTCCAGAAGAACTGCAATAAACCCACACAGGAACAATATTTTTACTAATATGATACTGTAAAGCTAGTACCTTTATTTTATTGAATACTATACTGTTTTGGAGTATGTAATAAACTTTACTAATCTAATTATGGAAATCTTGAGAATAATTTCACTTTTTTAATACAAATTTGTTGGTTAGAAATGTTCCCTACAATTCTAAAGTGAGGTGGGGGCTCCATGCTGAACCTGGTGCTCCTTTGCCCAGTAACTTGTTCCCACCTTGTGTGGAGAGGCCAAGGGCATTTTTTCTCAGGTTATTGGGAGTGGAGTTGGTGAACATTGGTGCTGAGGACAGTGGAGGAGGGGATGCTCACAACTTCCCACCACTGACAGGACTATTCATATTCATATTCATTTTCTCTCTCTCTCTCTCTCTCTCTCTCTCTCTCTCTCTCTCTCTCTCTCTCTCTCTCTCTCTCTCTCTCTCTCTCTCTCTCTCTCTCTCTCTCTCTCTCTCTCCCTCTCTCTCTCTCTCTCTTCTCTCCCCCCCCCCTTCACCCCTCTTACTCCCCCTCACTGCTGCCATCACTCCTCCCCTTCTCCCAGCTTCTCAGCCTCTCGACTCTTCAGCTGTTATCTCCTTCACGTCTGGCATTCACCAGAAGTTCAAGGAAGCAAAACATCAACACGTCCTCAAGAATAATTGATGTACCAGTCTTGTAAATTGAGAAAGCAAAGTTTGTTTTGCATCCAGCAATATTTGTGAGTCTAGGTCATCATTAGGATGTATGCCAAATTGATGGCGTATAAGTGATATGATCCTGCAAATGAATGTTAAACAGGGTGTGAACAGCAATTCAGGAACATCTTGTACAAAGGCCCTTTACTGCAAAATCTGCAGTTTGGGTTCTGTGCATCTGACAGTCGACCTTCCATACAAATCTATTAGAGAACACTGTAGGTTTTCCCAAATAAAAATAGTGAAGAAGCCATGTTATGTTTAAGAAAATCCATAACAACTCATTTATTATACTCCAAACCCTGAACACAAAGTGTGGTTAAAAAAAAAATTACATAATTATATCAGACCAGCCTCTTAAAGTGAAACGCCAACTCAATATCAGTGGTTGTGAATTCTATATGTTTCCATTAATTACATTACACTACACAGCCTTCCCCCTCCACATAGTTCACTAAAACCGGCATTGTGAACCTGTCCGGAGTTTGGACGAGCCTCCCAGCTCAGGTTCTGTGTTCCATGGGAGGAGGAACAGCAGGTGCCTCGGCTCCTCCAGAGGAGTGTCATGTGATGCAGGCCATGCTAGTGGAATTCTTGGTGGGTCTGTTTAAGGCAATCTATGGAAGTACATTCAGGTTTACCCCTCTTCTTTATGATAAAAAGTGTCTTCTCCCCATTCAAAATGGGCCATCATAAGAGGTCTAAGGGGATGTTGGTGTGCATCATGGCAGGCTAAAACAAATGAGGTGGAACGTAGGTCAACAGGAACCCAAGAGTGCTGTACACCATGATGGGAGGTAGGAATAGGTGGAAAGGAATTGAATTTACTGAGGAGGCTGGAACGCTTTGAATGGCCGACAAGGCAGTTGTGGTGTCAGGAATGAAATCTCCTGGGTCTCGTAACGGTTGCCCTTATACCAACAGCCATGGGTGACAGCAGGCCCTATTTCAGAGCTGTTCTGAGCCCCGCAGATGATCATTCCCATGAGATAATATAGTATAGTATATTCACATACTATATTGTTTATTACAACTATTACTATACTATAGTATAGTATAATACATAGTATAGAATATGGTATTAATGGTAAAACTATTGGCAGTGTGGAGGATCAGAGTGATCAGGGTCCAAGTCCATAGGACACTCAAAGCTGCTGCGCAGGTTGACTCTGTGGTTTAGAAGGCATACAGTGCATTGGCCTTCATAAACTGTGGGATTGAGTTTAAGAGCCAAGAGGTAATGTTCCAGCTATATAGGACCCCGGTCAGACCCCACTTGGAGTACTGTGCTCAGTTCTGGTCACCTCACTTCAGGAAGGATGTGGAAACTATGGAAAGGGTGCAGAGGAGATTTACAAGGATGTTGCCTGGATTGGGGAACATGCCTTATGAGAATAGGTTGATCAAAGTTGGCCTTTTCTCCTTGGAGTGGCAGATGATGAGAGGTGACCCGATAAAGGTGTACAAGATGATAAGAGGCATTGATTGTGTGGATAGCCAGAGGCTTTTTCCCAGGGCTGAAATGGCTAACGTGAGAGGGCATTTTTTAAGGAGCTTGGAAGTAGGTACAGAGTAGATGTCGGGGTAAGTTTTGTTACTCAGAGAGTGGTAAGTGCATGGAATAGGCTACTGGCGATGGTGGTGGAGGCGGATATGATAGGTACATGGAGCTTAGAAAAATAGAGGGCTATGGGTAACCCTAGGTCAGGGGTCAGCAACCTTTACCACTGAAAGAGCCACTTGGACCCGTTTCCCACAGAAAAGAAAACACTGGGAGCCGCAAAACCCGTTTGACATTTAAAATGAAATAACGCTGCATACAACGTTTTGTTTTGCCTTTATGCTATGTATAAACAAACTATAATGTGTTGCATTTATGAAATTGATGAACTCCTGCAGAGAAAACAAAATTACATTTCTGCATGCAACAAAAACATTTTGAACTCCGAAAAAAAGACGTTGGGTTGAAGGTTACTTTTAAGTAAAATACTCAACGTCTATTTGAGTCCTTCTTGTATTTATGAAAAACGCCAAACTTAAATTTGCCGCCAGCAGCAAACCAAAAATAACGTCAGCCAGCTGTCAACCTGAAAAATAAAAGGACTATTTCACTGAACAATGAAAGCATATGAATATACGTAAAATAATAGGCAATTAAAATATTTATCATACTTGTTCAGGTTGACTCACACCTGACAATTCAGTAGGGATGGATCGATGCTTAGGGGAGTGACCGGGAAGGATAATGTGTTTTTTTCCTCTCTGAACTCACAGAAGCGTTTCCCAAATGATGTTTGCATTGCGAAGATTGCAGAATGTAAATACTCCGAATTTATCATGTCGTGACCTTGTTTGAACTCTCTCAAATTGGGGAAGTGAGACAAAGTGCCTTTCTGTAAACCTCTGGCAAGCAACGTCAACTTGCGCTGGAATGCCAAAACATCCTCCAACATGTGCAGGGCTGTACGTCCTTACCCCGTTGAAGAGCTGTGTTCAGCGTGTTCAGGTGCGCTGTCATGTCTACCATGAAGTGTAGCTTTTCCAGCCACTCTGGCTGTTCCAGCTCAGGAAAGGTGAGCCCTTTGCTGCCCAGGAAAGTTTTCACTTCTTCCAGACACGCGACAAAGCGTTTCAGCACCTCTCCTCTGGACAGCCAGCGATAAAAACACGTTGTAGCGTGTGCTACACGCAGTCAGTAAACTGCAGTCAAAGATAGCTTTATTCGAACTAAACAGCCTTGCTTTTAAGCCTCCCTCAACCCGCCCCCCATGGGCGCAGATGCTGCAAAAGACACGTACTCACAAACCCCCGTAGGCTATCTCCCTTAGCCTGAACGCTGGCTAATTGTGAGCCGGTTCGGATGTGTCAGGAAATGAGTCGCCACAACGTCTTATTTAGATTGTACAAGATCACCATAATCTTCAAATTTAGATTTACATTTCAAAAACTAATAAACTAACATAAAATACATTTTAATTAAATACTGACCATGTAGCGGTGTGCTGCACGCAGCGCTAAAATTACGACACGGAGTCGGTAACTGCAGTCGAAGGAAAAAACTTTATTCGAAATCTTCAGCCTCACTTTTAAGCCTCCCTCAACCTGCCCCCCATGGCGCAGAGGCTCCAAAACTCTGTGCTCGCAAACCCCCGTAGGCTATCTAATTGTGAGCAGGTTCGGATGTGCCAGGAAAAGGGTCGCCACAACCAATTATTTCCCAAAGCAACAGGGAGCCGCAGCACAGACGTAAGAGAGTCACATGCGGCTCCGGAGCCGCGGGTTGCCGACCCCCGCCCTAGGTAATTTCTAAAGTAGTTATATGTTCAGCACAGCTTTGTGGGCTGAATGGCTTGTATTGCGCTATAAGTTTTCTATGTTTCATTGCCAACATCCATCAGTCAGGGAGGCCCTGAGACCAGCTTTTAAGAAGAGCTGAGACAGCTCACTTAGGCTACTGGGGTGTAGGGATCCGCTGTGGTGAGAGGCACCATCTGTGCTAAATTCATCAGGAACTTGCAACTGTCTAATTCTGCTATTTATCTCCAAACAATCAGTCACAGAAGAAAATGTCATGCAAATACTTAGAGCAGCCTTTCTCAAACTTTTGGTCATGGAGGCAACATTGAAATAATTTTTAGTTCTCAGTGAACCCTTGCATAAAAATTATATCTACAGCTAGTGTACGTTAGTGTAATCAGTAATTTGTTGATATAATAAATCAAAAATAATTGTCAATGCTCTTTTGAGCAGAGAATGAATGTTCAGCTGACCTTTCTTGAAAATATAACAGATTATTAAGCTTAGCTTACCTTTCTTGAAATTAATCTTTCCTTGCATTTCATAAATTTTAAAAACCCATAAGGCAAACATAATAAAGTTCTCAATTTTTAGTCGAACTTGAGATAAGCACACCTTCAACTGAAATAAGAGTATTTCTATCCTTGCTTTTGTTGCTTATTAAACAAGAAAAGGCTTGCTCACACATGTAAAAAGTTAAAAGCCGAAGCAAAATGTTCATTGCTTTCAGATGAACGGCAGGATACTGTTCTACAGAAATCCAGAACTTGTCCAGGGTCAGGTCAGTAAATCTAATCTTGAGTGCACAATCAGAGTGCTGCTCACAAAGTTCATCCTCTTCTCTCAAAGTCAGGTTCTCAGGCTGAGCAGAAGATTCAGAGAAAGGTTCCCTCACCCAGTCATACTCTTGTGTTGAAATGGAGAGAACTGACTGTTCAATTTGGTTCTGCAGTTCTTCCAGGTGGTTTTCAACAAGATTCAAGACTTCCTGATTTCCGTTCTCACTCTCAAATCCAAACAGCAATGGAAACATTTCAAGATCTGCTTTTGCAACGTGATTTTTCCAAAGATTCAGTTTCCTTTTAAATCCAAGAATCTTGTCATTTGAAGTCAAAACATTTCCTTCAGGACATTGCAGATGTTCAACTGGTTCATTTGATGGAAAATGTCTGTTCAGTAGGTTAGTTTCTGCAGACATTCTTCATCTGCAGAGCACTCAGCAAAATCTGGCCTACTATTTTCTAGAAAGTACACCTGCAATTCACCGTTTACTCAAACACCCTGTTGTGCTCTCTTCCTCTGCTCAGCCACCAGATTTCTGTATGTAGCAGGAGATCGGTGTGCTCTTTGTCCAGGGTTTCTCACAGTTCTTTAAACATTCTCCAGTGATCTGGTCTTAAAGCTACTAAGTGACGTGCTTCCTGAACGCTGTAAGTGACTGTGACTTTATTTTCAAAAGCTTTAATCTTTTTTTCTTGAGATTCCAAATGGTTTTTTAACATAATCAGCACAATTATGTGTCAAATGGCTGTGATTTGTAGTTAAGTGTCTTTTCAATGTTGCTGGAGCCATTGCTGCATTTGTAAGTTGTTTGCCACAGACTGGGCTCAATGGAATCGGACAACGTGGATCACCAGTCCATGTAAAACCCACTGATGAGCAGCTCTCATTGTATAAACGGACTTTTGTCTGTCCACTGTTACACTACCGCAGTGAAATGACTCAGAAGATTGTAATTCCGCATCATTAACCTTATCAGAAATTACCATAGGCCTAGGCCAAGTATCCTCTTCCATCTCACACATCATCTCAAAAATCGCCACACTGCACCAACTTCAGAATGAAAATTTATTTCAAGTTTCCACCACACCAGTAGTTTGTTCGCTCCCAAAAGTGAGTTGGCAGCACGTAAGGGAAAATCAGGAGAGGTAATTCGGGAGGGAGAGGCTGACATCACAGCCCGTTGGGCAGGTCCATTCAATGCTCCGAAGAAATACATCATGCTCCTCACCTCGTGCGTTCTCCAGATATTAACGGCCTCCCCATCTCACGTCAAAAACTGAGATGGACTCTTCCAAATAAACACAGTCCTACTGCCCACTGCCATACTGGACTGAGGTTGCTAATGGGGCTGCTCCACGGTGGGCACTAGTATCATGATCTCTCACGGATCCCCTAAGGACCTCTAATGGAACACTAGGGATCTGTTGAAACCTGGCTGAGAAACCCTGATTTATAGAAATGAGTTTGGAGCCACAGTTCCCAGCCCACCCCTTCAGCCTACAATTTGATCCAAACTGATCAAACTGTAACCGTCTGCAAGTGTTATCTGGTTGAAATACTTGGCTCAGGGTGATGAGCTCCAAACACTTCAATACAGCAGGGAGGGTTGACATGATATTCCAGGAGGCAGTCACACCCTTCAATTCCCATAGTTGAATTGGTGAATGATCAGGGACAGGAAGATGTGACTGTGGAAGAGTGGGGTAGAGGATCTGGATCAGATGGCAAACACTGGGCATCGGGGTTTTATTTCTGTTTGGCATGATGCCAGGAGTGATGTTTGATTGGGGGTAGAGATAGAGCTTCAGCTTTTTTGCAGTTTATATTAAAAAGTAAATGATGACTGGACAATGTCAATATAAAGACGTTACTTCAACCGTCAAAAGTTGGACTTTAAGCACTTGGAATGCAATAAACTTTTCTCATCAATTGTCTTGTTTGTAATTTGGGCTTCTCTGTCCAGCTGCCACCTGGCTGGATTTCACATAGAGATTTCCGTGCTGAGTTCCACCCACACCATTACCCACCCTCAGACCCAAACCATCCCTTTCTTCATGCCTGTTGGGTGGGTTGCGGTGGAGTAGCTGTGGGATGTTATTTTCCACCCCGGTGCTCTGTGGGATGCCAAAACTATTTTGATGGTTCAAGGGGATGGGGTAGAAGCAGGGGCAGAACCAATATTTTTTTTAATATTGTTATTATAATCCGTAGTAAATTTATATACAAACTTCTGTTATAACCAGCTACCAACTTACCCATTTCTATTTCACGGTATGTAATCAAAATCGTAATACTTGCTGAGATTTTTTTTCATTTCAGTTCACTGTCCTGGTTGTGTTGTAGTTGAACTGTATATTGGGTAACAAGTTCCTCATAAATGTTCGATATGGTTTCCTTGTCTTACCAATTATTTCTCTCCAGGTGATTCTATCCTACTTACACCCGAGGAGCCTTTTGTAGCCATTGCAGGTGAAGATGTTGTACTGGAATGTGAGCTGTTCCCACCAACCTCTGCCAGCAACATGGCAGTGCAGTGGCTAAGTCCGGTCTCAGCTCACCCATCCACGTGTACAGACATGGACAAGATGACCCTTCGCTCAACACCTGGATTACAGAGGAAGGACAGAACTGTTTGAAGATGAAATTACCAAAGGAAATGTTTCCCTCAGAATGTAAGGCAGGATGATGAAGGGTGATATTCCTGTTCATTTGAAGACAGAACTGACTTCAAGCAATCTGCAGTTGAACTGCGTGTTCTTGGTGAGTATTATTGCCATTTGTACCAAGGTATAGTGGGAAGCTTTTGTTTTGCATGCCATCCTGATAGATCACTTCATACACAAGTATATTGAGGTAGTAAAAAGAAAACAATGTGGAATATGGTGCTGTTGTTGCAGAGAAATTACAGTGCAAGTATTTACACAATTACACAATAATGTGTGAGGGCTGCATTGTGTTAGAATGGGGGGTACGTGTTCATATTTTAGAGTGTGAGAGGTCTATTCAGGAGTTTGATAACCATGTCATAGAAACTGTCCTTGAGTCTGGTGTTTCGTTCTCTCGGGGCTTTGTATCTCCTACTCAATGGGAGAGGGGAAAAGAGAGAATTACCAGGGTGGGTTGGATCTGTGATTATATCAGCCACTTTCCCAAGCCACTGGGAAGTGTGGAGAGAACCTGGTTTGCAAGGACCAGGCTTTGTTCACAACTCATCAGTTTCTTCTCAAACCTTAGTTACAGAGTCATAGAAAAGTACAACACAGAAACAGGCCCTTTGGCCCATCTAGTCCATGCTGGATCATTTAAATTGCCTACCCCCATTGATTTGCACTGGGACCATGGCCCTCCACACCCCTGCCAACCATGTACAGTCCCTAACCAAACTTCTCTTAAACACTGAAATTGACCTTGCATGTTGGCAGCTTGTTCCACACTCTCACAAACCTCCAAGTGAAGAATTTTCCCCTCATAAGCCCATTAAACTTTTCACCTTTCACCCATAACCCATGCCTCCCAGTAGGTCATTCCCCCAGCACCACTCAGAGTGGTATACTAGTTATTGAGGGGAATAGCCACAGGGTTACTCTGCACTGTCTGTCTACTCCCTTTCCCTCTCCTGACAGTCACCTCCCTACCTGCCTCCTGGAACTTTGAGCAGTCTCCATCACAGAGGTCGAAGCCTGAGAAGGGGTGGTTCACTCAGGTTCACCAATTGAGTAGAAAAGACAGCGGCTTGTGACAGATTGAAGCTTTGAGCAGCACAGTGCCCAATCAGTGGGATTGATTGACAGAAAGAAACTAAAGTAAGACAGCGGCAAGTGGAGCGGCCATTGTTGGAATGACCATCGGTGGAGTGGACGGAGATAAGAACATAAGAGCAGAAGAAACAGGAGCAGAAGTAGGCCATCCAGCCCATCGAGCCTGCTCCGACATTCAATACGATCACGGCTGCTCTGTCCGTATCTCAGCTCCATCTACTTGCCTTTTCCCCATTACCCTTAATTCCACAACTATAAAAATCTATCCAACTGTATATTTAGTGAAGAAGCCTCGACTGCTTCCCTGGACAGAGAATTGCACAGATTCACCACTCTCTGGGAAAAATGGTTTCTCCTTCTTTCCATCCTAAATCTTCTCCCCTGAATCTTGAGGCAATGTCCCCCCGGTTCCAGACTCATCTACCAATGGAAACAACTTTTGTACTTCTATCTTATCTATCCCTTCCAAAATTTTGTATGTTTCTATAAGATCCCCTCTCATTCTTCTGAATTCCAGAGAGATTAGTCCCAGGTGGCTCAATCCCGTCATCTCTGGAATCAACCTGGTGAACCTCCTCGAGCCAGTATATTCTTGCTCAAGTACGGAGACCAGAACTGCACATAGTACTTCAGGTGCAGTCTCACCAGTATCCTGTATAGTTGCAGCAAGACCTTACTGCTCTTGAATTCAATCCCTCTAGCAATGAAGGCCAACATTCCATTTGCCTTCTTGTTAACCTGTTGCACCCTCAAGCCAACATTTTGTGATTAATGCAGAAACACCCCAAATCCCTCTACACCACAGCATGCTGCAGTCTTTCACTATTTAATAATAATCTGCTCTTCTATAATTTCTTCCAAAGTGGATGAACTCACATTTAACAAACAACACACACAAAATGCTGGTGGAACACAGCAGGCCAGGGAGCATCTATAAGGAGAAGCACTGTCGACGTTTCGGGCCAAGACCCTTCATCAGGACGACAATGCTTCTCTTTATAGATGCTGCCTGACCTGCTGTGTTGTTTGAATTTCCAGCATCTGCAGATTTCCTTGTGTTTTCACATTTAGCAACGTTGTATTCCATCTGCCAGACCTTGGCCCACTCACTTAACCCATCTCTACCGCTCTGCAGACTTTCCACATCCTCTGTACAATTTGCTTTTCCACTCAGTTGAGTGTCATCAGCAAATTTTGCTACACCACACACAGTTCCCTCTTCCAAATCATCAATGTAAATGGTAAACAGCTGCAGGCACAGCACCCCACTCAGCACCGACTGCCAACCGGAGAAACACCCATTTATACCAACTCACTGACTTCTATTGGCCAACCTTCTATTGGTTGACCAATCCACTATCCATGCCAATACACTTCCTCTGACTCTATGTATCTGTATCTTATTTATCAGTCTCTTGTGCGGCACCTTATCGAACGCCTTCTGGAAATCCAAGTATACGACATCCACCTGTTTCCCTCTATCCACTGCACTCATGGCCTCAAAAAACTCCAGTAAGTTTGTCAAACAGGACCTGCACTTTCTGAATCCATGCTGCGTCTGTCTAATGGAACCATTCCTTTCTAAATGTTTTGCTATTTATTCCTTAATGACAGCTTTACGCATCTTCCTGACTGGAGATGTTAAGCTAATTAACCTATAGTTGCCCATCTTTTGCCTGCATCCTATTTCAAAAAGTGGCATTGCTAATTAGGGTGAGTATCACAGCTGCAGAGAGGGAGAGTGTCATGGAGGGATTGTCTACTGAGTCAGTGAGGGGGGAGGTTTGAAACAGGAAGGGAGCAATCCCTCTATTTGGAGCATTCTATAGACCCTCAAAAAGCAACAAAGACACTGGGGAACAGATCGGGGAGGCAGATTTTTAAACGTGTGTGTTACGTACTCATGACACATGACAGTGGTACCCTTGTCACGTGACTGGGGTTGAAGCTATACTGGACTGTAGGCAATGGTCTTGTGATGGTGGAGTGACGTCATTTTCCCACCAGTAGAGATCATGTGACAGGTTTTTTTTTACAGGTTATAAAAGGAAGACCCCACCCTGTGAGGAGGGGCAGTTAGTGGCTGGATTTGCCAAGTTGACTTCATGCCACTGCGTGATTTAATGTGATGATGCAGTTTAGTTGAAAGATGAAGTTTTATCTAATGCCTAAAGTTTAAAAGGTCATTGCCAGCAGGTTCTTTACGATTCTGCTAGTTCGAGAAATCAGTGGAGAGTGAAGATCGACGTTCGGGAGTTAAAGATCGAGGAGAATCGCTTTCTATGGTGAAACGGATTTCGACCTTTGTTTGATCCTTATTTGGAAGGATTTCATTGACTATCTTCGCATTAATCCCTGGGTTTACCAGAAAGGATTGAGGATAGTGAGGAAGGAAAGGTCAGTGCCTTTAAGCCGTTCCGTTTCGTAAATTCTTCGTGGGAAAAGTTCGACGTCGGGGATCGAAGCAAAGCGACGTGAAAGAGAATTTAAATCGTCTTATAAAGTCTCTCCTTTTAAATGGACTGTGAGCATATCGAACTTTTGGCAATACAACTTTAAAGAACTGTTTTTGCAATATCGCTTTAAGAACTGTTTGAGCTGCCGCACCGCAGTTGATTTCCGGTTACGTTAGTGTTTGTTTACTTTTGGGGGGTTTGTTTTCTGTGTTTAATAAACGTGTTGTTTGTTATAAAAAACCCTTGCCTAACTCATATATTTATTGTTGTCTGAATACATAACATAAATATGGGGGCTGCGTCCGGATTGGATCGTTTGAGTTAATATGCTTGCTAACTTTTGAATCGGTGTTGTGGAAAAGGGGAATACTCGATTCTTTTGTGTGATTGGCTTGTGAATGGTATTCAGCAACAATGAATATTGATGAGTTTCTGGCTTTGCCAGATGCGGAGTTGTTGGCGAAGGCGAAAAAAACTGAGGTGTTTGCGATAGCTCGTATATTGCAACTTAAATGTATTTTGATGACCACATCTAAGGCTGTTATACAGAGAGAAATCGCGTCACACTATGTGGATTCGGGTGTTTTTGATGAATCGATTTTAGAGTCGTTTCCAATAAGTAATCTGGAGATGCAGTTGCAAATTGAACAAATGAGGTTGGAACAGAGTAAAGCTGATTTGGAGAGGTGTAAATTGGAGGCGGATCAAATGAAGAGGGATTTTGAATATGCAATGGAGGAATTAAGGTCTGGGAAGCAGTCTTCTGGTTCAAGAAAACCGTTTGTTGCTAGTCAAGAAATTAAATTGTTCCCTCCATTTAGTGAAACAGAAGTGGAAAGATATTTTCAACATTTTGAAACTATTGCTCGGATGTCAGAGTGGCCGAAAGATGAATGGTCAGTGTTGTTACAGAGTGTAATTAAAGGTAAAGCACGACAAGTTTACACAGCTTTAACAGCTGCGCAAGCACTTGATTATAATATTGTGAAGAGGCATATCCTAAACGCATACGAATTAGTTCCAGAAGCTTATAGGGAAAGATTCAGAAGTTTGAAAAAGTCAGTGGAAAAAACTTATGTGGAATTTGCCTATGATAAAGCTATGTGTTTTGAGAGATGGGTATCTTCTAAAAAGGTAAATGGGGACTATGATACATTGAGAGAGCTGATTTTAATGGAGGAATTTAAAAGAAGCATTCCTGTTGAAGTAAGGACCTACTTAAATGAGAGGGATACTGATAAATTGCAGGACTGTGCTAGATTAGCTGATGAGTATGTTTTAATCCATAAGAATAAATAACCTCAGGGCAGAAATTTTAGGAGGAAAAATAACATGGAGACTCAAGGTAAATCAGAAATTAAATCAGAGGTTAATGAGAAAGGTAAGGAGAAAGGAAAGCCTGTGAAGGAAAGACAGTTTGGTCTTATTTGTAACTATTGTAAGAAGCCTGGCCATGTAATAGCTAACTGTTTCAGATTGAAAAAGAAAGAGAAGGATGCAGTTCCAGATGCTTGTGTGCAACATACTGAAGCACCTGTAAAGTTACAGGGTTTGATAAACACAAATGAGGCTTTGTTAGAGTCTGACTAAGTTAGAAAGGGATATGATCATTTTATAACTGAAGGGTTTGTATCCTTGAAAGAAGGATCTACTCTGGTGCCAATAAAAATCCTTAGGGACACTGGAGCTTCTCAATCACTGATGTTAGACAGTGTGTTGAAGTTTAATGAAGAGTCTGATACTGGTGAGGTAAATTACGTAAGAGGTGTTGGGAGTGAATTTATGCCTGTACATTTACATAAAGTAAATTTAAAGTCAGGATTAGTTACAGGATTTGTTAAAGCAGGATTACAGCATAACTTACCTGTGAAGGGTATTTCTTTATTGTTAGGTAATGACTTGGCAGGTGGACAAGTTTTTCCTG
This sequence comes from Hypanus sabinus, assembly GCF_030144855.1. Classification (NCBI taxonomy): domain Eukaryota; kingdom Metazoa; phylum Chordata; class Chondrichthyes; order Myliobatiformes; family Dasyatidae; genus Hypanus; species Hypanus sabinus. The sequence goes on along the minus strand of NC_082710.1, from coordinate 177,208,104 downwards.
AAGTGCATTTGACAATGGAGTCAGAGGAACCAAAGTTGAATTCTAACACAGATTCTTCTTGTGTGACTAGAGCTATGGCTAAAAAGATTGATGCGCAGAATGAGGTTGTTACTCAGGACTGTTCAACTCAGGATTCGAGTTTTGAGGATGTGTCAGAGACTTTCTTATCTTCATTGTTTGAACAAGATTCTTGGAGTAAGTCTGAATATAAAGATTTATCTCTGTCTCGGAAGGAGATGATAGCAGAGCAGATTGGAGACCCTGAGATTATAAAATTAAGAGAACAAGCTCTACTAGATAGTGAAATTGATAAGGTGCCAGTAGGATATTACTTGGAAAAAGGAGTGTTGATGAGGAAGTGGAGATTGCCTACAATTCCTGCAAGTGAGGATTGGAATGTTGTTTACCAGGTAGTTGTCCCGAAAGTTTATCGAAATGAGATTTTGACTTTAGCTCATAGTGTGCCTTTAGGTGGACATTAAGGGGTAAGGAAAACTGTGGACAAGATTTTAAAACATTTTTACTGGCCTGGTCTAAGAAAAGATGTGGTGATGTTTTGTAAAACGTGCCATACTTGTCAAATTGTGGGTAAACCAAATCAGGTTACACCAGTAGCTCCATTACAACCTATCCCAGCATTTGGTGAACCATTTTCTAAAGTTATTGTAGATTGTGTTGGTTACCAAAGACAAAAACTGGTTATCAGTATTTGTTGACTATCATGTGTACTTCGTCTAGGTTTCCAGAGGCAGTACCACTTAGGAATATAAAAGCTAAAACTGTGACAAAGGCCCTTATAAATTTTTTTACTTATTTTGGATTACCTAAGGAGATACAAACTGATCAAGACAGTAATTTTATGTCTGGATTGTTTCAACAGACAGTTTATAAATTGGGAGCTAAGCAAATCACTTCGTCTGCATACCATCCAGAATCGCAAGGTGTTTTGGACAGGTTTCATTCTACCCTCAAGAATATGATTAGGACATTTTGTGTGGAAAATGAAAGTGACTGGGATGAGGGTATAAACTTACTTTTATTTGCAGTAAGGGAATTGGTACAGGAATCTTTAGCTTTTAGTCCATTTGAACTTGTGTTTGGGCATAGAGTTAGAGGACCTTTAGCTTTATTGAAAGAACAGTGGATTAGTAAGGAAGTACACACTAATTTGTTTGACTATGTTTTGAAATTTAACGACAGGTTACATAAAGCTTGTAGCTTAGCTAAGGAAAATTTAAAGTTGTCTCAGGAGAAAATGAAGACTTGGTATGATAAAGAAGATAGGATGAGGATGTTTAAGCCTGGAGATAAGGTGTTGGTTCTTTTCCCAGTGTAGTCAAATCCTTTACAAGCTAGATTTCATGGTCCTTATGGAATTGTGTCTCAAATCAATGATGTGGATTACGTGATAAAAACTCCAGATCGTAGAAGGTCAACACAACTTTGCCATATAAATATGATAAAACCATATTTTGAGAAACAATCTGATACTGTGACTGTTGTGGTTAGTGAGAATGAGTTTGATTTAACTAGGAACATGATAGATGATTCATCTGAATTTCATTCTAAATCCAACATTGTTTCTGTTAGATTACCAAATTCAACCATTCTGGAAAATATTGATGAGAAATTAGCACATTTACAGTTAGAGCAGAAACAACAGATGAAGGAGTTAATTTTTAAATATAAGGAGTTGTTTCCAGATGTTCCGAGAAGGACTACTATAGCTTCACATGATGTAGATGTTGGAAATGCCAAACCTATTAAACAACATCCATATAGGATGAACATATAAAAATGTGAACTTGCTGAGAAAGAAATTGAATATATGTTAGAGAATAATATCATTAGACATTCTAACTCGAATTGGAGTTCGCCATGTGTTATGGTGCCAAAACCAGATGGTAGTATTAGGTTTTGTATGGATTATAGGAAGGTGAATGCTGTAACGAAAACAGATGCATATCCAATTCCTAGAGTAGTTGATTGTGTAGCTAAAGTTGGAAACGCAAAGTTCCTTACAAAGATTGATTTATTGAAAGGGTATTGGTGTGTTCCATTAACGGACAGAGGTAGAGAGATTTCTGCATTTGTAACTCCATCTGGGTTATATGAGTTTGACGTCGGGGATCGAAGCCAAGCGACGTGAAAGAGAATTTAAATCGTCTTATAAAGTCTCTCCTTTTAAATGGACTGTGAGCATATCGAACTTTTGCCAATACCACTTTAAAGAACTGTTTTTGCAAAACCACTTTAAGAACTGTTTGAGCTGCCGCACCGCAGTTGATTTCCGGTTACGTTAGTGTTTGTTTTCTTTTGGGGGGCTTTGTTTTCTGTGTTTAATAAACGTGTTGTTTGTTATAAAAAACCCTTGCCTAACTCATATATTTATTGTTGTCTGAATACGTAACAGTTGAAATATAACAGGGTTGTTGTCATGGGAACTTCAATTGCTTAACACTGATTGACCTATTGCAAGAGGATTAGATGGGTGAATTTGTTAGATGTATCCAGGAAGTTTTAGTGCACGGTCTGTGAACAGGCTGACTGGAGACACTCGCTGAGGAGGGAGCACAGGGAATTTGGTTGATTGTTGGGATGAAGGACTTGTCTTCTGAGGAAAGATTGATCAGGTTGGGCCATGGTCCCTGTAAAATGAGAATAATTGGCAGTGAAACAAGACTCTGAGGTAAGAGGAGCAAATCACAAACGAGAAAATCTGCAGATACTGGAAATCCAAGCAACACACGCAAAGTGCTGGAGGAGAGCAGGCCAGGCAGCATCTATGGGAAAAAGTACAGTCGACGTTTCGGGTGAGGCTGTACTGAGAATGTTGTGCAGAGCTTTGGTAGGCTTACCAGATTAATAACTGTGAGAGTTATCACAGCACGAGAGATCAGATAGTTTAGTTACTTTTTCCCTTGCAATTTAGAAAAGAAAGATTGACTTATGTACATATTCAAGTAACATCCTAATTGTGCAGAGATTTCCATTAAATAGCAGTACAGCACAGAACAGGCTCCTTGGACAACAATATCAGTGTCAACCAAAATGCCTAATACACCAATCCCACGAAATTGCCTGTGATCATTCCCCATTCCCTGCTTGTTCTTTTTCCTGTCTGAATATATTTTAGATATTTTGTTTGTACACACTCCTCTCAGTTACCTTGTGATACATTCCAGACAATTTCCTCCTTCACCCTAATCCCATGTCCTCTAGTACTTGAGATTTCCACCTGGGAGGAGAAAGCTCTGACTAGCTAGCCTATGTATGCCTGTCATATTTTAAATACTGTACTTCAATCAGGATGCCCGTTGGCCTCCAACACTCCAGAATAAACAATCTTTTTGTCCGACTTTGTGCTGCAGTTGAGACTCTGAGACAACATTTTGTTAAACCATTTCTGTCCTCTCTCCTCTACTGCCCCCACATACCTTCTGTAATGGGGCAAACAGAATGTTCCAGTTGTGACGTAACTAAAGTTTTGTGCAGCTGCAACATGACTTCCCGGCTTTTCTCCTTGACGTCCCAACAGGTGAAGGCAACGGTGCTGTAAGCCACCTTTTCCACCCTATTTACCTGTGTTGCCACTTGCAGGGTGCTGTGAACTTGCACCGTAAGATTGCTCTGCACATCAATGCTTTTGAAATCATGCAATACTACAGATTAGGAATGAGCTTTTGGCTCTCAGTATCTAAGCCAAATTAAGTTAATCTTTCCCACTTGTACATGATCCACATCCCTTCATTCCCTGCACATTCTTATGTCTATCTGCAAGTTGCTTGGATGTCACTGTCATAACTGCTTCCAACACTATCCCTATCAGCCTCTTTCAGGCACATAGTGCTCTCTGTTTAAATAAAAACAATGTCCTGCATATCTCTTTAAACTTTTTCCTCTCAACGTCTGATGTTTCTACTGAGAGAACAATATTCTGACTGCCTTCCTTATCTATGCCTCTCAGAACTTTTTAAGCTTCTGACAGGTACCCCTCCTGCCAAAGATACTACTATGAAAGCAATCCAAGTTTGTTCAAACTCTCCTTGTAGCTAATACCCTCTAATCCAAGCAACGTCCTGGTACACCTCTTCCACACCCTCTCCAAAAACATCATATCGTCCCTGTAATGGAACAGGCAGAATTGCACATAAGGTTTCAAGTACTGTTGAGATAAAGTTTTCTTGACCTTCTTTTTCTTCTTCTGACTTTTAATGGCGGTTGGCAGTCCAAATTAAAGGTGCATTCTCACCACCAACTGGACTGAAGTGTGGAATAGAAAGTTGGGAAATAAAACCCCTTAGTTCTTTATCAAATGAAAACTAAATTATCCCAAGGAGCACTATTGCTTCTAAATAATGAAAGACAATATTGTGAATTAAATTCAAGTCACTTCTATAACTTAGTAAAGTTTTCAAATGAAAGTAGTAGTGCAGCCTGCATTTGTTTTCTTTCAACCTTATGTGTTTCATATTGTATCATGCACCATTTTTGAAATCACTTATGTTTATTATTTCAATTCATAATTCAAGTCAATTAAAATGTTGCCTACAATATAAGCTGGAAAGTTTCCTATTTTGTCCAGGCATGCTTGGACATGCTTAGGCAAAGCGGCTGCTGCATGGCAGGACAGGTTTTAGGAATAATTATTGGGTTCAGGACTGTAAGGATGGAATTTGCTATCACCAGGCACAACAATTTCTATGAAGGATTTTGATATTTGAGACAGATGCTTCCCAGAATAACTGATGCCATGATTAAGGAAAGCATTTTTGTTGGTCCACAAATCAAACAGGTCATCAATGACAGGCAATTTGAAGAATTCCCAGTGGGACCGGAGAAAATCATATGGAAGGCATTCAAGGAAGTTGTTGAAATTTTTCTCAGCATCTACAGAGCCACCAAACTGCACGCAGCTGGTTGAAAGCATGCTTCAAGCATATAAAACCATGAAGTGCAACATGACACTAAAGATTCATTTTCTGCATTCCCATTTAGACTTCTTCCCTGCAAACCTTGGTGCTGTCAATAACGAGCATGGTGAAAGGTTTCTCCAGGACATTGCGATCATGGAGAAAAGATACCAGGGCATCTGGAATCCATCAATGCTGGTGAATTATTGTTGGACACTGAAGTGAGAAGCCTCAGACACTGAGTAGAGATGAAAATCATTAACAAAATATTTTTAATTTAATTGAACTATTGCAAAGCATCAGCACCATTATGCAATTAAACACATTATATTCAATAGAAGTTAATCTGTTGTTTCTCCAAATTCCTACGTAATACAAGTAGTCTGAAATTATATTTGTGTTCATCTTCAAGCAGTCTATCATAAACAAAAAAAATTCTGAGGAAGCAACACTTTTGAAAAAAATTTGTTGTCCAGATCCTGATTCTGATTCTCACTGAAAAAAAAATTCTAGTCCAAGTTCACATTTGAAATGCAGAAAACTTGCGTAACACTCTCCAGGCACAGCGGCAGGCCTTTCCCTCCCTGGCAGCAAGCGATCCAGAGACAGGCAGCCAGTACTCACCCTCCACATTCACCTCAATCTTAATCATCGGGATCAACCCACCATGAGAGGCCGTTCAGTTTCCTTCCCATGTAGTCAACATCCACTACTCCACTGTTATAAATCACCTTCTTCACCTCCTCAAAAACCTCAATCAAATTTGCAAGACATCCAAATGCAAGCAAATCCAATCCCAGAGAATACTCTCCAATAGCTTTTCTATCACTGATGTAAAACCCATGGGCTATCACTCCTAGATTATTCCTATTTCCTCTTCACTATCTCCAATTCTCCAGGACTTCATTTATGGCCAGCGTTCCACCATTATCCCCTGATTTCAGAGGCAAGACAGAGCAAAGAGTTTTGTCAAAATCCCAGAAAACCTCAGAAATTTTCTCTCTTAACTCTCTCAGTTACTGGTTGTGATGAATCAGCACACGGAGGGAAATTGAAAATTTGGCTGAGTGGTGTCACAACAACAACCTCTCTCTCAATGTCAGCAAGACCAAGGACTAATTGTCGACTTCAGAAGAGGGAAGAGGGAAAACAGAGGTCCATGAGCCAGTCCTCATTGGTGTATCGAGGTGAGAGGATTAGCAACTTTAAATTCCGGGTTGTTACTATTCTGGAGGACATGTCCTGGACCCAGCAAGCAAAGTTATTTGTGAAGAACGCATGGCAGTGCCTTTACTTCCTTAGGAGCCTGCTGAGATTCAGCATGACTGCAGAAATTTTGACAGAAGTCTATGGTTGTGTAGCAGAAAGTGTATTGACTGGCAGCAACATGGCCTGATGTGATGTGGGAACACAAATGCCTTTGAACAGAAAGTGGATTTGGCCCAGTATATAATGGGTAAAGCCCTCCCAATCACTGATCACATCTACATGAAGTACTGTCTTAGAACAGCAGCATCCATCATCAGAGATCCTCACCACCCAGGCCATTCTCTTTTCTCACTGCTGCCATCAGATAGAAGGTACAAGAGCCTCAAGACTCACACCACCATGTTCAAGAACAGTTAGGAGCCCTCAACCATCAGACTCTTGAACAAAAGGGGATAAACACACTCACTTGCCCATTCATTGAGATGTTCCCACAACCAATGATCTCTCCTTAAAGAGTCATTTTCTTGTTATTTATTGCTATTTTTATGTTTTTGCATTTGCACAGTTTGCTGTCTTCTGCACTATACTTGATCCTTCATTGATCTTGCTACAGTTACTATTCTGTAGGTTTGCTGAGTATGTCTGAGGGGCTGATATTGTCATGGTCCGGTCCACGAAGTCCACATTCCGGTTCACGGTCCGGTCTGTGATACTCCGGACTCCGGGTCTTCTGGCTGTCCGTTGTTTCAGTTGGGCTTAATCACAGGCACCTGATTCTCATATTGGGGCTGGAATGTAAGTGGCTCTGGGTTCAAGTGTGGTGGCTGGTTCGTCTCGTCGGTATCCTGTCCTCGCCTCTGTGGGGTAAGTCAGGCCATTCTTGCCATTACCCTACTGTGGGATCTGTCCCTTCCTGTCCTTGCCTCCATTGGGTAAGTCAGGTTGTCTTTGCCCTGAGGCTGGACTGTTCCCTTCCTTCCCTCTGAAGCCCTGCCTGCAACCTATACCTGTAGCCCTGTCTGCACCCTATACCTGTAGCCCTGTCTGCAACCTATACCTGTAGCCCTGTCTGCAACCTACGCATGTAACCCTGTCTGCAACCTATGCCTGTAGCCCTGTCTGCAACCTACGCATGTAACCCTGTCTGCAACCTATGCCTGTAGCCCTGTCTGCAACCTACGCATGTAGCCCTGTCTGCAACCTATACCTGTAGCCCTGTCTGCACCCTATGCCTGTAGCTCTGTCTGCAACCTACGCATGTAACCCTGTCTGCAACCTATGCCTGTAGCCCTGTATGCAACCTACGCATGTAGCCCTGCCGGCTACCCACACCTGAAGCCCTGCTGGCAACCTCGCCTGCATCCTCGCCTGTATCGCCATGAGGTTCAGCCGCCGGAGTGAGACTGGAACCTTGCCATGCCAACAGAAGGAACTATCTATCGTTGAGCTTGGAACTATCTCTTTGTGTTGTTACGAACCCCGTAACTGGGTCACTTACCAGCAAAGATGGAGACGTCCGTTGAAGTCTGATGATACTATTTTTAACAGTATTTATTCGTAAAAATGCACAAAATAATATCAATGCAAATATACAGATAATATATGCCTGAAGCCCTGCTGGCAACCTCGCCTGCATCATCATCAAGTTCAGCCGCTGGAGTGAGACTGGAGCCTTGCCATGCCAACAGAAAGAACTATCTATCGTTGAGCTTGGAACTGTCTCTTTGTGTACCTGTGTTTAGTGTACGTGTATGTCCCGGCCCTACGTACTGTTCCCAAGGAGGGGTCCCGGCTCTGTGTTCTGTGTTCCTGTACTCAAGTCCAAGGCTTCGATGAGGTTCCAGTCCGTGTCCAAGGCTCCGAGGAGGTTCCAGTCCATGTCCAAGGCTCCGAGGAGGTTCCAGTCCGTGTCCAAGGCTCCGAGGGGATTCCAGACCATGTCCAAGACTCCGAGGAGGTTCCAGTCCATGTCCAAGGCTCCGAGGAGGTTCCAGTCCATGTCCAAGGCTCCGAGGAGGTTCCAGTCCATGTCCAAGGCTCCGAGGAGGTTCCAGTCCGTGTCCAAGGCTCCGAGGGGATTCCAGACCATGTCCAAGACTCCGAAGAGGTTCCAGTCCGTGTCCAAGACTCCGAGGGGGTTCCAGTCCGTGTCCAAGGCTCCGAGGAGGTTCCAGTCCGTGTCCAAGACTCCGAGGAGGTTCCAGTCCGTGTCCAAGGCTCCGAGGAGGTTCCAGTCCGTGTCCAAGACTCCGAGGAGGTTCCAGTCCGTGTCCAAGGCTCCGAGGAGGTTCCAGTCCGTGTCCAAGGCTCCGAGGAGGTTCCAGTCCGTGTACAAGGCTCCGAGGAGGTTCCAGTCCGTGTACAAGGCTCCGAGGAGGTTCCAGTCCGTGTCCAAGACTCCGAGGCGGTTCCAGTCCATGTCCAAGGCTCCGAGGAGGTTCCAGTCCGTGTCCAAGACACCAAGGAGGGTCCAGTCCATGTCCAAGACTCCGAGGAGGTTCCAGTCCGTGTCCAAGACTCCAAGGAGGGTCCAGTCCGTGTCCAAGACTCCGAGGAGGTTCCAGTCCGTGTCCAAGACTCCGAGGTGGTTCCAGTCCATGTCCAAGACTCCGAGGAGGTTCCAGTCTGTGTCCAAGGCTCCGAGGAGGTTCCAGTCTGTGTCCAAGGCTCCGAGGAGGTTCCAGTCCAAGTACAAGTTGTTGCCTAGGCCCTGAGTCCTGGACTCGTCCAGGGCTAGTGTCCGTGTCCAGCTACGCCTCTCCCCACTTCTGCTTTGCTGTCCCTCGATCTATGCTCTGCGTTCCTGCTCTCCCTCGATCAAGACCAAGTCTGAGCTTCATGTCCTCGTGCAGCCCTGGAGTCCCGCGTCCTGCCCCCACGTCCAGTCCTGTTGCCTTGCCACGTCCAGTCCTCGCCTGGTTACGGAGTCCGATCCTGAGTCAAGACCCAGGTTCCAGGTCTCTGTCCAGTCACTGGCTCAGAGTCCTTGTCTACGTTCCTAGTTCCCAGTTCCCAGTTCCTAGTTCCTTGTCCAGGTTCCACTTTCCTACTCTGGTCCTAGCCCATGCCCTGTCTCCTAGTCTTGTCCAGGGCCTGTGTCTTGTCCAGTGTCATTTCTTCCCCACTTCCCTTGCTTTTCTCTCTCTAGTACTTCAGTGTCTGTGTCTTGTATTTGGTTCCGTTCCCAACATCAACCTTATGACAGATATGTGTACTCTGATAATAAAATTTACTTTGAATCCCATAGGATTTGTCCACTTTATTTCTCTTTGAAAGACCCAAAGCAAGCTTCTTCTTTATTTCAAAATGTCTTGGCACAGTAGGATTTCCTAGAGTGATTTCACTGTCTTTAATAATTGAATCCTAAGCAAATAACTGTCATTAACTGCCAGTTCAAGGAGTGAACCTTGGATTCAGATGAAGGGATACCATGGAGTGGGAATCCAGCTTGTGTGTAAATCCAGTGGATGGAATTCTGAGCCAGAGATCCTGTGGATCGGTGGGGATGCAAATGTATTAACAGAGTCTGAGACAAAGTACCACAGAGACTCAGGTCTTGTAAATGTTGAGAGCAGTGTTGGAGTAACGAGGCAATCGTCAGGCAAACTGAAGTGCATCATCAGGAGTGAACATTTGAAAATAGAACATACGGCAATTATTACAATACAGTATCAGGTTTGTAAATTATGATATTTGATCATTGAAGGGCAAAGGTGGTCTAATCTCTACTGAAAAACTAACTACCAAAGAATGGTTTGTCTCCATAATGTCTTTGCCAAAATCTTATGCCTGCTGAAGATTGTCCCTTGTTTTTAAACAAAGTCTGTTAGTGACAGTTTTGCTATTTGTGCACCTTTTAAATCTAGCACACCATTAAGGGCCAGTTGAATCCAGAACTTGTCCATTTAGGTTGGACATCAACACAGGTATTTTCAATCCGTTGATACGCTGTGAAAATTAAATTTTCTCTCAGTGGATACAACTTGGAACATTCAAAAAACATTGGTATTACAAAACATTTCCCAAAGCATTAGCATCTGCTATATTGACCTACCCATGAACTATTGACATTGCTATACCCAAGATGAAAATTCTGTTGCTATCACAGATATGGTCCAACTGAATATGAACAACCATAAAAATAAGTGTCCGGATTACTACTTGAAAATTTTATAAGTTGGCACAAGGCAAATACGATCAGAGCAGAATTCCTGGCACAATGATCAGTGTGGGAAAACCCCTCATAAATTTGTATAACTCCGTGAAATCTCCCCTCAATCATCTACATTCCAGTAAATAAAGCTCAAAGCAATTCAAACACCACATCTTATTCAGTTTCAACCAAACATCCCACTCCTGTACTTAATATATTGATGTATGAAGGCCAATCTGCCAAAAGGTTTTCTTTATGACCCTGTCTACTTGTGACCACTTTCAAAGAATTATAGACTGTATTCCCAGATCCCTCTGTTCTACCACACTCCTCAGTGCCCTACCACTCACCATGTAAGACCAACCCTGGTTGTTTCTACTGAAGTGCAACACCTCACACTTGTTTGTATTAAACTGCATCTGCCATTTTTCATCCCATTTTTCCAGGTCTTCTAGATCTGCTGTAAGCTCTGATTGTCTTCCTGACTGTGCACTAACCCCCAGTCTTGATGCCATCTCTAAATTTGATGATGCAGTTTATCACATTATCATCCAGTTTGTTGATATGGATGATAAACAACAACGTACCCAGCACTGATCCCTGCAGCAGTCCACTCGTCACAGGCCTCCAGTCAGGGAGGCGGCCATCTACAATGCTCTCTGATTCAAACGAGAAATCAAAGTTTATTGCAATCTTGAAGGCCAAGTAACTGAACCTTCTTGACCAAACTACCATGTAGGATTGTCTCAAAGGCCTTGATAAGGTGCATGTAGACATCGTTCACTGCCATGACTTCATCAACTTTCTTTGTAACTTCCTCAATAAACACTATAAGATTGGTTATTTAGACAAATATGTGGAAAGTTAAAATCACTCACTACCACAAACATTTGTTTCTAGTAACAATGTGAAGCCTGTCTACAAATTTGTTACTCTACATTACAGTCATAGAGAGAAGTACAGCACATCTAGTGTATGCTTAAATTATTTAAATTGGCTACTACCAACAACCTGCACTGGGACAATAGCCTTTCATATTACTACTATCCATGTACCTATCCAAACTTTTCTTAAACATTGGAATTGTGATAGCATGCACCACTTGTGTTGGCAGCCCATTCAAAAATATTACGACCGTCTGAATGAAGAAGTTTCATCTCATGTTCCCCTTAAACTTCTCACCTTTCACCCTGAATCCAGGACATTTGGTTGTAGTCCCACCCAACCTCTGGAAAAATCCCACCTGCATTAACTTTATCTATACCCCTCATAATTTTGTAAGCCTCTGTCGAATCTCATCTCAATCTTCTATGTTCTAAGAGTACCATCTTAAGCTATTCCATTTTTCCTTATAACTTGGGTCTTCCAGATGCGGAAACATAGTTGTGAATGTTCTCTGTACTCCTTCAACCATGTTTACATTTTTCCTCTAAGTTTAGTAGGTGACCAAAATGCAAACATTACTCCCTGTTTCCATGCAAGAGGTCAGTGTGGACATGATGGAGGATTACAAATATCTGGGGATACGAATTGACAATAAACTGGTCTGGTCAAAGAACACTGAGGCTGTCTACAAGAAGGGGCAGAGCCATCTCTATTTCCTGAGGAGACTGAGGTCCTTTAACATCTGTCGGACGATGTTGAGGCTGTTCTACGAGGCTGTGGTGGCCAGTGCTATCATGTTTGCTGTTGTGTGCTGGGGCAGCAGGCTGAGGGTAGCAGACACCAACAGAATCAACAAACTCATTCGTAAGGCCAGTGATGTTGTGGGGGTGGAACTGAACTCTCTGACGGTGGTGTCTGAAAAGAGGATGCTGTCCAAGTTGCATGCCATCTTGGACAATGACTCCCATCCACTCCATAATGTACTGGTTAGGCACAGGAGTACATTCAGCCAGAGACTCATTCCACCGAGATGTAACACTGAGCGTCATAGGAAGTGATCCCTGCCTGTGGCCATCAAACTTTACAACTCCTCCCTCTGAGTGTCAGACACCCTGAGCCAATAGGCTGGTCCTGGACTTATTTCCACTTGGCATAATTAAATTATTATTATTTAATTATTTATGATTTTATATTGCTATATTTCTAAACTATTCTTGGTTGGCACAGCTGTAACGAAACCCAATTTCCCTCGAGATCAATAAAGTATGTCTGTCTGCCTGTCTGAATTTAAGCCTCACCAATGGCTTAAACAAGTTCAACATAAAATCAATACTCAATGTATTCAATGCATTGATTTATGATGTTGCGGAAGCTTTCTTTATGGCCCTAACTAACTATGACACAACTTTCAACAAATTATGTGCCTGTATTTCCAGATCCCTTCGTTCTATCACACTCATCAATGCCCTTCCATTCTCTGAGTAGGAGCTACCCTGGTTAGTCCTACTGAAGTACAAAACCTTGTATTTATCTGCACTAAATTCCCTCTGCAAGCCATGATAGCCTTCCACACAGATCACTATAACCCCAATCTGACTGTCATCCGAAAATATGTTGATCCAGTTAGCCACATTATCATCTAGATCATTGATGGCAAACAGCAAAGGACCCAGCATCGATCCGCAGGCACACCACCAGTCACAGGCCTCCAGTCGGAGAGGCAACCCTCTACTACCACTCTCTGGCTTCTCCCAATGTCTAATCCAATTTACTACCTCATCCTGAATACCAAGCGACTGAACTTTCTTGACTTTCCTCCCATGCGGGACCCCATCAAATTCACTGATCAACAGGAAAGACTCTTTCATGTAAAGTGAAGGCAAACTTCTACAAGTTGGTCTAAATTTATTACAATTATTACAAAATAATTGATTGCTTAATTACTTGCCCCTTCAAAACTCCCCAAGCTCTGTCAGTTTGCATGGTGATCATGAGTGAACAGCCCTTTCCAAGTCCAGCCACAAATTCTCAATCGGATTGATGTCCAGCCTTGGACTTGGCCACTTGAGGACATTAACTTTCTCGTTTTTAAGTTAATCCTGAGTAGCTTTGGCTTTATGCTTGCAGTCATTGTCTTGGAAAACAAATCTTCTCCCAAGTCACAGTTCTGTTGCAGACTGCATCAGATTTTCTTCCAGGATTTCCCTGTATTTTGCTGCATTTGTTTTACCCTCTACCTTCACAAGCCTTCCAGGGCCTGCTGCAGTGAAGCATCCCCACAGCATGATGCAGCCACCACCCTGCTTCATGGCAGGGATGGTGTGTTTAGTCTGATGGTCAACAACTCAATTTTGGTTTCATCGGACAATAAACCTTCAGAATCACAATCAGGTTTATTATCACTGGCATGTGATCTGATATTTGTTAACTTAGCAGCAGCAGTTCAACACAATACATAATATAGAGAAAAAAATAAAATAATAAAATAATAATGCAGTATACATATCCGGTGGGTGGGAGAGCAGGGGGAGCAAATCAAAATCAGAATATAAAACTCACCACTCCGTTCGGGGTACAGCAGCTTAGAGATATTGCTGAGGATATCTGGACAAGGGTGCTTGGAGACCATCCTCGAGAGCTTTTCCAAGCAACTAGTCATTAGAGAATACTACACGGCTCAGACAACCCTGAGGAAAGGAAACTGATTATAATGTGTTTACACCCAAATATACATAGAAACATAGAAAACCTACAGCAGAATACAGGCCTTTTGGCCCACAAAGTCCTGCCAAACATGACCCTACCTTAGACATTACTCAGTTTACCTATAGCCCTCTATCTTACTAAGCTCCATGTATCTATCTAAAAGTCTCTTAAAAGACCCTATCATATCCGCCTCCACCACCGTTGCTGGCAGCCCATTCCACACACTCACCACTCTCTGAGTAAAAAACTTGCCCCTGACATCTCCTCTGAACCTATTCCCCAGCACCTTAAACCTGTGTCCTCTTGTGGCAACCATTTCAGCCCTGGGAAAAAGCCTCTGACTATCCACACGATCAATGCCTCTCATCATCTTATACACACCTCTATCAGGTCACTTCTCATCCTCTGTCACTCCAAGGAGAAAAGGCCGAGTTCACTCACCCTATTCTCATAAGCCATGCTCCCCAATCCAGGCAACATCCTTGTAAATTTCCTCTGCACCCTTTCTATGGTTTCCACATCCTTCCTATAGTGAGGCGACCAGAACTGAGCACAGTACTCCAAGTGGGGTCTGACCAGGGTCCTATTTAGCTGCAACATTACCTCTTGGCTCCTAAATTGAATTCACGTTTGACATAAGGCCAATACACCGTATGCCTTCTTAACCACTGAACCTGCGCAGCTGCTTTGAGCGTCCTATGGACTCGGACCTCAAGATCCCTCTGATCCTCCACACTGCCAAGATTCTTACCATTATTACTATATTCTGCCATAATATTTGGCCTACTAAAATGAACCACCTCATATTTTTCTGGGTTGAACTCCATCTGCCACTTCTCAGCCCAGTTTTGCATCCTATCAATGTCCTGCTGTAACCTCTGACACCCTCCACACTATCCACAACACCTCCAACCTTTGTGTCAACAGCAAGCTTATTGAAACATCCCTTCACTTCCTCATCCACGTCATTTATAAAAATCACAAAGTGTAGGGCTCACAGAGTAGATCCCTGAGGCACTCCACTGGTCACCGACCTCCATGCAGAATATGATCCGTCTACAACGACTCTTTGCCTTCTGTGGGCAAGCCAGTTCTGGATCCACAAAGCAAGGTCCCCTTGGATCCCATGCCTCCTTACTTTCTCAATAAGCCTTGCACGGGGTACCTTATCAAATGCTTTGCTGAAATCCATATACACTGCATCTATTGCTTTTCCTTCATGAATATGTTTAGACACATCCTCAAAAAATTCAATCAGGCTCGTAAGGCACGACCTGCCCTTGACAAAGCATGATGATGATTCCTAATCATATTATACCTCTGCAAATGTTAATAAATGCTGCCTCTCAGGA
This sequence comes from Hypanus sabinus, assembly GCF_030144855.1. Classification (NCBI taxonomy): domain Eukaryota; kingdom Metazoa; phylum Chordata; class Chondrichthyes; order Myliobatiformes; family Dasyatidae; genus Hypanus; species Hypanus sabinus. Next base: position 177,192,886 of record NC_082710.1, on the reverse strand, counting down.
TCCTCTCCATCAACTTACCAGCCACTGAGGTAAGACTCACTGATCTATAATTTCCTGGGCGATCTCTACTCCTTTTTTTGAATAAGGGAACAGAAGGAAGAAAGAGAAAAGGCAAGCACAGTTTGTGAGAGATCCATTCAGCTTCACCAGGACTCTTCTCAGCCAACAGAAATCTGGTATACTATCCAGCTCGAAGCAAGAGGTCGAGGATTTCCTGCAGGAGGCACACAGAGGGATCAGGGACTAGGAACCAATCGGGCTGTGCGTAAACCGGAAAAACCATCAATTGAGCTGAATGTGAAGGAGCCTACATGGCAGGAAATCCAGGACATCATCCAGAAAGCTAAAGCATCAGCTGCCCCAGGCCCAAGCAGATTACCTTACAATATGTATAAGAAATGTGCAAAACTTCTTTGGAGGCTGTGGAAGGTCATGAGAAAGATCAGGGCCAAAGGTACTATTCCATCAAGTTGGAAGTTGGCAGAGTGTTGCTTTACTCCAAAGGAAGAGGGATCTTCCACAATCACCCAGTTTAGGATAATTACTCTCCTGGATGTGGAGAAAAGATTTTCTTTTCTGTGCTCACAGGAAGTCTGACATCTTACATGACACAGAACTATTGGGTGGCCTATAAAAAACACACAGTAAAGTTGTTGACCCTTTCCTGCTCCTAACCTCCACCCACAGAGACTCCGTAGACAATCCCTCCATGGCGTCCTCCTTTTCTGCAGCCATGACACTATCTCTGATCAACAGTGCCACACCCCCACCTCTTTTGCCCCCCTCCCTGTCGTATGACACATATGTTCGGATGCTGTTCATAGACTTCAGTCCAGCATTCAACAAAATCATCCCTCAGAAACCGATTGGAAAGCTGAGCCTACTGGGCCTGAACACCTCCCTCTGCAACTGGATCCTAGACTTCCTGACTGGGAGACGTCAGTCAGTCTGGATCGGGAGCAGCATCTCCAACACCATCACACTGAGCATGGGGGCTCCCTAGGGCTGCATGCTCAGTTCACTGCTGTTCACTCTGCTGACCCACGACTGTGCTGCAACATACAGCTCGAACTATATCATCAAGTTCGCCGATGACATGACTGTGGTGGGTCTCATCAGCAAGAACGACGAGTCAGCTTACAGAGAGGAGGCACAGCAGCTAACGGACTGGTGCAGAGCCAAACACCTGTCTCTTAATGTGAACAAAACAAATGAGATGGTTGTTGACTTCAGGAGGGCATGGAGCGACCACTCCCCGCTGAACATCAATGGCTCCTCAGTAAAGATTGTAAAGAGTACCAAATTTCTTGGTGTTCACCTGACAGAGAATCTCACCTGGTCCCTCAACACCAGCTCCATAGCAAAGAAAGCCCAGCAGCGTCTCTACTTTTTGCAAAGGCTGAGGAAAGTCCATCTCCCACCCCCCATCCTCATCACATTCTACAGGGATTGTATTGAGAGCATCCTGAGCAACTGTATCACTGCCTTGTTTGGAAATTGTACCATCTCGGATCACAAGACCCTGCAGCGGATAGTGAGGTCAGCTGAGAAGATCATTGGGGTCTCTCTTCCCGCCATCACGGACATTTACACTACACGCTGCATCCGCAAAGGAAACAGCATTATGAAGGACCCCATGCATCCCTCATACAATCTCTTCTCCCTCCTGCCATCTGGGAAAAGGCTCCGAAGCATTCGGGCTCTCACGACCAGACTATGTAACAGTTTCTTCCCTCAAGCTATCAGACTCCTCAATACCCAGAGTCTGGACTGACACCTTGCCCTACTGTCCTGTTTATTATTTATTGTAATGCCTGCATTGTTTTGTGCACTTTATGCAGTCCAGTGTAGGTCTGTAGTCTAGTGTAGCTTTCTCTGTGTTTTTTTAAATTATGTAGTTCAGTCTAGTTTTTTGTACTGTGTCATGTTCACCATGGTCCTGAAAAACATTGTCTCATTTTTACTATGCACTGTACCAGCAGTTATGGTCAAAATGACAATAAAAGTTGACTTGACTTGACTTTCTGAAACATCTAAAACCCGGCACTTGAAGTAACCAATCCAAGTCTCTGCAATGGCCTCCACATCACATCTCCAAGTGCTGATCCACGCTCTAAGCTCATCTGCTTTGTTCACAACACTCATTGCATTAGAATCGACGCATCTCAAACCTTCGGTCTGAGAGTGTCCCTTCTCTATCACCTGCCTATCCTCCCTCTTGCACCGTCTACAAGCTTTATCTATTTGCGAGCAAACCTCCTCTTTCACAATCTCATCAGTTCTGTTCCCACCCTGCAACAATTCTAGTTTACACTCTCCCGAGTAGCCTGAGCAAATCTCCCCACCAGGATATTGGTCCCCCGGGATTCAAGTGCAACCCATCCTATTTGTACAGGTGTCACCTGCCCTAAAAGAGGTCCCAGTGATCCAGAAATCTGAATCCCTGCCCCCTGCTCCAATCCCTCAGCTACGCATTTATCCTCCACCTCACTCTATTCCTATACTCACTGTCGTGTGGCACAGGCAGTAATCCCGAGATTACTACCTTTGTGGTCCTGCTTCTCAACTTCCTTCCTAACTCCCTGTAGTCTGTTTTCAGGACCTCTTCCCTTTTCATACCCATGTCATTGGTACCAATATGTACTGTTACGTACTCGTGACACATGACAGTGGTGCCCTTGTCACGTGACTGGGGTTGAAGCTATACTGGACTTGAGGTGATGGTCTTGTGATGGTGGAGTGACGTCATTTTCCCACCAGTAGAGATCATGTGACAGGTTTTTTTTACAGGTTATAAAAGGTAGACCCCACCCTGTGAGGAGGGGCAGTTTGTGGCTGGATTTGCCAGGTTGACTTCATGCCACTGCGTGTTTTAAGTGATGAGGCAGTTTAGTTGAAGGATGAAGATTTATCTAATGCCTAAAGTTTAAGAGGTCATTGCCAGCAGGTTCTTTACGATTCTGCTAGTTCGAGAAATTAGTGGAGAGTGAAGATCAAAGTTCGGAAGTTAAAGATCGAGGAGAATTGCTTTCTACGGTGAAACGGGTTCGACCTTTTTGTTTGATCCTTATACGGAAGGATTTCGTTGACTATCTTCATGTTAATCCCTGGGTAACCAGAAAGGATTGAAGGTAGTGGAGAAGGAAAGGTCAGTGCCTTTAAGCCGTTCTGTTTCGTGAATTCTTCGTGGGAAGTTTGATGTCGGGGATCGAAGCCAAGTGACGTGAAAGAGAATTTAAATTGTCTTATAAAGTCTCTCCTTTTAAATGGACTGTGAGCATATCGAACTTTTGGCAATACCACTTTAAAGAACTGTTTTTGCAATATCGCTTTAAGAACTGTTTGGGCTGCCACACCGCAGCTGTTTCCGGTTGCGTTAGCGTTTGTTTACTTTTGGGGGGTTTGTTTTCTGTGTTTAATAAACGTGTTGTTTGCCGAACTCATATATTTATTGTTGCCTGAATACGTAACAGTACCGTGACCTCTGGCTGTTCTCTCTCCCACTGAAGGATATCTTGGCCGAAATCTGAAACATCCCGGACCCTGGCATCTGAGAGGCAAACTACTACCAGAGTTTCCTTCCTGCCTGAGGCACGGATACTGTTGCTTTCCCCAGGTAGGCTGTCCCTCCCAACAGTACTCAAACAGGAGTACTTATTGTCAAGAGGTACAGCCACAGGGGTACTCTCTAGTACCTGACTCTTCCCCTTCCCCCTCCTGACTATGACCCACTTGTCTGTCTCCCGTGGCCCCGGTGTGACCACCTGCCTATAACTCATTTCTATCAGCTCCTCGTTCTCCTTGACCAGGCGAAGGTCATTGAGCTGCATCTCCAGTTCCCTAACTCGGTCCATCAGGAGCTGCAGCTCGACACACCTGGTGCAGATATGGCCGTCTGGGAGGTTGGGAGACTCCAGGTTCTTCCACATCTGACACCAAGCACAGAAAACTAGCCTCACACACATACATCCTCCATTCTGCAAATAAGACATTTAAACCTAGCTTGCCTCGTACCGCCTAAGCCCAATCACTCTGCTGCCTCTCACTCCACTGTCCAGAGGATAAGATGGTCTTCTTTTTAAACCTTTCATGCTCCGAATCAAAAACCGTTGAAAATTCCTTGCTTTTTTAAACCTTTCACGCTCTACTGGCTGATGTCATATGCCTGCGCAGTCTTGCGTCTCTGTTGCCCCAATTAGTAAAAAACTCCCTTCACTCTGAAAATCAGCCAGACACTCACAGCCTTCTTGCTCTGAATACACTTAGTATTGTCAGATATACAACACAATAATGACTGTTCTGGGTGTTAACTCTACAAAGCTCTGGTGAGACCACACTTGGAGTATTCTGTTCAGTTCTGGTCACCTAATCATAGGAAGGATGGGGAAGCTATGGAGAGGGTGCAGAGGAGATTTACCAGGATGTTGCCTGGATTGAAAAACAAGTCTTATGAGCAGAGCTGGGACTTTTCTCTTTGGAGCATAGAAGGAGGAGAGGGGACTTGACAAAGGTCTACAAGATTATGAGAGGCATAAATAGGATGGCTGGCCAGTACCCGTTTCCCAGAGCATGAATAGCAAACACCAGAGGGCATATGTACAAAATTAAAGAAGGGAAGTTTAGGGGAGACATCAGGGATAAGTTTTTTCACAGAGGGTTGCAAGTGCCTGGAATGACTTGCCAGGGATGGTGGTGGAGGCTAAAACATTAAGGGTATTTAAGAGCCTCTTGGACAGGCATATGGATGAAAGAAATATAGAGGGTTACGGGGTAGTGTGGGTTCAGTACTATTTTTAAGGAATATATGGGTTGGCACAACTTTGAGGGCTGAAGGGCCGGTACCATGCTATAGTATTCTATTCTAGTGTCTAGTGTCTAGGGGACCCAGTAGACGCACTAGCCAAATGAGGAGAGGTGAACATCCCACTGCTTATGCACCCTGTTTATGGACTGTGTTCCAAGGGGTTTATTTGGCAGCATTACAGTGGGACCATTTAGGACCAGAGGCCTCAAATAGATGGTTGAGGACACTGGAGTCTCATTGTACCGATGACTCTAAAAAGGCTCTGGAAATGTTTGATTCTTCTGAACCCACACATACGCAGGCATGGGTACTGAGGAAAACGTGTAGAGTGTGGGAAAAGGAGATACAAAGATCAACTAAACTCCCTAATGGGAGGTGACACCTATTAAAAGTCAGACACCTGCCTGGAGAAAAGAGGGTAGGGGACCCACCCTGAGGAACTCCCTGCCACACTATCAAGGGGCAGCTAAGGGCAGACGAAATGGAACAGGGCCAGGAACAGGGAGATCTGGAGGTGGAGTAATTAAACACTTTTACTGTGTTCAAGAGGGGCACATTAAGAGAGGATGTTCAAACCCGAGACGAGAAAGAGCAGAGCAGTGCCATTTCCCCTTAGAGGGTCCAGAAAGACGGAGCCCACAATAACATGATGGAGACACCACCATCCAGGGAATTGTACCCTGAGCTTCAGTGATGGTGTCAGGCCTCACCAACACGGCTGTGTGACGCAAGCTGGGATGAAGCTGGAAGACTGCTGGTGAGTGATTCGGAGCAAGAGGGCTGTGAGTGAACGGCTGTTTTCCGGAGTGAAGGCAGTTTTTTTAACTACTTGGGGTAAAAGAGAGGCAAGACCGTGAAGGCGTGTGACATCATCCAGTAAAGCGCGAAAGGTTTAAAAAGAAGACCACCATATCCAGCGGGCAGCTGAGTGATTGGGCTTTGGCTCAACAGGCTTAGGCGGTAATGGGACGAGGTGAGGTAGGCTTAACTGTGTTGTTTGCAGAAAGGAGGAAGTATGTTTGTGAGGCCAGTTTTCTGTGCTCTGTGTCAGATGTGGGAGGATCCTGGAGTCTCCTAACCTCCCAGACGGCCACATTGGCACCAGGTGTATCAAGCTGCAGCTCGTAAGGGACCGAGTTAGGGAACTGGAGATGCAGCTCGATGACCTTCGCCTGGTCAGGGAGAACGAGGAGGTGATAGAGAGGAGTTACAGGCAGGCCACAGGAGACAGACAAGTGGGTCACAGCCAGGAGAGGGAAGGGGAAAAGTCAGGTACCAGAGAGTACCCCTCTGGGCTGAACCCCTTGACAATGTCCTGTTGCGGGGGACAGCTGACCTAGGAGAAGCAACAGTGCCCATGCCTTTAGCACAGAGTCTGGCCCTGTGGCTCAGAAGGGTAGGGAAAGGAAGAGGAAGGCAGTAGTGATAGGGGACTCTATAGTTAGGGGGTCAGACAGGCGATTCTGTGGATGCAGGAAAGAAACTTGGATGGTAGTTTGCATCCCAGGTGCCGGGGTCTGGGATGATTCAGATCGCATCCAAGGTATCCTGCAGTGGGAGAGAGAACAGCCAGAGGTCATGTACATCTTCGTACCAATGACATAGGTATGAAAAGGGAAGAGCTCCTGAAAAAAGAGTTTAGAGAATTAGGAAGAAAGTTCAAAAGCAGGACTGCAAAGGTAGTAATCTCAGGATTACTGCCTGTGCCACGCGACAGTGAGAATAGGAATAGAATAAGGTGGAGAGTAAATGCATGGCTGAGGGATTGGAGCAGGGGGAAGGAATTCAGATTTATGGATCATTGGGACCTCTTTTGGGGCAGGTGTGACCTGCACAAAAAGGACGGGTTGCACTTGAATCCCAGGGGACCAATATCCTGGCGGGGATGTTTGCTAAGGCTACTGGGGAGAGTTTAAATGAGAATTGTTGGGGGGTTGAGAACTGAACTGAAGAGATGGGGGAAGAGGAGGTTGGCTCACAAATTGAGAAAGCTTGGAGACAGTGTGACGGGGAGGACAGGCAGGTGATAAAGAAGGAACACGCTCAGACCGAAGGTTTGAGTTGTGTCAATTTTAACGCAAGGAGTGTTGTGAACAAAGCGGATGAGCCTAGAGCGCAGATCAGTACTTGGAGCTGTGATGTGGTGGCCATTACAGAGACTTGGATGGCTCAGGGACAGGAATGGTTACTTCAAGTGCCGGGTTTTAGATGTTTCAGAAAGGACAGGGAGGAAGGCAAAAGAGGTGGGGGCATGGCATGTTGATCAGAGAAAGTGTCACAGCTACAGAAAAGGTGGACATCATGGAAAGATTGTCTACGGAGTATCTGTAGGAGGAGAATAGGAACAGAAAGAATGTGATGAGGATGGAGGGTGGGAGATGGACTTTCCTCAGCCTTTGCAAAAATTAGAGATGCTGCTGGGTTTTCTTTGCTATGGAGCTGGTGTTGAGGGACCAGGTGAGATTCTCCATCAGGTGAACACCAAGAAATTTGGTACTCTTTACGATCTCTACTGAGGAGCCGTTGATGTTCAGCAGGGAGTGGTTGATCCGTGCCCTCCTGAAGTCAACAACCATCTCATTTGTCTTGTTCACATTAAGAGACAGGTTGTTGGCTCTGCACCAGTCTGTTAGCCACTGCACCTCCTCTCTGTAAGCTGACTCGTCGTTCTTGCTGATGAGATCCACCACGGTTGTGTCATTGGCGAACTTGATGATATGGTTCGAGCTGTGTGTTGCAGTACAGTCGTGGGTCAGCAGAGTGAACAGCAGTGGACTGAGCACACAGCCCTGGGGAGCCCCCGTGCTCAGTGTGATGGTGTTGGAGATGCTGCTCCCGATCCAGACTGACTGACGTCTCCCAGTCAGGAAGTCTAGGATCCAGTTGCAGAGGGAGGTGTTCAGGCCCAGTAGGCTCAGCTTTCCAATCGGTTTCTGAGGGATGATTGTGTTGAATGCTGGACTGAAGTCTATGAACAGCATCTGAACATATGTGTCATACGACAGGGAGGGAGGCAAAAGAGGTGAGGGCGTGGCACTGTTGATCAGAGATAGTGTCACAGCAGCCAAAAAAGTGGATGCCATGGAGGGATTGTATATGGAGTCTGTGTGGCTGAATGTTAGGAACAGGAGGGGGTCAATAGGCCGCCCAAAAGTAGCAGGCATATCGAGGAGCAGATAGGGAAACAGATCCTGGAAAGGTGTAATAATAACCATGAGTTGCCATGATGGGAGATTTTAATTTCCAAAATATCGATTGGCATCTCCATAGAGCAAGCGGTTTAGGTGGGGTGGAGTTTGTTAGGTATGCTCAGGAATGTTTCTTGACCCAATATGTTGATAAGCCTACAAAAGGAGAGACTGTACTTGATTTGGTATTGGAAATGAACCTGGTCAGCTCTCAGATGTCTCCGTGGGAGAGCATTTTGGAGATAATGATTATCATTCTATTTCCTTCAAAATAGCATTGGAGAGAGATAGGAACAGACAGGTTAGAAAAGCATTTAATTGGAGTATGGGGAATTATGCATATGGATTTCTGCAAGGCATTTGATAAAGTACCCCATGCAAGGCTTATTGAGAAAGTAAGGAGGCATGGGATCCAAGGATACATTACTTTGTGGATCCAGAACTGGCTTGACCACAGAAGGCAAAGAGCAGTTGTAGATGGCTCATGTTCTGCATGGAGGTCAGTCACCAGTGGAGTGCCTCAGGGTTCTGTTCTGGGACCCTTACTCTTCGTGATTTTTATAAATAACCTGGATGAGGAAGTGGAGCTATGGGTTAGTAAGTTTGCTGATGACACAAAGGTTGAGGGTGTTGTGGATAGTGTGGAGAGCTGTCAGAGGTTACAGCGGGACATTGATAGTATGCAAAACTGGGCTGGGAAGTGGCAGATAGAGTTCATCCCAGGTAAGTATGAAGAAGCTCATTTTACTAGATCAAATATGATGGCAGAATATGTTATTAATGGTAAGATTCTTGGCAGTGTGGAGGATCAGAGGGATCTTGAGGTCCTCGTCCATAGGACGCTCAAAGCAGCTGAGCAGGTTGACTCTGTGGTTAAGAAGGCATACGGTGTATTGGCTTTCATCAATCGTGGAATTGAATTTAGGAGGCAAGAGGTAATGACGCAGCTATATAGGACCCTGGTCAGACCCCACTTGGATACTGTGCTTATTTCTGGTCACCTCACTACAGGAAGGATATGGAAGCCACTTAGTATAATCCAGAGAAGTGGATTCTGGAATATCCTGTGGGATCACTTAGTGTTTAACCATTACCTGGGTATGTTATGTGGTTACCACTCGAAGGTGATATTCCTGTGACAGATCACTTGGTGATAATTCGTATGTGGATTTGGAAGGATTCGATGGACAAGTTCGGCAATTATTTTCGTGGAACCTGTGGAATACTTTGTAATTACCCTCTCTGTCTGCATGATCTCTGCATCATAATGTGGATTACAAATATCTCTCCCTGGATTGCTGAACTTTATTAATTTGTCATCTGAAAACTTTAAGAAGTATTCCTAAACGTGATAGTTATATACACATAACACTGTTAACTTTTGTTTATCTTGTTATTTTGCTATATTCTGAGTAGATACTAATAAAACTAGTGGTTTTAACATTAAAACCTGACTCTGTGTGAAATCTCTTGCTGCTGGTTTGTTTCTAAACCATTACAGTACATTACAAATTGGGGGCTCATCCTGGAAAGAACAAATTTGGGAATTTATTGATTGATTAATTATTAATTTGACTGGGTAAATGGAAATACCCAATCCCTTTCGATTTGCTTATGTGTGGAAATCAGCAGCAATGGATGTTAGGGGATTTTTGCATTGCCAACTCCAAAGGCATTACAGAAAGCCAAAAAGGATGATGTGCTAAAAATTTCTAAAGAGCTGAAGCTTACTGAGGTAAAGCAGGTTATGAAAAAGCCAGTGATTCAGGGGGAAATAGCTGAGTACTGTATACCTAAGAAGAAATTTGATGAAGAGGATTTAAAGAGGTTTCCTGTAAGTACAGAGGAGATCCAGTTCCGATTCGAACTAATTAAGTTTGATAGACTTAAATTAGAAGCAGAGGAAAAAGAAAGACAGAGGCAGATTGATGCTAGAGCAGCAGACAAACAGAGGGAAGAAGCCGAAAAACAGAGGGAGATCAAGCTAGAGAAAACAGAGAGATTGCAGCAAAGGGGTCTAGTGATAATCTGGTGATAAGTTTGTGGCCAGTCAGCAAGTCAAATTGGTCCCTTCATTTAATGAGGCTCCAGTTGATAAATACTTCCAACATTTTTGAGAAAGTTGTTCAGAATTTACACTGGCCAAAAAGAAGTTGGTCTCTTCTCTTACAAAGTGTAATTAAAGGTAAAGCACAACAAGCTTGTATTGTGTTATCCGTTGAACAGGCAGCTGATTATGACATTGTGAATCAGGCTGTGCTGAAAGCCTATGAATTGGTTCCAGAAGCTTATAGACAAAGATTTAGGAATTTGAAGAAATCTGTGAACCAGACTTATGTGGAATTTGCTAATGAAAAATCTGTGTTTTGAAAGATGGTGCACATCTAAAAATGTGGATGATGATTTTGACAATTTGAAAGAGTTGGTTCTAACTGAGGAATTTAAAGGGTGCGTCCCTAATGAGATAAAGGCATATTTAGATGAGAAGGTCACTGAAACATTGAAAGAATCTGCTAGATTAGCAGATGAAACATAGAAAACCTACAGCACAATACAGGCCCTTTGGTCCACAAAGTTGTGCCGAACATATCCCTACCTTAGAAATTACTAGTCTTACCCACAGCCCTCTATCTTACTAAGCTCCATGTACCTATCTAAAAGTCTCTTAAAAGACCCTATCGTATCCGGCTCCACCACCATTGCTGGCAGCCCATTCCATGGACTCACCACTCTCGAGTAAAAACTTACCCCTGACATCTCCTCTGTACCTACTCCCCAGCACCTTAAACCTGTGTCTTCCTGTGGCAACCATTTCAGCCCTGGGAAAAAGCCTCTGACTATCTACACGATCAATGCCTCTCATCATCTTATACACCTCTATCAGGTCACCTCTCATCCTCCATCACTCCAAGGAGAAAAGGCTGAGTTCACTCAACCTGCTTTCATAAGGTATGCTCCCCAATCCAGGCAACATGCTTATAAATCCCTTCTGCACCCTTTCTATGGCTTCCACATACTTCCTGTAGTGAGGCGACCAGAACTGAGCACAGTATCCAAGTGGGGTCTGACCAGGGTCCTATATAGCTGCAACATTACCTCTCGGCTCCTAAATTCAATTCTACGATTGATGAAGGCCAATGCACCGTACGCATTCTTAACCACAGAGTCAACCTGTGCAGCTGCTTTGAGTGCTTTGCATCTGTCTTCACTGTGGAAGAGACTAGCAGTGTGCCAGAGGTCCATGAGTGTCAGGGAACAGGAGTGAGTGCCATTGCTGTTACAAAGGAATAAGTGCAAGACAACCTCAAAGGTATTTTGTGGATAGTTCATCCCGACCAGGTGCACTACATCCCAGAGTCCTGAGAAAGGTTGCTTAAGAGATAATGGATGCATTGGTCATGAACTTTCAAGAATCACTTGATTCTGGCCTGGTTGCAGACTGGGAAATTGCAAATATCACTCCACTCTTTAAGGAGGCAAAAGAAAGGAAATTATAGTCCAGTTAGTCTAACCTCAGTTGTTGGGAAAGTGTTGGAGTCTATTATTAAGGTTGAGGTTTCGGGGTACTTGGAGACGAATGATAAAATAAGTCAAAGCCAACATGGTTTCTGTAAAGGGAAATTGTTCCTGACAGATCTTTGAGGAAGTAACAAGTAGGCTGGACAAAAAAGAGGCAGTGGATATAATTTACTTGGATTTTCAGAAGGTGTTTGATAAGGTGCCACACATGAGGCTGATTAACAAGATAAGATTCTCTGGCATTGCAGGAAAGATATTGGCATGGATAGTGGAATGACTGACAGGCAGGAGCAGTGAATAGGATTAAAGGGGGCCTTTTCTGGTTTGCTGCCAGTGACTAGTGGTGTTCCTCAGGGGTCAGTATTGGGACTGCTGCTTTTCACATTGTTTGTCAATGATTTAGAATGGAATTGATGGCCTTGTGACAAAGTCTGTAGATGATAGGAAGATAGGTGAAGGGGTAGGTAGTACTGCAGAAGCAATGTGATTCCAGTAGGACTTAGACAAATTGGAAGAATGGGTAAAAAGATGGCAGATGAAATGTATTGTTGGGATGTACGAGAATGCAGTTTTGACAATAACACAGACTGTTATCTCAATGGAGAGAAGGTTCAAACATCAGAGGTGCAGAGGGACTTGGGAGTCCTCATGCAAGAATCCCAGAAGGTTAATTTACAGATTGAGTCTGTGGTAAAGAAGGCAAATGTAACTTTGACATTTCTTTCAAAGGGAATACAATATAAAAGCAGGGCGATCATGCTGAGCCTTTATAAGACACGAGCCAGGCCACATTTAGAGTACTGTCAACAGTTTTGGGCTCGATATCTCAGAAAGGATGTGTTGTCATTGGAGAGAGATTAGAGGAGGTTCAGGAGGATGATTCTGAGTATGAAGGGGTTAACATGAGTGTTTGGCAGGTTGGGCCTGTACTAACTGGAATTTAGAAGTATGCGGGGGGATCTCATTGAAACCTACCGAATGTTGAAAGGACCAGATAGGGTGGATGTGGAGAGGATGTTTCCAATTCAGGGGGGATCCACAACGTGAGGGCACATTCTCACAATTGTTTGAACCAGAACCATAAATCTGTGGAATACTCTGCCATGGACTGTGTTGGAGGCCAAGTTTGCGTGTATATTTAAGGTGGAAGTTGATCATTTCCTCATCAGTCAGGGCATTGAATAGAATATAGCAAGAAGGCTGGTTTGTGGGGTTGAGTGGGATTCGGGATCAGCCGTGATGAAATGGTGGAACAGACTCAATGGGCTGAATGGCCTAATTCTGCTCCAATGTCTTGTGGTCTTATTGGCAAAAGGCAGAGAAACACCAGTGTTACATTCCTGGTGGCTGATACGAATGAGGAGTATCTGTATGATAATGATGAGGGCTGTGCCTAGATTCACAGAGCAGCATCATTGAGGTAATCTGGGAGCTTGAAAATACAGAAGCCAGTGGGTCAGGGTATTATATTGACAGGAGACTGAAACTCCAGGTTTACACTCGCAGGATAAATGGAGGCTTATTGCAATCCTGCAGAGGATGATACAGATTTTAGTTTTCCCAGAGTAGAGAGCACCACACCGTCAGCACTGAACATAACAGATCTACTCCAGTGACCAGAGCTTAGCACAAATAGCTGAAGCTTGTCACAAGAGGATTTGACTTTTAAATCAACTTTGAAATTTGCCTGCAAGGGTACCAAGGAGCTGGTACCAAGGGATGTGCTGTTCAAAAAGTCCACACAGCACCATGATACAACATGTGATAAACATTGAAACTGACCTCCTGCACTTTACCAGCAACTCCGGGTTCTCAGAAACATGAAATGCAAATGAAGGCCATGTGACACAAGCATATTCATGCTGTGCTGCAAATGTTCTGTGGGTTTCATCAGTAAAGGCGATGGGGTTTGGACAAATGTTCACTCAAAGTGTGCAAAAGTGCACAAGGCTGTGCTTCTGCAAACTATGTGATTGACATCAAACCCAACAATGAAATGTTGACAATTAACTGTCTACACAACAGTGACGGAACTTACTTCTACATTGACCTGGCATGAAAGTCACTACGATGCTGAACATTGGGCGTCTGTGTCACTCAGGCCAGAGCACATTTACAAGGAGAGACTGACCACCTGTCTCTTGCAGACAATATGCATTCACTATTTGTCACTTATGGATCCAGGTATCCTGTTGTGGAGGAGTTTCATTTCCAGTGAAATGAAGAGCAGAGGCAGCAAATGGATGCTGAGCCTGGTGGGAATTAAGGGGCAGAATTGTATCACGTGGCAAACAACACACCCAAAATGCTGGTGGACGAAGGGACGAAGTCCTGATGAATGGTCTTGGCCCGAAACATCGACAGTGCTTCTCCTTATAGATGCTGCCTGGCCTTTGTGTGTGTTGCTTGAATTTTCAGCATCTGCAGATTTCCTCGTGTTTGCTTTTTAAAATCACATGGCAAAACTGGGTTAAAAAGTTCACTTTAAACTCAGAAAAGATATTCAGCTTAGAAAGGTGTTTGACCCACCCCATACACACAACCAAATTTAAAGGATTTCAATTTGAAGATCCATGTGGAAGTACAAGCCTCTCACACCTTCCACAAGACCCAAACTCTTCTCCAGATCTCAAAAGAAGCAGTTGTGCATGAACCGGGCTGTCTGAAGAGACATGGTATTCTGTCCCATTTGAGCTGTGATTGGCTGCTCCTATTTCCAGTCATTCCAAAGCAGGGTGAAACAGTGATGCTGTGCGACTAAATTGCTACATGGAATTTGTCCTCTATCTAAATAATTTCTGCTTTGGATCCTCCCACTTCCTTCAAACAAAAGGGGTTGCCATGGGCACTCCCATGGGTCCCAGCCATGCCTGCCCGTTTGTCGGCTGTGGAAGAGTCTATGTTGCAGTCCGTGTAGGACTGGTGTAGGACATGGTGACCGTCCCGCACTTTCCTACGCTTCATCAACAACTGTATTGGTGCTGCTTCCTGTACCCGTGCTGAACTCGTCGATTTCATCCACTTTGCCTCCAACTTCCAGCCGGCCCTCAAATTCACCTGGTCCATTTCTGACACTTCACTTCTTTTTCTCAATCTCACTGTCTCTATCTCCGGAGACAGCTCATCCACCAATGTCTATTATAAACCAAAGGACTCTCACAGCTACCTGGACTATACCGCCTCTCAGCATGCTACTTGTAAAAATGCCATTCCCTTCTCTGAACCCTTCCATCTCCACCGCATCTGCTCTCAGGATGAGGCTTTTCATTCTAGAACGAAGGAGATGTCCTACTTTTTCAATGAAATGGGATTCCCTTCATCAGCCATCAATTCTGCCCTCAACCACATCGCTTCCATTTTATGCATGTCTGCTCTTACTCAATCCTCTCACCACACTACCAGGGATAGGGTTCCTCTTGTCCTCACCTACCACCCCACCAGCTTCCACATCCAGTACATAATTCTATGAAACTTCCACCATTTCCAATTGGATTCCACTACCAAACACATCTTTCCCTCCTCCCAACTTTCTGCTTTCCACAGGGATCACTCTCTACGTGACTCCCTTGTCCATTTGTCCCTCCCCACTGAGCTCCCTCTTGTCTCTTTTCCTTTCAAGTTGAACAAGTGCTTCACCCAACCTACACCTCCTCCCTCACTACCATTCAGGGCCCCAAACAGTCCTTCAAGGTGAGGTGACACTTCACCTGTGAGTTTGTTGGGGACATATACTGTATTGGGTGCTCCAAGAGTGACCTCTTGTACATCGGTGAGATCCGACGTAGACTGCGAGTCTCTTCGCTGAGCAGCTATGCTGCATTTGGCAGAACAAGCAGGACCTCCCAGTGGCCACTGAGTTTAATTCCACCTCCCATTCCCATTGCATTATGTCCATCCATGGCCTCCTCCACTGTCGTGATGAGGCCGCACTTAGGTTGGAGGAGCAACACTTTGGGTAGCCTCCAACCTGATGGCATGAACATCGATCTCCCCAATTTCCAGTAATGCCTCCACTACCCCTCCTTCACCATTTCCCATCCCCTTGTTGCTCTCTCATGTTATCTCCTTGCCCGCCTCCCTCTGGTGTTCTTCCCCCCTCCCTTCTTCTTTCACCCATGGCCTTCCGTCTCTTTCACCAATCAACTTCCCAGCTTTTGCATCATCCCTCCCTCTCCAAGTTCACCGATCACCTGACACTTCTCTCTCCCCCTCCCCGCTCCCCCCACCTTTCAAATCTACTCCTCAGCTTTTTTCTCCAGTTCTGTCGAAGGGTTTTGGCCCAAAATGTCAACTCTACTTTTTCCCATAGATGCTGCCTGGCCTGCTGAGATCCTCCTGCATTTCCTGTGTGTGGCTCGGATTTCCATCTGCAGATTTTCTTTTGTTTGTGCTATTATCAAAGTACCACCTTGAGCTGACTCAGCCAAACTCTGGTCATTCTGGAGTTTTTTTTGAATTGTTAGATATTTCCTCATCAACGTGTCAGCCTTCATGTAACCATTTCAGGAGGCAACATGGCCAGAGGCCAGATAGAATTGGTCTCCTGCATTGTTGAAAAGCATTCGCTTTTACAGGTGACTGGTACACTACAGTTCAGAGATGTGTTGCTGAGACGTTTTTATATCTGAAAGGATATAAAAAACAACAAACGGGAATTCTCTCTCAGGCTGGGCCATGACCCTCGTTAGGACTTGGGGATGGAGACGACAGGGATAGAGAGAAAGTAAGAGAGGCAGAGATTGAGAGAAAGCTGTCGAGTATCTTTGGTTCCCTCTGACAGTGTGTTGTGTAGCAAGGTTTAGTGATTGGTTGATAAATATTACTTTATCACTTGTACTGCTTTATTAACCATTATTTCTTTCTGTATTTTATTCTTTATATAACTCAAAGTGATTTTCTCTCACTTTTAACATGTGTACAGTACCTCCTCTGTTTGCGGATTCCTCTTGCTGCTGATTCAGAAAAGAGCAACAAACAAATATTAAAATATATTCATTGCACAATTGACATTGTCAGCAGGAGTCAGCAAAATGGGGGCTATGTTTCACAAACCACAGGTGGGTTGCAGTCTGGGGTACCAGGTATATGGACAACACCCATGGTTTCGGAGCAGTGGCAACATATTGTCCTCCAGAGAAGCAAGAGGGAGAGCAGGAGTAGTTACGTCTAGGCTATGGAGCCACTCTGATAAATAACTTAGAGCTCCCCGATCCGGGGGAGTGTAAGGGTACGACCTGAATTCAATTGAATTGACTTTATTCCTTGCATCCTTCACATACGTGAGGAGTAAAAATCTTTACATTATGTCTCCATCTAAATGTGCAATTATAGTAATTTATAGTAATCAGTAGTAAATTGAACAGTCAGTACACTCAAATCAGTGTGAGTTCATCAGTCTGATGGCCTGGTGGAAGAAGCTGTCCTGTTGGTCCTGGCTTTTATGCTTGGTACCATTTCCCAAATGGTAGCAGCTGGAATAGATTGTGGGTGGGATAACATGGGTTATTTACAGGTCTTCTTTGCACACCTATCCTTGTAAATGTCCTGAATCACTCTCTGCAGAATCCTGCAATTAAGGGAGGTACAGTTCCCATACCAGTCAGGATGCTCTCAATTGTGTCCCTGTAGAAAGTTCTTAGGATTTGGGGGCCCATACCAAACTTCCTCAACCGTCTGAGGTGAAAGAGATGCTGTTGTGCCTTTTTCACCACACAGCTGGTGTGTACAGACCAAGTGAGGTCCTCAGTGATGTGGATGCCAAGGAACTAGAAGCTGTTTAGCCTCTCAGCCCCAGATCCATTGATTTCAATAGGGGTTAGCCCATCTCTATTCCTCCTGTAATCCACAACCAGCTCCTTTGTTCTTCTTGAAAGGTCATGCTATGGAAAAAGACATATGACCTATTGGGCAGCAGATCAAGATCAGGCAGCATGTCTGAACAATTAGCACCCTGGTACACTCACCGCAATTATAAGCAAATGCTTTGAGAAGCTGGTTAAAGACTACATCTGCAGCTTGCTACCACTCACACTGGGCCCCTCTACAATTCGCCGACCAACCGAACCTGTCTCCTGATAATGGCACAGCCACAGCACTATGCAACATCTTCACTCACCTGGGGAAGAGGGGTGCATACGTTAGAATGCAGTTCCTGGACTACAGTTCAGCATTCAACTCCATAATTCCCTCCAGAGTTGACAGGAAGCTCAGAGACCTTGGCCTGCACCCCACCTTGTGCAGCTGGATCCTGGACTTCCTATCGAATTGCTGACAGTTGGTAAGGATTGGTTCCCTCACCTCTGCCCCTTTGACCCTCTACACAGGTGCCCCCAGGATTGTGTCCTGATCCCCTCCTCTACTCCCTTTACACCCACGACTGTACTGCCACACACAGCTCCAATCTGCTGATCAAATTCCCAGATGACACAGGTTCAATCGGCCTTATTTCTGGTGGTGATGAGACAGCCTACAGAGGAGAGGTTGACACCCTGACACAGTGGTGCCAGGATAACAACCTCTCCCTCAATGTCCAAAAAACAAAAGAGCTGATTGTGGATTACAGGAGGAACGGAGACAGGCTCGGCCTGATCAACATCAATGGGTCTGCAGATGCAAAAAATTATTTACTCTGCAAACTATGCAATGGCTTTTCATTCTGTGGAGAGTTGCACAGAGAGCATCAGGTCCCCTATCCCAGTCGCTCCCTCTCCTCGCACATAGAACAGCAGACAAACACCACGCCTGGTTTGCAGGCAGCTTCAGTCACTGGAAAGCCAGCGTACAGGGGTGGAAACCCTCTGCATTAAGTTCAGTCACAAATAAATTTACAGCAACGGGTCAAGAGAAGAGCTTCCTGGAGAAAGCAGCTGCCTATTGTAAATCGGGTCTCGCCCAGATCTGGAAATATGACAGGTCGACTCCTGCCACAATAGCAACGATTGAACTATAGTTGGACATAATTCAGGTCCTTCACTGGCAATTCTTTGCACGAGTGCAGATCAAGTCCATACCCTGAAGGGATTGCAGAAATAACTAGTTGTTGAGGGAACGCGCAAGTAACACAACTGGATAATGGGTCTCATTTCTCAGTCCATGCCACAAACAACTGGTTGCAAAGGCAATTTATTGTCAAAGTAAATTTTATTATTAAAATACGTATCAGGGAGAGCCCTGTTGGCAGTTGATGGAGTAACATCGTTTTAGATTGCTCCTACCCTATTTACTTCATTGGCTGCTACCAGTTTCTTTTTGAAACCTTATTATAATTCTTTAATACTGCTCTACTGTGGCTGGGAAAAATAAACAAAAGCTTCTGCAAAGAAAGGGAAACAGAAAATAAATCCCCAGTCACTTTCGATTCAATCAGTGACTTCCTTAAACGGCAAAAATTGGAATTTTCTGAGGAGTTTCAATGACTTAATGGCAAATTGGATACAATCCAATAAACTTTGAAAGAGCATGAGAATCGAATTCTGGAAAATACTGCAAAGCTGTTGCCACTTGAAGAGGATGTTGAAGATAGAATTAAACTCTGCAAAGTGTTATCTTTATCCAATGAAAAATTAATGGAAAGGATTATCAATCTAGAAAATAGAAAAAGGAGAAATAACTTGCGAATTCTGTGTCTTGAAGAATCAATTAAATGTGTTGACCCTAAGAAGTTCTTTGCAAACTTTCTGAAGCAGCTATTCCCTGTTTTATTCACTTCTGAGCCAAAGCTTGATCGAGCATATCACTTGCCGATTTCAAAGCCACTTGTCGGCAGCAAGATCTAGGTCGGTCATTCTAAGTTTTCGTGAATTTCGTATTAAGGACCTTTTAATTCGCCATACTCGTCGATAAGTATTGATCAATTTTCATGGTTACAAGATCAGATTTGTGGAGGACCATTCACCTGAAGTTATGATTGATTGTACGAAACATAAAGAAGTAATGTCAGAAAGTTACAACAGAGGATTTAAACCATCTCTTCGTTTTCCCGCCCCTCTGCGTATTGTTTTAAAGGACGGATTGCAAAATTGAATAAAGTCGGTTGAAAATGCTAAAGAATCTCTGAAGGCTGAGGTCTAACACTGTTATATTTCTCATTTGATCAATTTTTTCTTCTGTTAATATGAATTTGAAATAAGGTTTCAATAAGCTTACATTTTGGCTGTTCATATATTGTTTTTGTTATATTTTTTGATACTTTTTATTATATCCATTTTTGAGGCTTTATTTTAATATATCTTTCTTTGAATTTGTTTAAATTGGTCCTTTTATATTTTTGAATACCGAGTTCTTTTTCTTTTAATGTTGTGCCTTGGTAGGGACATAATTGACCTTGAAGAACCGGAATTTCTGTCAACAGGATTTTTTGAGGAGGGAACTTTTTAGTTGTTAGCTCGCTGACTTCTGGCTTCTGGCTTTGGGTGGGGAAGGGGATAGGGCCTATTTCCCTCGGGGAGTTGTGTTGAGCTGATTATATGTTTGCTATTTCTGACCACTTTCCTGTACTTTTATCTTTAAATCTTCCTGGTCCTATCCCTATGAGTAGATTTTGGCAATTTAATTTAACTCTGTTATCTGATGAAGACTTTTTAAAATTCATGGAGAATCAAATTACTCTTTTGTTTTGAAGAAAATACATTGGAAGAGATGTCTAGTCTTATTATTTGGGATACGTTTAAAGCATATATCTGGGGTCAAATTATTTCTTAACCTGCAAACATTATTTAAAAAGATAACAAAGAAAGAAATGAACTAACTAATCAGTTAAACCAACTGGACCATAAATATGCTTCGGTACCCAATCCTGAAACATATAAGAGACGTATTGAAACCAAAACTAAATATGATTTTCTTTTAATGTATCCAATTGAAAGACAGCTTTTAAAAGATAGAAGTCAATTTTATATTCACGGAGATAGAACTGGTAAGCTACGGGCTAATCAATTGAAGCCATTTATAGCCAAGTGGCAAATTAAAGAAATATGTAAAATTAATGGGGACTTGACAACTGACCACTTTGAAATTAATGACACTTTTAGGGAATTTTATTCCAAATTGTATAGTTCTGACTCTGTTAATGATAATATTGCAATGAATATTTTTTAGAACAATTAAATATTCCTAATCTTTCAGTAGATGACCAGAGGCAATTGGATCAACTTATTTCTCAGGAGGAAATTGCTCAGGCTATTCGAGAATTGCATTCTGGGAAATCCCCAGGACCTGATAAGAGTTTGGAAAGTTTTATAAGGCTTTTTCTTCCTTGCTTATACCACATTTATGTTCTTCCCTTACAGATTCCTTTAAGGTAAGAAGGTTACCACAGTCTTTTAACGAAGCTTCCATTTTGCTTATTCTTAAAAAAAATAAGAATCCTACTGCATGTTCTTCGTATAGATCTATCTCTTTACTCAATTTTGACACTAAAATTTTATCTAAAGTTTTGGCTCACAGACTTGAAAATATTATATCTTCTATAGTTTCAGATGATCAGACAGGAATTATTAAAAATCAATATTCCCATGTTATTATACGGTGTTTGTTAAATATTATGCATTCTCCATCTAAGGAAATATCGGAATGTGTGATATCTTTGGATACGGAGAAGGCCTTTGACAGAGTTCAATGGAATTATCTTTTTACATCCTTAGAAAAATTTGAATTTGGACCTAATTTTATTCATTGGATTAAATTACTTTATTTATTTCCCTCCACTTGGGTTCTTACCAATCTTCAGAATTCTAAACCCTTTAAATTCCAACATGGGACTAGACAAGGTTGTCCTTGTAGCCCTCTGCTTTTTGAATTGGTATTAGAACCCTTAGCAATTGCTTTTCGAGTATCTAAAGAGATTACTGGTATGTTAAGGAGAAGTACTATTCGTAATGTGTTGCTTTATGCTGATGACTTTTTGCTTCTTATATCTAATGTTACAACCTCTTTACCATTTGTGTTCCATTTACTGACTAATTTTAGTCAGTTCTCAGGATATAAATTAAATTTACGTAAGAGTGAACTGTTTCCCTTAAACAATTTAATACCAACTGACATTAACCTTCCTTTTAAAATTTGAAGAAAACAATCTACATATTTAGGAGTAACATTACTAAGAATTATAAAGGTTTATTTAAGGAAATTTTTTTTAACTTTAATGAATTATGATAAAAATACACTTTCTAATTGGTTGCCTCTCTCTTTATCACTGATTGGCCAAATTAATTCTATTAAAGTGAATATCCTACCTAAATTTATATACCTTTTTCAAGCTGTGCCTGTTTTTATTTCTAAATCTTTTTTGACTCTGGATCCAATTCTTTCTTCCTATATATGGAAAAATAAAAAACCTTGAATAAATAAAACTCACCTTCAAAAAACCAAACAGAATGGAGGCTTTGCCTTACCCTACTTTAGGTTATATTACTGGGCAGTTAATATATGAAATATTACCTTCTGGATCTATTACATTAACCATGAGAATTGTCCGATATGGGTCTCTTTGAAAGTCAACACTGTTATGAAATTTTCCATTATTTCTTTACATGGATCCTCACTTCCTTTATCTTTAAAGGAAGTAACTGACAATGTGGTGGTCAAACATACTTTGAGGATTTGGTTACAGTTTAGAAAACATTTTGGTTTATTGAGATTGTCCCTCTTGAGTCCCATATTTTCTAATTGTTTGTTTAAACTATCTACAATTGATTTATCTTTTAAAGAATGGGATAGATTGGGTATTAAATGATTTCAGGATTTGTTTGATGGAGGGAATTGGTATTCTTTTGTGCAACTTTCAATGAAATTTAACCTTTCCAATACCCACTTTTTCCATTACATACAGATTAGAGATTTTTTAAGATTTCAATTACCTACAATTTCCTACAAGTCCAGATGAGAATATAATAGATACAATTATTAATCTGAAACCCTTTGACAACAGCTCAATATCCTACATTTACAGTCTGCTGTTGGGACTGAAAAAGGCTTCTTTAGATAAAATTAAATGAGACTGGGAAAAGGATTTACAGATTTTCATATCTGAAGAGAGCTGGAAGATTATTTTAAAATTGATTAATTCTTCATCATTATGTGCTCGTCATTCTTTAGTACAATTCAAAGTGGTACATAGAGTTCATAAGTCTAAAGAGAAGCTCTCTCGTTTCTACACAGATATTTCACCTTACTGTGATAGATGCACTAATGGAGTGGCCACACTAATTCATATGTTTTGGACACGTCCAAGCCTTGAAAACTTTTGGAAAGATGTATTTCAAACCTTTTGTGTACTTTTCAATGTTAGTTTTAAGTCTAAACCCTTGACTGCTGTGTTTGGTATTGTTGAGGATAGTGCTACAATACTGAAGCCAGATAATTTGCAGGTATTGACCATTATGTCTCTTATGGCCAGGAGGGCGATCTTGCTCAAGCGGAAGGGGGCCGCCCCGCCCACTAATGGTCAATGACTATCTGATCTTATGTTATGCCTGGATCGAGAGAAGATTCATTGTTCTATTTCTGATTCTAAACATGATTTTCTAAAGTTATGGGGACCCTTGAGTTATTTCCATAATCTTTGAACTGTTATTAAAGTATGGATCTGAGCCATTATTATTATTTTGATATTACATGGTAAGGATTTTTTCCTTCTCTTTCTTTTAACTAACCAGCTCATTTTGGTAGTGGGGTAGACTTTTTTTAATAAAATAAAATTATTTTATTTTATTTCATTTCATAATTCATTTTTTTCACCTGATTGATTTGGAATATGGGCTACTGTGATCATATTACTGTCATCTAAATGTAATGAAATTCATATTACTTACTTGTATCCTTATGAATTTTGTATTTGTATTCAGCAATTTATATATTAATAAAAATATTGAAAGAGGAAAATACATCTATGTCATCATATACTGTACAATAGATGACCTCAACAGACACACCAGTGGAGTATTGCCTCACCTGGAAGGACTGTTTGGGGCCCTGAGTGGTAGTGAGGGAGGAGTGTAGGGGCAGGTGCAGCACTTGTTCTGCATGCAAGGATAAGCACCTGGAGAGAGGTCAGTGAAGAGGGACAAATGGACAAGGGAGGTGCATGGGGTGCAATCCCTGCGGAAAGCAGACAGTGGGGGGGGGGGAGGAAAAGATGAGCACGGCGGTGGGATCCCACTGGAGATGCCAGAAGTTTCAGAGAATGATGTGTTCGACACAGACACTGATGGGGTGGTAGGTGAGGTCAAAGGAACCCCACCCCTGGTGGGATGGTGTTTGCAAATATCTGTAGGGTCTTTATTAGACTGATGGAGTGAGAGGTTGTTGCATTGCTGAATTCTTCTCACTGCAATCTGAAGAATGTAATTTCCCTTTCAGCAATGTAATTTTAGATCAACAATGATCTACAGATCTCACAATCTTGCAGACTTAGCTCTCAAGCAAGCAGGAACGTCACCTTTACAGTAAGTGGATGAAGGTTCTCACTATGGTGAGCAAATGTGCAGTTGCTGAAGAACAACATTGAGGACTCGTGGCAAGATCGCTGTAAAGAAGGACAACCAGGGACTCTTGTATTCTATGTTTGAACGAGACATAACTTACTAACAGGGTGCCAGGTACAGTGATCAGACCTAAAGGCTGCTTGATTCACAGGATGGACTGAACTGCTGATTCAGGAAAGGCAAAAGGTGGAGGTGTGTGTTTCATGACAAACACTTGGTTGTGCTCCACTTGGCGGTTTTATGACCTTGAACACCTAACAATAAAATGCCAATTGTTCCATTTGCCTAGAGAATTCTCATCTATAATCCTAACTGCAGGTCACATACCACCAGTGGCTGAATATAATCAATTGCTTAAGATACTGTATGATGCCATCTCCAAACAAGAAACAGTCCGTCCTGGTGAATTTCAAATCATTGTCGAGTACTTCACCCAGGCTTGCTTGATGAAAACCCTGCCCGCTTATCAGCAGCATATAACCTGTAGCACCAGAGGCCACAACAGACTAGACCACAGGAGTGCCTACCACTCCATGCCCAGACTGTATTTTGGTAACTCTGGTCACTTGGCTACATACCGACATACAGGGAGAGGTTAAAGAGCAGAACTCCAGAGATTAGGATAACAAAGAGGTGGTCATTGGAGGCAGAGGAGCGGCTATGCGATTGTTTTGAATTGTTGGACTGGGCCATGCTCAGGACACATCTGTGGATTTGAATTAAATACACCATGGCTGTAATTGACAGTTGTAGATGAGCGTGTCCCCACAAAATTATTCAAGTCTTCCCCAACCAGAAGGCCTGGATGAACCACGAGATCCACAATCTGTTGAGAGCCAGATCAGAGACATTCAGATCTGGTGACCAAGAAAGCTTATCACGAGCCTGTGGTCTTGTTTCTGTTTCTGTTACTTTAAGAGCGCCTGAGTGAGGCGGGACTATGACATCAGTCACAGGCTGTCGCAGTCTGTGGAGGGAGGGAGGGAGAGAGAGAGAGAGGGAGAGAAAGAAGCTAGTGGCATTTCTGCTTGTCACTGTCTGGAACTCTCCTGTGCCCAAACGGTTGGGTTGATCATCGAATGCAGTGCACAACGGATATGGGACTCTCACTTCGTAAAATCCATATGTGTGGATGTTGTGGAGTTTCTCGAGTGGTATCACTTTTGTTAACCCTTACCTGGAATCGGGGTGGTATGTGGTAACCACTGTGAAGATGATATTCCTATGTGACTGTCACCTGCTGTTATTCCTGAATGGATTTGGAACAACTCAACAGACAAGATCTTCGACGATTACTTTTTTGTTTTACCAGCGTAGAACCTGTGGAATTCGACGTAATCACCCTCTCTGTCCGTTCTACCCTGGATGACAAATCTCTCTCCTATCATTTATTCTGTGGATTACTGAACCTTACTAAGTTCTATTCCTAAGCTTGATAGTCAATCACACACAATAACACTGTTAACTTTTGTTTATCTTGTTCAGTTACTATATTATGAGTAGATACTAATAAAGAAAGTTTTTTAAACATTAAAACCTGACTCCGTGTGAAATCTCTTGCTGCCGGTTCATTTCTAAATTTACAAATACGTAACAAGCTACAAGAGGTCCAAGTACAGTACGATGTCTGGAAAACCATCTCACCAACCAAGTTGCAATTCCTGACCAAGTGAAGGTTGCTCGACAGTGTGTCAGGGCTTGAATACTGTCACCTCTTATAAAATTAAATCAGGTGACATAGGTGGCAACAGAGATTCGCTTCCAAATGAGCTCAAAGCCTTCTATACTCACTTTGATGATCAACACATGGAGAAAACATCACAAATTCTCACAGCCCCTGATGATCCTGTGATTCCAGTCTCTGTGGCCGACGTGCAAGCGATGTTCAGGAGGGTGAACCCATGTAAAGCATTTAGCCCAGATCGTTACCTGGCCAATTATTAAAGACCTGGGTTGATGAACTGGCTGGAGTAGTCACTGAGATCTTTACCCTCTCATTCTGGCAGTCTGCTTCAAGCAGGCGTCAATTATACCAGTGTCTAAGAAGAACGTGGTAACTTGCCTCAGTGACCCAGACCAGATGAATGGCACCCTAGGGTTCTGAAAAAGCTAGCGTTAGAGACTGCGGAGGCATTAGCAATGATCGTTCAAAAATCATTGGACCCTGGCTTGGTGCCAGAGGACTGTAAAATTGCAAATGTCACTCCACTCTTTAAGAAAGGAGGGAGGCAGCAGAGAGGAAATTACAGACTCAGAATCAGATTTATTATCACCGGCACGTTTTGTGAAATTTGTTAATTTAGCGGCAGCAGTTCGATGCAATATATAATATAGAAGAAAAAGAACAATAATAAAGAAATAAATTTACAGTATTCTTGTTGAATAGCTTAAAATCATGCAAAAACAGAAATAATGTATATTAAAAATGAGGTAGTGTTCATGGGTTCAATGACCATTTAGGAAACAGATAGCAGAGGGGAAGAAGCTGTTCCTGAATCACTGAGTGTGTGCCTTCAGGCTTCTGGACCTCCTACTTGATGGAAAACGTGAGAAAAGGACCTCAGTGGTCGGTAAGATGTTGGAATCAATTGTTAAGGATGAGGTTATGGAGTACTTGGTGACACAGGACCAGATAGGACAAAGTCCGCCTGGTTTCGTTAAGGTAAAATCTTCCCTGGTGAACCTGTTGGAATTCTTTGAGGAGATTACAAGTATTTTAGATAAAAGGGATGTTGTACATTTGGACTTTCAGAAGGCCTTTGACAAGGTGCCACACGTGAGGCTGCTGACCAAGTTAGGAGCTCATGGTATTACTGAAAAGTTACTAACATAGTCAGAGCATTGGCTGATTGCTAAGAAGCAGTGAATGGGAATAAAAAGATCCTTTTCTGGTTGGCTGTTAGTGACTAGTAGTGTTCTGCATGGGTCAGTGTGGGGACCGCTTCTTTTATGCTGTATATCAATGCTTTAGATGTTGGAATAGATGGCTCTGCTGCCATGTCTGCAGATGTTAGGATGCTTGGTAGAGGGGTGCTGAGGAAACAGGTAGGCTGCAGAAGGACATACAGATTAGGAGTATGGCCAAGAAAGGGGCAAATGAAATACAATGTTGGAATATGCTTGGTCATGCACTTCGGTAGTAGAAATAAATGTGTGGTCTATTTTCTAAACAGGGAGAAATTCCAAAAATCTGAAATGCAAAGGGATTTTGGAGTCCTTGTACCGAACACCCTAAAGGTTAGCTTGCAGGTAGAGTTGGTGGTGAGGAAGGCAAATGCAATGTTAACATTCAAGAAGCCCAGAATACAAGGGCAAGGATGTGATGCTGAGGCACTGGTGAGACCTCAGCTCGAGTATTGTGAACAGTTTTGGGATCCTCATCCACAAGCGATAGTGCTTGCATTGGAGTGGATCCAGAGGAGATACACAAGAGTTATCGTATGAGGAATGTGTGATGGTCCTGGGTCTGTATTCACTGGAATTTAGAAGGTTGAAGGGGGATCTCATCGGAGCCTTTCAAAGATTTGAAGGCTGAGAGAGTAGATGTGGAAAGGATATTTCCCCAGGTGTGGGAGTCTAGGACAAGAGGGCACAGACTCAGGAGAGAGGGGAGTCTATTTAAAATGGAGATGTGAAGAAATTTCTTTTACCAGAGGGTGGTGAACTCGTGGAATTTGTTGCCACATGCAGCTGTGGAGGCCGGGTTGTTGGGTGTATTTAAGGCAGAGATTGATAGGTTCTTCATTGGACATGCAATCAAAGGCTATGGGGAGAAGGCTGGGAATGGGGTTGAGGAGGGGAAAAAAGTTTGCCTACTGGAGCCAAAGGAAATTTCATCTCATTAACCCTGGAACATCTGGACAGCAAAAATGAGATCCCCCTTCATCCTTCTAAAGATGCATACATCAAGATTCTCTTTATTGACTGCAGCTCAGCATTTAAAACCAATTTCCCCTCAGTGAGCTTCAGACTGTGCTCTCACCTCCTCCTTCTGCAGCTGGAGACCCAACTTCCTCAATTACAGACCAGTCAGTCCGGATTGGGAACAACATCTCCTTCGGGAGTTCCATCAACACAGTTGCACCACAATACTGTGTGCTTAACCCTTTAGTCTACTCGCTTTTCAATGTGCGGCTAAGCACAGCTCCAATGCCACATTCAAGTTTGCTGATGACATCACTGTCATACGTCGAATCAGATAATGAATCAGCATATAAGAGGGAGACTGACAATCTGGCTGAGTGGCACCAGAACAACAACCTCTCACACAATGTCAGCAAGACCAAAGAGCTGATTCCTGACTTTAGGAGTAAACCAGAGGTCCATGATCCAGTCCTCATCAGAGGATCAGAGGTGGAAAGGGTCAGCAAATTCCTCGGTATTAATATTTTTGAGGATCTGTCCTTGGCCCACTTTGCAAGTTCAATTATGAAGAAAGCACAGCAGCACCTCTAATTCCAAAGGAGTTTATGAAGATTTCTATGACATCTACAACCTTGACAAATTTCTATTGTGTCAGAGGAGAGTATATTGACTCTGGCTGCATCAGAGCCTAGTATGGAAACACCAATACCCTTAAACAGAAAATCCTACAAGACGCACTGGATACAGTCCAGTCCATCACAGGTAAGTCCTCCCCACCAGTGAGCATATCTACATGAACCACTGTCACAGGAAAGCTGCATCCATCGTCAGGGACCCCTCCACCCAGGTCCTGCTCTCTTCTTGCTGCTTCCATCAGGGATAAGAGACAGGAAGGAGCCTCAGGACTCACACCATCAGGCTGAGGATCAATTATTACCTCTCAACCATCAGGCTCTTGAACCAAAGTGGATAACGTCATTTGCCCCATCTTTGAAATGTTCCCCACAATTAATGGATCACCTTCAAGGACTCCTCATCTCATGTTCTCACTATTTGTCACTTATTTATTATTATTTGCACAGTTTGCACACTGGTTGAATGCCAAAGTTGGTGCAGTCTCTCATTGATTCTCTATGGATATTTATTTATTTAAATATTTATTGAGATACAGTGCAGAATAGACCCTTCTGGCCCTTCGAGCCTCATTGCCCAGCAGCACACTGCCCAATGTAATCCTAGCCAAATCATGGTACAGTTCACAATGTCCAATTAACCTCCCAACTGGTCTGTCGTTGGTCTGTGGGTGGAAACCAGAGCACCCAGAGGAAACCCACTCGGTCATGGGGAGAACACACAAACTCCTTGTATCTGGGTCGCCTGTACTGTAAAGCATCGTGCTAACCACTGTGCTAATGGGCCAATGATGGATTTATTGAGTGTGTCTGCAGGAAAATGGAACTCAGGTGTGCATATGGTGACATATATTGACTTTGTTTCAGCATCATTCAGCCAGGTACCGTGTCACTCCTGTAAACTGACTCATCGCCAGCTGGGATTCACCGTGATATAATTGGCAAACTTGTTTAAACGTGTGAGGAGCCATTTCAAAGAAACTTTTGTTTTCTGGCCTCGCTGACAAGCTCTGTGACACAGACTCCGCCTCTGAACTTGAGTTTTATCGGACTTTGACTTTCAACAGTAAAACAGGCGAGTCCTCACAGGCAATAAACACACACAAAATCCTGGAGCAACAGCAGGCCAGACAGCATCTACGGAAAGCGTACAGTCGACATTCTGGACCTAAACCCTTCGGTAGGACTGGGGAAAAACCCGAGGAGTAGCTTTATGTGGTGGGGGGGGGGGGAGAGAAATATTCAAGGTGAGAGGTGAAACCTGAATCGGGTGGGATGAAGTAAAGAGCTGGGAAGTTGATTGGTGAAGGAGACAGAGGGCCATGGAAGAAATAAAAGGCGGGAGGGGGAGAGGAGCACCAGAGGGAGGCAATGGGTGGGTAAAGAGAAAAGGTGAGAGAGGGAAAAGGGGATGGGAAATGGTGAAGGGGAGGGAGTTATTATCAGAAGTTTGAGAAATGATGTTCATGCCATCAGGTTGGAGGCTACCCAAACAGAATATAAAGTGTTGTTCCTCCAGCAAAGTGTGGCCTCATCACAATAGTGGGGGAGCTCACGGATAGACATATCAGAATGGGAATGGGAAGTGGAATTAAAATGGGTGGCCACTGGGAGATCCTGATTTACTGGAGGCCACAGTTGGAGCACCAGACACAGGATATAACCCCAACAGACTCACAGGTGAAGTGTCACCTCACCTAGAAGGACTGTTTGGGGCCCTGAATAGTAGTGAGGGAGGAGTTGTGGGGCAGGTATAGCACTTGTTCCGTTTGCAGGGGTAACTGCCTAATGCGAGGGAGATCAGTGGGGAGGGGCAATTGCACAAGGAAGTTGCACAGGGAGCGATCCCGACAGAAAATGGAAAGTGGGTTAAAAAGGTGGGGGGAGGGGAAAGACAACACACGGTGATAGATGAAACTGGGAGGGGGAGCGATGAAGGAACTGGGAAATTGATCTGTGAAAGAAATACAGGTCTAGAGAAAGGGGAATCCAATGGAGAGAGGGCAGAAGGTCACACAGAAAGAAAAGGGGGAGGAACACCAGAGGGAGTGTCGGGCTGGTGTTGTCCTCTCCAATCCCCTACACAGTTTCACTCTTTCCCTCCCGCCTATTTAACTGCATCCATTTTGCGGAAAAGTACAATAGTTTTAATTTTTCCTCTGGCAGCCGCCGTGACGCCGACTTTGTGGTGCTCCTCACCGAGAAAGTTCTGCTCTGAGGTCGCTTACTCCACGTTACTGCTGAGCGCTCGTCACAAGTTTCCCCGCCAGGAGTGGGGAGGGGGATCCGCCTGAGGAAGCTAATCCGGTGAGTGGGGCTCAGGATCAGGGGTCACCGCACGGGAGCCACCTGGACAAAGTGGGTCACTTTCCTCTTTCCGAGCGCAGTCGGTGAGAGGGAGACCCGCCGCTACCGGCCGGCCCACGGCCCCGAGATCGGCTCCGCCTCGTTACCGGAGCCGGAGCGGCGAACCTGTCTGCTCCGGAGAATGGCGAGAGCGAGAGCTCGGCCGCTCAGGGAGGCGGAAGCCCTGAAGACCCTGAGACAAAGGAGCAGAATCCATCATGGGTGACCCTGATCCCACTGAACCCCACACTCTGCCGTCTCGCCGCACCCTCTGATACCCTGACCAATCAGGAAACTATCAACTTCCGCCTTTAATATACCCACGGACTGGGCGTCCACGGCAGTTTGTGTCAGAGATTCGCGACTTATGGCTACAAAAAAAATCCACCATGTCTCCGTTCTGAAAAGTCGCCCCTCAGTTTTGAGGCTTGCCCTCTCGTTCTGGACACGCCCATCACAGTGAACATCCTCTCCACATCCACCTGATCTGGTCATTTCCACATTCGGTAGTTTTCAATGAGATTCCCTCTCCTCTCCCGCATTCTTCTAAATTCCAGTGAGTCCAGGCTCAAAGCTGCCAAACGCTCCTTGTATGTTAACCCCTTCATTCCCGGAATCATCCTCGTGAACCTCCTCTGGACTCTCTCCAATGACAACCCATTCTTGCTGAGATATGGGGCCCAAAACTGTTGGCAATACTGTCAGTGCAGCCTGACTAGTGTCGTATTATCTCAGCATTATCTCCTTGTTTTGTATTGTATTCCCCTTGAAATAAAAAACAGCATTGTTTTCAGGGAATTTTGCATGAGGACTCCTAAGGCCCTTTGCCCCTCTGATGTTTGAATTTTCTCCCCATTCTGCACCTTTGTTCCTTTTACCAAAATGCATTATCATACATTTCCCAACACTATTCCATCTGCCACTTTTTTGCCCATTCTTCCAATTTGTCAAGACTTTCTGCAATCGCATTGCTTCCTCAGCACTACCTACCCCTTCACCTATTTTTGTATCATCTGTGAACTTTGCCACAAAGCCATCAATTCAATTATCTAAATCATTGATAAACAATGTGAAAAGCAGCAGTCCCAATACTGATCCCTGAGGAACACCACTAGTCACTGGCAGCCAACCAGAAAAGGTCCCCTTTATTCCCATTCTCTGCCTCCTGACTGTCAATCATTCCTCTATCTATGTCAGTATCTTTCCTGCAATGTCATGGGATTTTATCTTGTTAAGCAGCCTCATATGTGGCACCTTATCAAATGTTTTCTGAAAATTCCTGTAAATGACATCCACTGCCTTTCATTTGTCCACCCTGCTTGTTACTTCCTCAAAGAACTCCAACAGATTGTCCGCAAAGATTTCCCTTTACAGAAACCATGCTGACTTTGACTTATTTTATCATTAGTCTCCAGGTACCTGGAACTTCATTCTTAATAATAAACTCCAACCCTTTCCCAACCACTGAGGTCAGGCTAACTGGCCTATTATTTCCTTGCTTTTGCCTTCCTCCCTTCTGAAAGAGTGTTGACAGTTGCAATTCTCCAGTCCTCTGCAACCAGGCCAGAATCAAGTGATTCTTGAAAGATCATGTCTGCTGTCTCTGCAGCAACCTCTCTCAGGATTCTGGGATATTGTCCATCTGGGCCAGGTGGCTTATCCGCATTAAAATCTTTGAGTTTGCCAGCACTTTTTCCTTTCTAATATTAATGACACTCACTGTTGCTCCCTGACACTCGTGGACCTCTGGCACACTGCTAGTGTCTGGCACAGTGAAGATTGATGCAAAGAACTCATTAAGTTCAGCTGCCATTTCTTTGTCCCTCATTACTACCTCACCAGCATCATTTTCCAGTGGTCTAGTATCAACTCTCACCTTCCTTTTACTCCCTATATAACTGAAGAAATATTTTTAGTATCCTGCTTTATGTCATTGGTTAGTTGGCCCTCGTGTTTCATCTTTTCCCTTCTTATCACTTTTTTAATTGCCTTTTGTTAGATTTTGAAAACTTCCCAGTCATACAATTTCCCACTCACTTTTGCCCTTTCCTTGGCTTTTATGCCATCCTTAACTTCCCTTATCAGCCATGGTTGACTACACCTGCCATTTCAGAACTACTTCTTCTGTGAGACATATCTATCCTTTGCCTTCTGAACTATTCCCAGAAACTTCAACAATCTCTGCTGTCATCCCCGCCAGTATCCTCCTCCAATCCACCTGGGCAAGCTCCTCTCTCATGCCTCTGTAATTCCCTTTATTCCATTGTGATGCTGATACATCTGACATGCTTCTCCCTCTCAGACTACAGTATGAATTCAATCATATTATGATCACTGCCTCCAAAGTATTCCTCCATAATAAAATCTGGATTATTAAATAATACCCAATCAAAGATAGCCTTTCCCGTTGTAGGTTTAAGCACAAGCTACTCTAAAAAGTTGTCTTGTAGGCATTCAACAAATTCCCTTTCTTGCGAGCCCACACCAACCTGATTTTTCCAATCCCCTGGCATATTGAAGTCCCCCATTACAATTGTGACCTTACTCTTATTAGATTCCCTGTCCAGCTCCCTTTGCAATCTCCCATTGAAAACTGGATGGATCCTGGGGTTTGTTTATTTACAGCAGTGACTTTCAAAGTTCAAAGTAAATTTATTATTGAAGTACATATTTCACCATATACAACACTGATTCATTTTCGAGTGTCCATGTTCAACAAAACCATAGAATAATAACTATAACTGGTTGAACACACCGACTGGGCATTGAACCAGTGAGTGAAATACAACGATCTCTGTAAATACAAAAAGAAAGAAATATCATAAGAGGAACGTTTGATGTCTCTTGGTCTGAACTTGCTGGAATTAAGAAGGATGGAGGGTGGGGAATCTCATTGAAACCTTTCGAATGTTGAAAGACCAAGACAGAATGGATGTGGAAAGGATGTTTCCCATGGTGGGGGAGTCCAGGACAAGCGGGGACAGCCTCAGGATAGAGGAGTGCCGATGTAAAACAGAGACGTGGAGAATTTTCTTCAGCCAGAGGGTGATGCATCTGTGGAATTTGTTACCACATATCGTCATGGAGGCCAGGTCGTGGGCTGTATTTAAGCCAGAGATTGATAGGTTGTTGATTGGCCACGGGATCAAAGGTTACGGGGAGAAGGTCGTGGAATGCGTTTGAGGAAGGAAAAAAGAGGATCAGCCGTGATTGAATAGTGGAGCAGACTTGACGGACAAATGGCCTAATTCTGCTCCTATATCTTATGGTCTTATAATAAATGAGCAATAAATATCAAGAACATGAGTTATTATGAGCAATTTTGTGGGGACATAGCTGCTTTTTACAAACTCCATGACAACCATGGTGTATTCATTCATATCCACAAATGAGTCATTGAACAAAGCCCAGTCTGCTGACTCGAAGCAATCCTGTAGCCGTTCCTCTGTCTCCAGGGACCACCTCTTTGTGGTCCTAATTTCTGAAGCCTTACTCTTCAGCCTCTTCTGTGACAGCTGTCAGACTGTGACGGGCACTAACTGGCTGGAAGGAGGAAGGAGGGAAACTTTCTGTTCCCTGTGCTGAAACTCATTGGCAGGGCTGTGGGGGCTTCCCGGGTCTGGGTGTCGGGGCAAACTGCACAGTTCATTGGAGAGCTCCCACTCCTCCCTCCGCTTTCACTCTTGTTATTTGTGTGTTTCCGGGCTGTCTTGTTGCACATTTCATATTTCCATCACTTATTGATTCAGTCGGAGGTTGGGACAGGGGTCTTGTTGGAAGTCTTTAGAATCTCATACAGGAGATTGATGGTCAGAGATGAACTGGATATTGTGTGCTGAGAAGAGGAGGACAGCATGAAGCATATACACTGAGAGACTGTTTGAGATGTTTTTCTTAATGTCCTGTCTTTTGGACTAAAATGTGATTTCAATTTTCGGAACCTCATATTTTATTTGTTACGAGGGGAGGCCATTTTGGTCAGGGAGTCTGTGTGGAATCCAACAGCAGTGACTTTTGTTCAATTTCCCTGTTATTTCCCCAGAAACTTATTACTGTTGGGTGCCAAATGAAGTAGGGGAATTTACAGCAGCCAATTAACCAATCAACCAACCAAACTCTGGGATGTGGGAGGACACTGGAGTTCCCAGGGGAGACCCATCAGTCTCAGACTGTGCAACTCCCAACAGACAGTCCCAGACAGGTCAGGATGGAGCCAGTGTCATTGATTGAAGTGAAGAAGCAGCACCATTGCTCTTTATAATCTAAAAGTTGCAAGCAATTGTCTCCCAGGACTCTCAGTCCTGTTTGTCACAGTCAGTCTGTGAGAAGCTGTTCCAGACATTCTGAGTGAACACAAATTGTGCCCGGCAGACGTTGTTTGTCCGCAGGCAGTTCCACATGTGGGGGGGCTTGGAGAGGTGGATTTCCAGCAGCTTGACGAAACACTGACTCTCAAATTCTCCATCTTGATCTAGTCATGGCCAAGAGTTGGTCTGAAACATGAGGGTGATTCTTAGTAACTGTTTCCTCAACCTCAGAGAGTCCAAATGGAGAACCCCACTGGATACAGTCCTGATCTGTAAATTGCTGATCCTTCTTATCAAAAGGGCACAGCTCAAGATATTGCTCTTCCCTATTGAGTTTAATCTAAGCTTTTTGAAAGGACATGATTCCATATTGTTACTTTGGAAAATTTGTTTGCTGATGGCCTTAACAACATGTCTCTGAACTGTAGTGTGCCAGTCACCTGTAAAAGTTAGTGCTTTTCTGCAATGCAGGGGACTCATTCTATCTGGCCTCTGGTCACGTTGACTCCTGAAATGGTTGCATGAAGGT
The DNA here is from genome assembly GCF_030144855.1 of Hypanus sabinus. Taxonomy (NCBI): domain Eukaryota; kingdom Metazoa; phylum Chordata; class Chondrichthyes; order Myliobatiformes; family Dasyatidae; genus Hypanus; species Hypanus sabinus. The sequence continues at coordinate 177,157,215 of NC_082710.1, read as the reverse complement.
TGACATCTAATAATTCAACAAACTCAAGACTGACCTGAGTTCGGCTGCATCAGCTGAAGGTGGGGCTTTGATAATTGCATCAGCTTTGCTCTGAGGCCTTGAACTTGAGCATCTGTTTGACAGACCATGTAATGCTTTAATATTTGTGGAAATTGGCATTTTGCATGCTGACACTGATTCCATTAAGACTACAGTCTGACCGTCACTACTCCTGGTAGCTCCATACTGAAACCAGGATTTCACAGATGAAGCAAAGAACGTAATCAGCTGATCCAAAATCTCATCTGTGGTACAGTGCATAAACTCTGGTGCTTTTTAACCTCCACACGCCCTTTGTGTGTGTTAATTGTGGGACACGCCAGTTACTGGATTCAGGCCCATCTGCTGTTCAGTGATGGATGAATTCATCATACTTAATTCAATCGCCTGTCAAGGTTGCATTAAAATCGAGTTATGTGTGTGAACATTCATGTCGCAATTTCATCCCACAGCATCACTGTTTCACCCTGCATTGGAATGACTGGAAATCGGAGCGGCCCAATCACAGCTCAAATGGGACAGAATACCATGTCTCCTCAGACAGCCCAGTTCATACACAACTGCTTCTTTTGAGATCTGGAGAAGAGTTTGGGTCTTGTGGAAGGTGTGAGAGGCTTGTACTTCCACATGGATCTTCACATTGAAATCCTTTAAATTTGTGTGTGTGTGTGTGGGGGGGGGCTACTCCATTTGGTGGGGGTCAAACACCTTCCTCCCTTTTTAAGCTGAATATCCTTTCTGAGTTTAATGTGAATCCAGTTTAATACCATGCCCCACTGGTGTCTGTGTTTTCAAACTGCTGGATTACCACAGTGAAGCTGCTCTGTGAATCTAGGCACAGCCCCTTATCATTATCATACAGATACTCCTCGTTCATATCAGCCATCAGGAATTTAATGCTGGTGTTTCTCTCCCTTTTGACAGTATTAACTGTTTTTTCAGTAATAGTTCTGATAACAACCCTGGTCTGCACACAATCACAGTCATTATACATTCTCTCCATTGTACAGGACTTTTCAACTTAAAGCAAACTTGTTGTCTTATTTTTCCCATTTTGATGAAAGGTCCTTGGACCAAAACATTGACTCTTTTTCCTTGCAAATGTTGCCTGGCCTGCTGAATTCTTCAGAAATTTGGTATACACCGCAATACATTTACTTGTATATAATATTCCACTTCTGAATAACAGCAAGTTGTTGAAATGAACAATTTTGTCAACATTCTCTTTTCTTTCCACAATTTTACCCTTTATTCTCCGCCATGTATTAAAAGCCTAGAGTGCACTTAACTCTTCTGGAATTAATCAATACTTGTCCATTTGTTTAAACTGTGGGGGAATTTCTCCTTGTCTATACAAAGCAAGAAATAACACAAAATACATTAAGTGCAATTTTTGACAGTGGAAGTCTTGATTGTACTCTGCCACTGTTTGCAGCCTGGTTTTTCAGTTGCTCCATCACTTGCTGGCCCTTTGTGAGAAATGTTGCTGCATATGTTGTTCATGACAAACTTTGTGGCTCATATTGTATTATTGGTTCAGAGATTAAATGACCAGGTTGTAATCCTGACCTCAGGTCTTGTTTGTGGAGTTTACACATTTTCTCTGTGACTGTGCAGGATTGCCCTGCATGCTTAGCTTCCTCATGCGTCCCATAAACTCTCAGATTGGAAGGCTAATTGGTTGCTGTAAATACTGTAATGACCAGAGGAACATTTGGGGAGTTGATGTGAATGTGGGGAGAATAAAATGAATGAGGGAAGGATTAATGTCAGTGGGTGTTTGGTGTTAACACAGACTTTGAGGACCAGCTGGCATGTTCCCATCCTGTTCCGTTTTCTAAATCTATCAAAGTCAATAAAATATGCTATTTAAAAGGATCTAGTGCTTTTGTGGCACATATGATGAATAAACTCTTCACAAATGAGGGAACAGGAATCCCATGCTTCCTGACCACTCCTCAGCAACATTTCCCCGTTACAATTCCCATTGACTTGCCCAGCGCTGGTCAGAGTGTTGTTGAATCTTCACGAACAACTGGTTTAAACATCTACAGGAACAATATTTTTACTAATATGATACTGTGATGATTGTACCTTTGTATTATTGAACATTATACTGTTCTGAATTATGTAAATACATTTTACAAATATAATTATTGAAACCTTGACAATAATTTGACTATTTTAAATCAAGTTTGTTGGTTAGAAATGTTTTCTACATTTCTAAGGTGAAGTGGGGTGTTCCGTGCTGAACCTGGTGCCCCTTTGCCCAGTAACTTGTTCCCACCTTGTGTGGAGAGGTCAAGGGCATTTTTCACAGGTTATTGGGAGTGGGGTTGGTGAACGTTGGTGCTGAGGACAGTGGGGGAGGGAATGCTCACAGCTTCCCCCAAATGACAGGACTAACATCTCTCTCTCTCTCTCTCTCCCCCTCTCCCCCTCACTTACTCCATAACCCACAACCCCTCCCCCTCTCCCCAGCCTCTCGACTCTTCTGCTGAGATGAGAGTGATTCTCTGCACTCTGCTGTTACTGAACGGGATTCTCATCTCACTCCAGGGTAATTATCACAAAATCTTGTTTGATTATGCTTCTTTATCACAGAGTAGACACTCGGAATGAGAAGATGAAGCTTTGTATATTTATTACCTTATGAAATTGTCCACACTACTTAATTGCAATAAATGAATGTCCCATTCCTCTCCTTGAAAGTGAGATTATTGATGTCTGTAATTACAAAAAGGTTTTCAAGTGCCTCTTATTTGGTTACAAAATATAAATTGCTAATATTCATATGAATTAATTTGTGAGATAGATGGAATGTATGAGCATTGAGTTTAGTTTTTGGTGTGTATCTAATCATTTCTGTTACAACTCCCAATAAACTTCTAGACACACACATGCGCCGACAAACGCGCACACACAACACAGACACGCAGACACACAATTCTGCAGGTGCTGGAAATCCAGAGTAACTCAGTAAATGTTGGAGGAATTCTGACAGGTCAGGCAGCATCTGTGGAGGAGAATTAGAAGTCACTGTTTCGGGCTGAAATCCTTCATCCGGACTCCAGTGGTCCTGGATTCCTACGATTCCTTGCTGGGCCTTTCCTTTTTCACCAGCATTGCGTTTGGTGGATCAGACACACCCTGTATAGGAATCCCTTCCCCAGCAGTGTCTGAATGGTGGAACACCCTCCCCAGAAACACTGGGAGGCATTCACCTGAAGCAACGGGGCAGTTCAAAGAAGGAAAACATCACCACATCCTCAAGAATAATTGATGTACCAATCTTGTAAATTGAGGAAGCAAAGTTTGGTTTGCATCCAGCAATATCTGTGAGACCGGGTCATCATTAGGCTCTGTGCCAAGGTCATGGCGTATAAATGATCTGATATCTGTAAAGGAATGTTAAACAGGCCGTGAGTAACAAGCCAGGAATTAAGTCAGACCAGCCTTTCAAAGTGAAGATCCAACTCAATGTTGGTAGTTGTTAATTATGTATATTTCCACTAATTACATTACCCTACAACACCCCCCTCCCCATAGTTCACTAAAACCGGCATTGTGAACCTGTCCGGAGTTTGGACGAGCCTCCCAGCTCAGGTTCTGTGTTCCATGGGAGGAGGAACAGCAGGTGCCTCGGCTCCTCCAGAGGAGTGTTGACACACTCATGGTCATGTTGTGACACCAGGTGCATGGTAGCGGAATCCTCCAAATCCTGGTGGGTCGGTTTAAGGCGATCTACGAAAATATGTTCAGATTTACCCCTCTTATCTGTGATAACGGTCTTTTCTCCCCATTCCAAAATATGAAACATGCCATCGTTAGGGGGCCTAAGGGGATGTTAATGTGCATCATGGCAGACAAACACAAATGAGGCAGAATGTAGGTCAACAGGAATCCAAGATTATACCATGACGGGAGGTAGGAATAGGTGGAAAGGATTTGAATTTACTGAGGAGGGTGGAACGCTTTGAATGGTCGACAGGGCAGTCGTGGTGCCAGGAATGAATTCACCTGGCACTCGGAATGGCTGCCCTTATACCAACAGCCATGGATGACTGCAGGTCCTCTTGGAGCTGTTCTGAGCCCCAGGAGGACCCACGGGAGATGATCATGCCAACACACATAGATCAGGGAACCCTCAGAGCAGCCTTTCAGGAGCGGTGAAACCACTCACATAGGCCATTGGACTGTGGGGATACGCTGTGGTGTGAGGAACCATCTCTGCTAAATTCCAGAGTGTGTTGGTAACTTGTCGTCAGGAACTTGCATCTGCCTAATTCTGGTTTATATCTCCAAGCAATCGGACACAGAGGGAAATTGTCATGTAGATATTTAGAGCAGCCTTTCTCAAACTTTTTCCCTGGAGGAACTGTGAAATATTTTTTAAGTCTCCAGGAACCCCTGCATAAAAATTATATCTACAGCTCATGGTACCTTAGTGTGATCAGTAGGTTGTAGATAAAATAATTCAAAAATATTTGTCAATGCTCTTTTGAATAGAGAATGTATTTTTAACTGACCTTCCTTGAAAAGAAAACAGACAGTTAAGCTTAGTTTACCTTTCTTGGAATTAATCTTTCTTTCCCTTCCATAACTTTTAAAAACTCATAAGGCAAACAGATTTTTTTTCAACTCTGGGTCAAAGCTAAGATAGCACACATGGATTTCACCTTCAACTGAAATGAGACGATTTTTATCCTTGCTCTTGTTGCTTGTTCAGCAAGGAAAAGCTTGCTCACATGTGTAAGAGGTTGAAAACTGCAGCAAAATGTTCATTGCTTTCCGATGAATGGCAGGATACTCTTCAAATCTAATCTTGAGTGCATGATCAGAGTGCAGCTCACAAAGTTCATCCTCTTCTCTCAAAATCAGGTTTTCAGGCTGAGCAGAAGATTCAGAGAAAGGTTCCCTCACCCAGTCATACTCTTGTGTTGAAATGGAGAGAAATGACTGTTAATTTTGTTCTGCAGTTTTTCCAGGTGCTTTTCAATAAGAGTCAAGACTTTCTGATATCCTTCCTCACTCTCAAGCCCAAACAGCAAGAAACATATCAAGATTTTTTTTTCTGCAATGTGATTTTTCAAAGGATTCAGTTTCCTTTTAACTCCAAGAAACTTGTCATGAAGTCAAAACATTTTCTCCAGGACATTGCAGAGCCTTGTTCAACTGGTTCATATGATGACAAAATGTGTGTTAAGTAGGCTAGTTTCTGAAGCCATTCTTCATCTTCAAAGCACTCAGCAAAATCTGGCCTACTATTTTCTAGAAAGTACACCTGCAATTCACCGTTCACTCAAACACCCTGTTGAAAACTCTTCCTCTGCTCGGCCACCAGATTTCTGTATGTAGCAGGAGATTGGTGTGCTCTTTGTCCAGGGTTTCACACAGTTCATTAAACATTCTCCAGTGATCTGGTCTTAAAATTACTTAATAACATGCTTCCTGAATGCTTTAAATGACAGTGACTTTATTTTCAAAGCTTTAATCCTTTTTTAGAGATTTCAATAGCTGTTTAAAATAATCAGCACAATTATGTGTCAAATGGCTGTGATCTGTAGATAAGTGTCTTTTTAATGTTTCTGGAGCCATTGCTGCATTTGTAAGTTGTTTGTTACAGACTAGGCTCAATGGAATCGGACAACGTGGATCACCAGTCCATGTAAAAACCATTGATGAGCAGCTCTCATTGTATAAATGGACTACTGTCTGTCCACTGTTGCACTACCGCAGTGAAATGACTCTGAAGATTGTAATTCTGCTTCATTAACCTTATCAGAAATGACCATAGGCCTAGGCCAAGCATCCTCTTCCATCTCACACATCCTCTTCAGAGATTGCCACACTGGGCTGACTTCAGAGTGAAAATTTCCCTCCAAATTTTTTACTTCGCCTGTAGTTTGTTCACTCCCAAAAGTCAGTTGATGGTGTGTAAGGGGAAGTCGGGTGAGGTCACGCCTACCGTCCACTTCTCCGTGCTCTCACCAATTACCAACGGCCTCCAGATCTCACGTCAAAAATTGAGAATGGACTCAACCAAATAAACACTGTCCTACTGTGCACTGCCATACTGGGCTGAGGTTGCCAATGGGGCTGCTCGGTCACTGCCCACCAATCTGAGCGCTAGCATCATGTATTGCGCGAAGTTCAAAAAACAATTTTTTTTTAACATCATGATCATGATCTCTCGCAGAACCCTGGCTGAAAAACCTGCAAATGATTGATGAAGGTCAATACACTGTATGCCTGCTTAACACGGAGACAACCTGCGCAGCTGTTTTGAGAGTTCAATGGATTCGGACCCCGATCTCTCTGATCCTCCAAACTGCCGAGAGTCTTTCCATTAATACTATATTCTGCTATCATGTTTGACCTACCAAAATGAACCACCTCAAACGTATCGGGCTTGAATCCCATCTGCCACTTCTCAGACCAGTTTTGCATCCTATGGATGTCCCGCTGTAACCTCTGACAGCCCTCCACACTATCCACAGCACCTCCAACCTCTGTGTCATCATGTTCAATTGAGAGTGGTGATGGAGCCTCAAGATCCCAGGAGTGATGTTTGATTGGGAGTAGTGATGGAGCCTCAAGATCCCAGGAGTGATGTTTGATTGGGAGTAGTGATGGAGCCTCAAGATCCCAGGAGTGATGTTTGATTGGGAGTAGTGATGGGGCCTCAAGATCCCAGGAGTGATGTTTGATTGGGAGTAGTGATGGGGCCTCAAGATCCCAGGAGTGATGTTTGATTGGGAGTAGTGATGGAGCCTCAAGATCACAGGAATGATGTTTGATTGGGAGTAGTGATGGAGCCTCAAGATCCCAGGAGTGATGTTTGATTGAGAGTAGTGATGGAGCCTGCAGATCCCAGGAGTGATGTTTGATTGGGAGTAGTGATGGAGCCTCAAGATCCCAGGAGTGATGTTTGATTGGGAGTAGTGATGGAGCCTCAAGATCCCAGGAGTGATGTTCGATTGAGAGTAGTGATGGAGCCTGCAGATCCCAGGAGTGATGTTTGATTGGGAGTAGTGATGGAGCCTCAAGATCCCAGGAGTGATGTTTGATTGAGAGTAGTGATGGAGCCTCAAGATCCCAGGAGTGATGTTCGATTGGGAGTAGTGATGGGGCCTCAAGATCCCAGGATTGATGTTTAATTGAGAGTAGTGATGGAGCCTCAAGTTTTTGGAATTTTTATTAAAAAAATGACGATTGGACAATGTCAATATAAAGTTGGTACCTCAACCCTCAAAAGTTGGACCTTGAGCACTTGGAATGCAATAAACTTTTCTCATCAATTTTTTTACTTGTAATTTGGGCTTTTCTGTCCAGCTGCCACCTGGCTGGATTTCACATAGAGATTTCCGTGCTGAGTTCCACCCACACCATTACCCACCCTCAGACCCAAACCACTCCTTTCTACATGCCTGTTGGGTGGGTTGCGGTGGAGTAGCTGTGGGATGTTAATTTCCACCCCGGTGCTCTGTGGGATGCCAAAACTATTTTGATGGTTCGAGGGGATGGGGTAGAAGCAGGGGCAGAACTAATATTTTTTTTAATATTGTTATTATAATCTGTAGTAAATTTATATACAAACTTCTGTTAAAACCAGCTACCAACTTACCCATTTCTATTTCACGGTATGTAATCAAAATCGTAATACTTGCTGAGATTTTTTTTCATTTCAGTTCACTGTCCTGGTTGTGTTGAAGTTGAACTGTATATTGGGTAACGAGTTCCTCATCAATGTTCAATATGGTTTCCTTGTCTTACCAATTATTTCTCTCCAGGTGATTTTATCCTATTTGTACCCGATGAGCCTTTTGTAGCCATTGCAGGTGAAGATGTTGTACTGGAATGTGAGCTGATCCCACCAACCTCTGCCAGCAACATGTCAGTGCAGTGGCTGAAATCCAGTCTCAGCTCACCCATCCACGTGTACAGACATGGACAAGATGACCCCCTCGCTCAGCACCAGGATTTCAGAGGAAGGACAGAACTGTTTAAAGATGAAATCCCCGAAGGAATCGTTTCCCTCAGAATAAAGAACGTAAGGCGAGATGATGAAGGGCAATATATATGTTCAGTTGAAGACAGAACTGACTTCAAACAATCGGCAGTTGAACTGCGTGTTCTCGGTGAGTATTATTGCCATTTGTACCAAGGTATAGTGGGAAGCTTTTGTTTTGCATGCCATCCTGATAGATTACTGTGTACACAAGTATATTGAGGTAGTAAAAAGAAAACAATGTGTGATATGGTGCTGTTGTTGCAGAGAAATTACAGTGCAAGTAATTACACAATTACACAATAAGGTGTGAGGGGTACATTGAGTTAGACTGGGGGTACAACCGATCACATGTTAGTGTGTGAGAGATCTATTCAGGAGTTTGATAACCGTGGCATAGAAACTGCCCTCGAGTCTGGTGGTTGGTGATCTAGGGTTTTTGTATCTTCTGCTCAATGGGAGAGGGTAAAGGAGAGAATGACCAGGGTGCGTCGGGTCTGTGAGTATATCGGCTGCTTTTCCAACCCAGTGGGAATTGTAGACAGAATCAGTGGAAGAGATTCTGGTTTGCATGAAGGACCCGGCTTTGTTCACAACTCTTCAGTTTCTTCTCAAACCTTAGTCACAGAGTCATAGAAAAGTCTAACACAGAAACAGGCCCTTTGGCCCATGTAGTCCATGGTGGATCATTTAAATTGCCTACCCCCATTGACTTGGACTGGGACCAGGGCCCTCCACACCCCTGCCAACCATGTACAGTCCCTAACCAAACTTCTCTTAAGCACTGAAATTGACCTTGTATGCTCTGCTTGTGTTGGCAGCTTGTTCCACACTCTCACGAACCTCTGAGTGAAGAAGTTTCCCCTCATGAGCCCATTAAACTTTTCACCTTTCATGAGTTGATTGTAGTCCCACCCCACCTCAATGGAAAAAGACTGCTTGCATTTATCCTATCTATACCCCTCATAATATTGTATACCTCTGTCAAATCTTCCTTCTATCTTTTATGTTCCAAGGAATAAAGTGCTAACCAATTCAATCTTTCCTTGTAACTTAGATCATCCAGACCCGGCAACATTCTTGTAAATTTTCTTTGTATTCTTTCAAATTTATTTACATCTTTCCTGTAGGTGGTGTCCAAAACTGTACACGATACTCCAAATTATACAACTTCAACATAGCAGCCAGATCCTGTAGTCAAAACTTTGATTTATGAAACACAATGTGCCAAAAATTTTCTTAGTGAACCTATCAACCCATGACACCGCTTTCAACAAATTCTGGACCTATATTCCCAGATTCCATTGTTCTACCGCAATCTTCAGTGTCCTATCACTCACTGTGTATGACCTATCCTGGTTGATACTATGAAGAACAATACTTTGCATTTGCCTGTATTAAATACCAGTTGTCATATTTCATTTCATTTCATTTTTCAGCTGGTCCAGATCCTGCTACAAGCCATGATAGATTTCCTCATTGTCCACTACACCCCCAATTTTGGTGTCATCTGTAAATTTGCTGATCCAGTTTACCACATTATCATCTAGTTCATTGAGAGAGATGACAAACAACACCGTACCCAGCACCGATCCCTCTGGCACTCCACTAGGCACAGGTCTCCAGTCAAAGAGGCAACACTCTACTACCAAGCTCTGGCTTCCCCTACAGAGCCTATGTCTAATCCAATTTACTACCTCATCTTGAATGCTGAGTGACTGAACTGTCTTGATCAACCTCCCATGTAGGACCTTGTCAAACTCCTTACTAAAGTCAATGTAGACAACATCCACTACAACTCCAATTTAAACAATTCTGCGCCCCTCCTCCCCTGTTCACCACACCCCTCCCCCCACCACCATGTGAAGCACGAGCAAACCTTCCTGTGAGGATGGTAGACCTCCTCCATCTCCAGTACAGTCCATCTCTTTTGTGCAGGTCCCACCTTCCCTAGAAGAGAGTCTAATGATCCAGATATCTTGTGCCCTCCCTCCTGCACCAACTCTTTAGCCATGAGTTAAAGGGTGTAATCTTCATATTTTTGTTCTCAATAGTGTATGGCATGCATAGCAATCCTGCAGTCAGAACCCAGGAAGTCCTGCCCTTTAACTTGGCGCCTGAACTTAACTTCCTGAACTCACTTTGCAGAACAGCATCACTTTTCCTGCCTATGTCATTGGTACCTACATAGACCACAACCTCTGGCTGTTGACCATCCCACTTTGGAAAGCTGAGGACGCAGTCCAAGATGTCCCAGAGCTGGTACCCGGGACACAACGTACCATCCAGGAATCTTGTTTTCATCCACAGAACCTCTTTTCCGTTCTCCTCAGTAAAGTATCCCCTATCATCACGTTGCCTCTTCTACTGCCCCCTCCCCCCACCTTCTCTTCTGCTAGGTCATCACTTGGCACAGTAACCAAAGTACCCGTTGTTGTGGTGGATGGCCATAGGGGTACTTTTTAAAAAAAAAATTCAATCTGTTTTATAGGCTTTAAACAAAAAAAGGATACAAATCAGAGGAGAAGTTATAAGAAACACATAATGCAAAAAGTGTACAAACAACAAATACTATCAAAGTCACAGAAACCAGAACTCCTCCTGACAGATCATAGGAAAAAAAAGATTAGAAATTTTTGATACACTAACCTAACCTAAAACAAAGAAAAAAGAGACTGGGCAGTCCATTTGAGGATAAAATTAATAAAGGAGAAAGAAAACATACTTCTAGTCAGTTCTGAACCTTTATGGATGACAAGGGACAAAAATGAAACAAACAAAAAACAAAAATAAAAGTTTACCTAAAAAAATAAAAAAGAGAGAGGAAAAAATTTAAATCAAATGAAAATATTGAATAAAAGGTCACCAGACTTGTTCAAAATTAAAAGATGTGTCAAACGTCCAGCTTCTAATTTTCTCCAAACTTAAGCAGGACATAATGGAGGAGAGTCAATAAAAAACAGTCGGTGGATTAGAATCTTTCCAGTATAACAAGATAGCTCTCCTAGTCAGTAAGGTTGAAAGGGCTGTCACATGTTGAGAGGAAATGGGAACACTTCCTGTTTCCTTTGGAATAATCCCAAAAATTGCTGTAAGTGAGTTAGGTTGTAAGTCCACACCTATAACTTTTGATAACGTTCTAAAAACATCCCTCCAAAAATTGTTTAACTTTGCACAGGACCAAAACATATGAGTTAGAGTAGCCACCTCAGCGTTGCATCTGTCACAGGTGGGGCTTATGTTAGAAATATATACACTAGTTTATCTTTGGACATATGCACCCTGTGTACTATCCTAAACTGAATTAGGGAGTGATGTGCGCAAATAGATGAATTATTAACTAGTTAATAAATTTTACTCCATTGATCATCTGAAAGTGAGTGCTGAAGTTCCATTTCCCAAGCACATTTAACCTTATCATTAGGCATCGTACGAGCATTCATTAATGGTTTATATATAATGGCTGTCAATCGTTTTTGAAGTAGTTTGAGCTGAAAAATAGCATGTATCATACTTCAAAAAGCTGGTGGAACACAGCAGGCCAGACAGCATCTATAAGGATCCCCTATAAGGATCTATAAGGATGCTCCCTGGCCTGCTGTGTTCCACCAGCATTTTGTGTGTGTTGTTTGAACTTCCAGCATCTGTAGATTTCCTCATGTATCATTTTGGTAATTGAACAAATGGATAATTCGGTAGAAAATCAGATTAAAAATTCCTAACTTGCAATTATCTAAAAAAAATGTGCACTAGATACAGTATATCATATTTATCCACTAACTGTGAAAAAGACAAACAATCCTCTGAAAACTATCTAAAAAAGTTTTTATTCCCTTGGTTTTCCAAATTAAAAAGACCTTATCCAGAGTTGATGGTTTAAAGAAAAAATTAAAATGGATATTACACAAGAGTACAAAGTTATTTAATTCAAAAGACCTACGAAACTGAAACCAAATTTTTAAAGTATGTTTAACAATTGGACCAAGACCTTGTCTACCTATCCTGGAGAACGAAAAAGGAAGAGGAGCTCCCAGTAAAGAAGCTAAAGGAAACCCCCTTACTGAATTGTCCTGCAAATGTAACCATGAAGGGCAGTCCTGGTTATCTATACCGTGAATCCAGAAGATGATATAACGAATATTAATTGCCCAATAATAAAATCTAAAGTTTGGTAGCACCAGTCCTCCATCTTTTTTGATTTTTGCAATAAAGATTTATTCACTCTGGAGCTTTTATTATTCCAAATGAATGACAGGATCATGGAATCTATTCTATCAGAAAACATTTTCGGAACAAAAGATGGAACCACTTGAAATCTATATAAAAATTTCGGTAAAATAACAATTTTTATAGCATTTATTCGACCAATTAATGACATCGACATAGACGACCATTTAGAGAGTATTTGTTATGTATATTCAATTAGAGGAGAAAAATTATACTTATATAGGTCTTTAAAATTTTTATTAATTTTAATACCAAGTTAAGTAAAATAGACTTTAGCAATATTAAAAAGTACTTGATCATAATAATCAGAGTAATTATTAATAGGAAATAATTCACTTTTATATAAGACCATAAGATATAGGAGCAGAGAAAATACTAAATTCAGTGAATATAGATAACATAAAGGAAATAGATTTCCTAGCGTCTGAAATTTAAACTAATAAATCATCCACATATAATGAAACCTTATGTAGTTTATCCCCTCTCTTAATACCCTGCACAGAATTAGAATCCCTAAGATTAATAGCAAGTGGTTCGAAAACCAAATTAAATAATAAAGGACTGAGAGGACAACCCTGACAGGTTCCTCTATATAATCTAAAGTAAGGAGACTTTTAATTATTAGTTATAACTGCAGCCACTGGGGCTTGATAAATCAGTTTGATCCAGGAAGTAAATCCCACACCAAAATTAAACCTCTTCAAAACCTGAGACAGATAAGGCCACTTCACCCCGTCAAAAGCTTTCTCTGCATCCAGAGACACAATACATTCAGATTCTTTAACTGAGGGGGAATAAATGATATTTAACAGTCTTCAAATATTAAAATATGAGTACCTATTTTTAATAAATCCAGTTTGGTCATTTGAGATAGCAGTAGGCATAAAATTCTCAAGTCTATTGGCTAAAATCTTAGAGAGGATTTTAAAATCTACATTCAGTGACGAGATAGGTCTATAGGATGCACATTCCAATAAATCTTTTCCTTTTTAGGAATCAATGAAATTAATGCCTCACTAAAAAGTTTTTGGAAGATTCCTAGAGGATATAGAATCAGTAAAAGTTTGACAAAGGTGTGGTATAAGCATTTCATTGAAAGTCTTATAAAATTCCATTGTATACCCATCTGGTCTTGGAGCTTTCCCTAATTGCAAAGAAGATATAGCTTTAACTATTTCCTCCTGTTTAATAGGTGCATCTAATGTATTAATACCTCGAGTTGAAATTTTATGTACATTTAATTTTTGCAAAAATCTATTCATAATAAAAGTACTATCAGAGAATTCAGATTTATAAAGATTGGAGTAAAAATCCATAAATGTCTTATTAATTTCATAAGGATCTAATGTTTCAGTTCTGTCTGGTCTGCGTATTTTCAAAATCTGTCTTCTACCCATGGCCGCTTTTAACTGACCAGCCAAAAGTTTACCTGACTTCTCTCCATGTATATGAAATAAACTTTTAATTTTAAAAATTTGCTGTTCAATATTGAAGGTCAGAAGCAAATCATATTGTATTTGAAGTTCAACCCTTTCCTTATATGGATCTTCAGTCGGTTTTACTGAATACGTTTTGTCTATCTCTCTAATTTTATTAGTAAGCACTGACAGTTCCCCTTTAGTTTTCTTTCTAAAAGCTGCTGAATATGAAATTATCTGTCCCCTAAGGAAAGATTTCATCGTATCCCATACAACCAAGTTTGACATTCCTTCAGACGTATTAAATTCAAAAAATATGGAAATTTGCTCCTTAATAAAACTAACAAAGGCTGGGTCCTGTAGCAATATGGGGTTCAATCTCCACTGTGACATTTTCAAAAAACTATCAGAGAGCTTCAGGGTTAATTTCAGAGGCGCGTGATCTGACGACGCAATGACGTCATACACACACTCAACAACAGAGTGCAGCAAACGTGTATCTAAAAAAAAGTAATACATTCTAGAATATTTATGATGAACGTGAAAAAAATGAAAAATCTTTTTCATTAGGGTGTTTATATCTCCAGATATCTACCAGGCCATATTCTAGTAGAAAAAAATTAATATAAGCCGCCGCTTTATTGGGAAGCGACGGATTGGTTGATGGCCTGTTGATCCCCGGATTCAGACAGCAATTAAGGTCACTGCTCAGAATCAGATTATATTCATTCAGATTCGGTAGCTCAGAGAAAAGCTTCTTAAAAAATTCAGAACTGTCTAAATTAGGTGCGTATACACACACCAAAGCTACCCTTTGATCACATAATAAACAGGTGACAATTAAATATCTTCCAATCGAATCAGTAATAGTACTAAAATGTACAAAAGGGATTTTAGAGTTAACAAAAATAGATACCCCTCTAACTTTACTAGTCAACCAAGAATGTTATAAAGGGCCTTTCTAAAATAAAAAAAATAGTCATCATCTTGTCTCCATATATGATTTTCTTGCGCAAAAATACTATCTGCATTAAGTGTTTTTAATTTCTTAAAAATCTTTTTACGCTTAATAGGATGATCTACACCATTCAGATTCCGAGAGATTATATTAATTTTATTAACATCCATGTTTAAGATTTAATTTGATATTTTATAAAGAAAACTAATGCACAGGCACACATTTAACCAAAAGGAACAGCTATGACTAGCAGGAGTGAGATGTTTGAGAGAAAATATCCATCAAAAAAACTGCCCAATCGAGAAAGGAAACCTATTCTAATAGCACACCCCCCACCTGCAAAGCCCAAAAAACAGCTACTAATAAGCTGATCGCACGCTAACTAGTAACCCTTGATCCTATCCTCCATTTTGCAGCTACGCATATTAAAATTGAAATATCCCCCCACAATTTAGCCATAATAAAAAAGACAAACAAATTTCAAATATTGCAATGTTATGTCTAACAATAATAAAAACGTAACTGGTGACGGCCATCTTAAATTCATCTAAAGTATATTAATCACGTACTCAGAGAAAAGTGAATCCAAGCAAATAAAATTAAAACTAAAGTTCTTTCTTTCAAAAGAACTTACAAGTCATACAGAAAATTAGATGAATATATATATATATATATCAAACCTAAAACTATATTAATATTGAGACAAACAAAAGAATAGAAAAAATAATTCAAGCCAGGTCCTATACAGACCTCTATAATATAATACTGTAAAAGTCCCCTACAAAGCAATTATGAATATATACTAATTATTAACAAATAAAGAGAAAAATTAAATCAGCCAAGTCCCATATGGACTTTCAAAAAGTGTAGAATAGACTTTGCTCAGAGCATCTCTAAACATCTCACACATCAGAGTTACCTATTCAGGTTACATTCGGCTTAGCTTGGAGATTTTTAATATACTGCCAGCCCTCATCAGGGGAGTAGATCCTCTGTGGCTGAGAATCAGCAGGAATGATTATCAGCCACGCTGGGTACCGAAGGGATGGATGGAGATTTTTCTTATACATTTCACTCATGACTTCTCAGTATTTCCTTCTTTCGGCAAAAATCTCAGGGGGAAAATCTTCAACTATACGGATCATTCGGGAGGCAGAGGCAGAGATAGATAGGAGTTATCAGGAGGTAGTCACACCAAAGAACCAAGATTTAGGCAGATGGGTGACGGTCCAGAGAGGCAGGGGGAGCAGGCAGAGAGAGCAGAGCACCCCTGCGGCCATTCCCATTAACAATAAGTATACCGTACTGGATACTGTTGATGGGGATGACCTACCAGGAATGAGTTGTAGTGGTCCTGCCTCTGGCACAGAGGTTGAACCCTCAACTAGAAAGGGGAGGAGGGAAGAGAAGAGAGCGATAGTTTTAGGGGATTCTATAGTCAGGTAGGCAGATAGGAGATTTTGTGGGGCAGATTGGGAGTCTCGGATGGTATGTTGCCTCCCTGGTGCCAGGGTCCGGGACATCTCAGATCGGGTGCAGGCTATTCTTGAGAACAAGGGCATGAACCCAGATGTAGTGGTCCATGTAGGGACCAATGATGTAGGTAAGGTGAGTGAGGGGGTCCTGCTTAGAGAGTTCAGGGAGTTAGGAGTGAAGCTGAAAGGCAGGACCTCCAGGGTGACAATCTCGGTATTGCTACCTGTGCCACGTGCGAGTGAGGCGAAGAATAGAATGATTATGCACATTAATACGAGGCTGAGAGCATGGTGCAGGAAGGAAGGGTTCAGGTTTTTGGATAATTGGTCTTTATTCCAGGGACATTTGGATCTGTTTCGAAGGGACAGTCTACATCTGAACCGGAGGGGTACTAACATTCTTGCAGGAGTGTTTGCCAGTGCTGCTCGGGGGGGTGGGGTTTAAACTAGATATGCAGGGGGCAAGGATCCAGATCCAGAGGGTTGGTCAGAAGGAGCATGGGGTTAAATGTGTAGAAGGTTTGGGTGATCTTGAGAAGGTCATCAAAATTCAAGGTGCAATTAGCCAGATGGAAGATCAAGGAGCTTGAAGTTCAAGGTACAATAGATAGTGTTTTAAGCAAAGAGAGGAGGAATGGGCTAAGAATTCTATACTTGAATGCGCGTAGTGTCAGAAATAAGACAGATGAGCTTGAAGCTCAGATGAAAATGGGGAACTACGATATTGTTGGGATAACGGAGACATGGCTGCAAGGGGATCAGGCCTGGGAATTGAGTGTACCAGGGTATACGTGCTATCGTAGAGACAGAAATATGGGAAGAGGAGGTGGGGTGGCCCTGTTGGTGAGGAATGAGATTCAGTCCTTAGCAAGAGGTGACTTGGGAACAGGGGAAGTAGAGTCTGTGTGGATTGAGCTGAGGAACAGTAAGGGTAAAAAGACCCTAATGGGTGTTGTGTACAGGCCCCCAAACAGTAGCGTGGATATTGGGTACAAGTTGATTAGGGAGTTAACATTGGCATGTGCTAAAGGTAATGCAGTAGTTATGGGGGATTTCAACATGCAGGCACACACAGCCAGCAGCCAGCTCGCGGCTTTCGATCTTCCATCTCTCACGACGCACCAGGCGGCAGAACCAACTTCGAGTCCGCCCGCCTTCAGAGCCACGAAATTCCAGCACCCTGAAGGCGCGCTAGTCTTCTAGGCCACGTCCTTGGCATATCGCTCTCTTCTCCTCGTAGCTCATACCTTCTAATCCAGGCAGCATCCTGGTACCCCTCTTCCACATCCTCTCCAAAGACACCGCATCCTTCCTGTAATGGGGCAGGCAAAATAGCACTTCAAATTCCAAGTACTGCTGAGACAAAGTTTTACAGACTATCACCAGCACCTCCTCCTCCTCCTCGTCCGCCTCCATCCTCATCCTTCTCCTCCTCCGTCCTCCTCCTCCTTCATCCTCCTCGTCGTCCTCCTCCTCCTTTTAATGGCAGTTGGCAGTCCAACTTAAAGGTGCATTCCCACCACCAACTGGACTGGAGTGTGTTGTAGAGAGTTGGGAAATAAATCCCCTACTATTTGTTTATCAAATGAAAACTAAATTACCCCAAAGAGCCCTATTGTTTGTAAATAATAAAAGACAATATTGTGAATTAAATTCAATTCAATTGCATTTCTTAGTAAAGTTTAGAAAACTGAAAAATGTCAAAAACCAAAGCTAGTCATGCAGCCTGCATTTGCTTTCTTTCAATCTTCACATTGTAAAAGAATATGTTCTACTCTTGCATAGTGATAAAGCCTACACATCCCAGAGTGATGTTTTCCAACAAGATACAAGGAAGAATTAAGCACAGTATGCCCAATTCTAAGTCAAGTCAATATAATTCCTTCCCTTCTTGTTTTACCCCCTTCTCCCATCAATCCAACAGTTTGGTGTATTCTGTAATGAAAACTTATGCCCATTATCCCATGTCTTGCCATAATCCTCTATTCGTAACCCCACCAACCCCTGAGATTCTGATTTGTTCAGTGGAAGGTCTGTATCCACAGATGAACTTTTCACAGCTTTTTTGGCCAATCAATCAACCTGCTCATTCCCCTCAACATCTCTATGTGCAGGGACCCATAAGCAGAAGACATGTAGACCAATGCTTTGAATATGAAATAAAGTTTGAAGAGCTTCCAGCGGTAAATCTGACCTACTGCTGGAATGAGCTGTTTTAAGAAAAAGAATCTGAGCAAATTATAACTTTACAAGGACAAATTTCCTCCACCCACTCTTAGCCACACAGCCAGAATCAAGTACAGATCTCATTAAGTTTAATAGAGCTGTATCATGACTTCCTGACTCCTGTACTGTATGCCCCTAGTGATGAAGGCAGGCATTTCATACACACCTTTTTTTGCCACACAATCTATTAGCATTGCCAACATCAGGAAGATTGGACTTGGACCCAAAATTCCTCTGTACATCAATGCCAATAACTGTATCCTTTCCACTTGCACTTGACCTTCCGAAGTGCTACACCTCACTTGTTCAGATGAAACTCTATTTGCCATTTGTCCGCTCAGATCTCCAAATGATCTGTGTCCTACTCTATCCTTTGACAACTTACTTCACTACCCACAATTTAATTCAACCAATATTTGCATTGTCTGCAAAGTTGCCAACTCACCTGTCTACAACTTTGTCTCAGTCATTTATATGTTGTATATATACCGTGTGTAGAATTCCCCATGGATCCTGTGCAGCTCAGAATGTTCCAAGGTTTATTTACTATCAAAGTTCACACTCTGAAATTCTTCTTCTCCGATTAGCCATGAAGCCACGAAAGAAAAGAAAGGTGACATGATCTTCAAACCCCAAATCCCCCCTCCCACACAAAAGAAGCAAATAGGAACAGAATAAGCACATTAACCTCCAAATCCCTCCTCCCACACAATAAAGAACAAAATGGGAACAGGCACTTCAACCCCAAAATCCCCCTCCCTGCAAAAAACATGAGCAAGATCAGGCAAAAAACACAGAATATTAAAAAGCTATAGGAATGAAAAAAGAATTCTAGTCCAAGTCCACATCCAAAACACAGAA
This sequence comes from Hypanus sabinus, assembly GCF_030144855.1. Taxonomy (NCBI): domain Eukaryota; kingdom Metazoa; phylum Chordata; class Chondrichthyes; order Myliobatiformes; family Dasyatidae; genus Hypanus; species Hypanus sabinus. The sequence continues at coordinate 177,138,000 of NC_082710.1, read as the reverse complement.
AACTTGGGTAACACTCTCCAGGCAAAGCAGCAGGCCTTTCCCTCTCTGGCAGTGAGCGATTAAAAGACAGGCAGCCGTTGTTCACCCTCCACTTTCACCTCAATCTTAATCATCGGGATCAACCCACCATGAGAGGCCATTCAGTTTACTAACTAAAGCCCATGTAGTCAACATCCACTGCTCCCGTTATAAATCACCACCTCCTGAAAAACCTCAATGAAGTTTGCAAGACATGCTCTGCTCCACACAAAGCCATCCAGATGCGAGCAAATCCAGTCCCAGAAAATACTCTCCAATCACTTCTCCATCACTGGTGTAAAATCCATCGGCTATCATGAATTCGTTCTTTTTTCTAGTGCTCTTAATGTTTATTAAAGCAAATGCAGCAATATACGGCAAACATCCAGGCAAGCAAGAGGAGATCAAACCTTTTCTGGTCAAACCTCCCAGACTGTTTGCTCCCTTACCTGCAATTTAGAATGATGTAGAATGTGACCATAATCTGACTTTAGACCAAAAAACCCCATCCAGTGATTACTTCTCACGTCCTGAATGTGTCAATTCAGTGCTGAGCTATAGCTCTGCATGTGGCAGATGCTCAAATAGTCTTATTAAAGACGTGAAGGCATGTGCAGTCCATTGCAACTTATGAGATACTCCTCCCACCCAGATTTTACACAGAGATGCACACGATTCCAGCAAAGTTTAAATTTACAATAATTTACCTCTCTCTGAACTACCTCTTTAGATAGAAACTCCAGCATCACTAATATAACTGATAGTAGCCTTTTAAAAAATATTTATTTATTAATTAAATTTTTAGAAAATTACAAAGAATAAATGTAATGATAAAATAGTAAGATAGAGAAAAATAATATTAACCCTCCCCCCTTAACCCTTGTCTAAAGAAACAAAAAAAAGAAAGAAAGAAGAGAAAGATTGCCTGGATATCAGAGGATCCCCAGATGCTCCATGGAGTTCAAAATAATTTTAATATTTATTTTTACTTTCCCCAATTACTTGATAATTTTATCTTCAAAGGACCTATGTATTTAATCCTATCTTTTGTAGGTATGGGAGCCAAATTTTCAAAAATATATCATATTCATTTCTTAGATTGTATGTAATTTTTTCAAGTGGAAGACAACTATATATTTTATTATTCCAACGATCCATAGTTAAATATAAATCAGATTTCCAAGTAACTGCGATAACTTTTTTGGCTACTACCAATACAATTTTTATAAAGTTTTTCTGATACTTATTCAATTTAAGTTTCGACATTATCCCTTCAATGTCTCCTAATAAAAATAATATTCGGCTATGTGCGAGTTGTACTCCAGTAATTTGTTCCAATAAACGTCTTAGATTTATCCAAAATGATTGAATTTTAAAACAAGACCAAGTAGAATGTAAAAAAAGTACCGATTTCTTGATCACATCGAAAACATTGGTCAGACATATTTGAACTTAATCTATTTATTTTCTGTGGTGTTACATATAATTGATGTAAAACATTATATTGTACTAATCTAAGTCGATCATTTATTGTATTTATCATACTATCAGAACATAATCTTGACCAGCTTTTTCCATCAATTTTAATATTCAAATCAGATTCCCATTTTTGTCTTGATTTATGAATTCCTGATTTATTGTCTGTTTTTGAATCAAATTGTACATACAAGATGTAATTTTTTTAATTTTTCCTTTTTGAATTAATATTTCTATTTCACTAGGTTTTGGCATCAACATTGTTTGACCCAGCTTTTCTCGTACATAAGCCTTTAATTGAAAATAACAGAAAAGAGTGTTGTTTGATATTTTATATTTATTTTTTAATTGATCAAACGACATCAATATACCTCCTTCAAAACAATCACCTATATATTTAATCCCCTTTTGGAACTAATTATGTAAAAGTTTATTATCCATTGTAAAAGGAATAAGCCTATTTTGAATTAAAGTCCTTTTTGCTAATAAAGATTTCTTTATCTCATCGTCCATATTTACCTTATTCCATAAATCAATCAAATGTCTTAATATAGGAGATTCTTTTTTTTCCAGTATCTATTTGAATTTCCATTTATATATAAAATCTTCTGGTATATTTTCTCCTATCTTATCTAATTTTATTCTAATCCATGCCAGTTTTTCTTCATCAAAAAAGACGCAATAAATCTAAGTTGAATTGCTTTATAATAATTCTTAAAGTTTGGAAGTTGTAAACCTACTAAATCAAATTTACATGTCAATTTTTCCAATGATATTTTTGACATCTTTCCTTTCCAAAGAAATTTCCTTACATATTTATTCAGTTCTTGAAAAAACTTTTGAGGTAATTGTATGGGTAAAGTTTGGAATAAATATTGCAATCTAGGAAATATATTCATTTTTACAGCATTAACTCTACCTGTTAATGTTATTGCTAACATCATCCATTTATCAAGATCCTCTTTTACTTTTTTTAATAATGGCAAATAATTTTGTTTATATAAATTTTTTACATCATTATCAACTCTAATACCTATTTATAATACTCCATTTATTGGCCATATAAATTGAGTTACTAATCGACATTGATTATAATTTCCTTTGGTAAGGGGTAAAATTTCACTTTTATCCCAATTTACTTTATACCCTGATACTTTCCCATATTCTTCCAATCTAAAAGATAATCTTTGCAAAGATTGCAATGGGTTTGTTAAATAAATCAAAACATCATCAGCAAATAAATTAATCTTATATTCTTCTTGATTAACTCTAAAGCCCCTGATGTCTGAATCTGTTCTAATTAATTCAGCTAATGTTTCTATTACCAATACAAATAGAGCAGGTGATAATGGGCAGCCTTGTCTAGTTGACCTCGTTAAGCAAAATGGTGTTGAAATCCGACCATTTGTAACTACTTTAGATTGAGGATTAGTATTTAAGGTTTTAATCCGTTGCATGAAAGATTTTCCTAACTCATATTTTTCCAATACCTTAAATAAAAGATCCCATTCCAATCTATCAAATGCTTTTTCTGCATCCAAAGCAACTGCCACACTCATTTCCTCTCTTTTTTGTGCCAAATGAATTATACTAAGTAACCGGGTTATATTATCCATTGATTATTTTTAATAAAACCTGTTTGATCCATATGTGTTAATTTTGGTAAATATTTAGATATTCTATTAGATACAATTTTTGCTATTATTTTATAATCTGTATTCAACAAAGAAATAGGCCTAGATGAGGTTGGTTTTAAAGGATCTCTATCTTTTTTTGGCAATACAGTTATGATCGCTGTTAAAAAAGATTGTGGGAGTTTATGCATTCTTTCCACTTGATATATTAATTCCATAAAAGGAGGAATTAATAAATCTTTAAATTTTTTATAAAATTCAGGAGGAAAACCATCTTCTCCTGGGGATTTATTACTCTGAAGTGATCCTGAAGCTTCTTCAACCTCTTTTAATGTAAAGGGCATATCTAATCCTTTCTGTTCTTCCAAATTTAATTTTGGAAGGGTTATTTGTGATAAAAATTTATCTATCTCAGCAATCTTATTTTGTGATTCTGATTGATATAGTTCAGTATAAAATTTTTTTAAAGTTTCATTAATTTCTAAAGGTTTATAAGTAACCTTATTTACACTTGTTCTAATTGGATTTATTGTTTTAGAAGCCTGTTCTGTTTTCAACTGCCAAGCAAGAATCTTATGTGATCTTTCACCTAATTCATAATATTTCTGTTTAGTTCTCATAATTGCTTTTTCTGTACGATATGTCTGGAGTGTATTATATTGTAATTTTTTATTAACAAGTTGTCTTCGTTTTTCTTCTGTCATATATCTTTGAGATTCTTTTTCTAACTTTATGATATCTTTTTCCAATTGGTCTATTTTTGCCATGTATTCCTTCTTAATTTTAGATGTATAACTTATAATCTGACCTCTTAAATATGTTTTCATCACATCCCATAATACAATTTTATCCTCAACTGAATGTAAATTTCTATCAATAAAAAATTGAATCTGTTTTTTCATAAAATCACAAAAATCTTGACGTTTTAATAAAATTGAATTAAATCATCTACAGATCGATTCCTCCTTATCCATCATTACCATTGTCATTATCAAGGGGGAATGATCTGACAGTATTCTTGCTTTATATTCCACACTTTTCACTCTATCCTGAATATTTTTTGATAATTAAAAAATCAATCCTTGAGTAAGATTTATGTCTATTTGAATAAAATGAATAGTCTCTTTCTCTTGGATTAATTTTTCTCCATATATCAATCAGGTTTAAATCTTTCATTAATGATAAAGTTAGTTTTATTACTTTTGATTTTGTAGCAGCTTTAGTTGACCTATCCAAAACTTGATCTAAACAAAAATTAAAGTTTCCACCTATTAATATTTTATCATGTGCATCAGCCAAGTTCAAAAAAACTTCTTGTATGAATTTTGCGTCAATTTCATTTGGTGCATAAATGTTCATAAGAGTCCATAATTCTGAAAAAAATTGACAATGTATAATCACATATCTCCCCACAGAATCAATTACTACATTTTGTATTTTAATTGGTAAAGTTTTATTAACCAAAATTGCAACTCCTCTCGATTTTGAATTAAATGAAGCTGCAATGACATTTCCAACCCAATCTCTCTTTAATTTCTTATGTTCTGTTTCTGTTAAATGTGTTTCTTGTAAAAAAAAGCTATATCTCCTTTCATTTTCTTTATATATGTTAAAACTCTTTTTCTTTTCACAGGTCCATTAAGTCCATTAACATTAAATCTTAAAAATTTAAGTAAATTAATCATTCATAATACCTTGGGAACTCTTTAAAATTCTCCATGTTACTATGAGTCTCTTTTCTTTTTCAATCTTTTTATTAAATTTCTTATATAAAAAAGTAACATAATATTATATTAAATAGGTTATAAATACACTAGATTTGAGGTTAAATTAGTAATAAGATAACAATATCTTATTAAAATATCAGCAAAAAAATCGTACAATAATCAATCAAACTTATATTGATTATACATGAAAAAAATAAGAATAATCATCAAAAGAAAAAAATATATAAAAATGCAAGAAAAATAGTATATTAAAAAAAATATACCTAAACTAACATGGGCAATAATAATAGTTTATATGTATATGATAGTGTCAAAAACTCCGGAACTCCATACCTGAACAAGAATAAAAAGAGAAAAGGTCTGGAAGAGGCCAAATTAATTCATATGAACGTCGAATGAACGGTCCCCAAGTTTCTTCAAATTTAATTGATGAATCAAAAATAGTACTTCTAATTTTTTCTAAGCTCAGACAAGAGATAGTTTGAGAGAACCACTGAAACGTGGTAGGAGGGTTTACTTCTTTCAATTTTGTAATATAGACCTTCTGGCCATTAATGTTGCAAAGGCGATCATTCGTCTAATTGAAGGGGAAAGTCGACTACCATCCTCATTTGGTATACCAAAGATTGCAGTGATAAAATGAGGTTGTAAATCAATATTCCAAATTGAGGAAATGGTAGCAAATATGTCCTAACAATAGTTATATAAGGTGGGACATGACCAAAACATATGGGTCAATGAGGCCACATCTGAATGACATCTGTCACATTGAGGGTTAATATGAGAATAAAATCGAGCAAGCTTATCTTTAGACATATGAGCTCTATTTACGACCTTAAATTGTATTAAAGCATGTTTAGCACATATAGAAGAAGAATTAACCATTTGTAGAATTTTTTCCCATTTTTCTGTTGATATATTATATTGAAGTTCTTTTTCCCACTCTTGTTTAATTCTACCTGATACTTCTGGTTGTATCTTCATAATCATATTATAAATAAGAGCCACTAATCCCTTCTGACAAGGATTCAAGGTAAAAATCATATCTGAAAAATCTATCAAAGTTGAATTGGGAAAGGATGGTAGAATTTTATATAAAAAATTTCTAATTTGTAAATATCTAAAAAAATTAGATTTAGGTAACTTAAATTTGTTGGAAAGTTGGTCAAAAGACATCAAACTACCTTCAGAAAAAAGATCACGAAAACATATTATACCTTTCCTTTTCCATATGCTAAAAGCTTGATCTGTTAAAGAAGGTTTAAAAAAGAAGTTAAGTAAGATAGGGCTATCAAGAACAAAGTTTTTCAGAGTAAAAAACGTAGGAAATTGAAACCAAAGTTACTATGAGTCTCTCCCCAACCATCCAAGCAAAAAAGAAGAACAATAGAAGAAAGGTAACTAATATATAAGAAAAAAAACAAAATACCCCCCCCCCACTAATATTGTGAATAAAAAGAATACAACATTACCCCCCCCCCTATTTTACGGATCATGGCAATCGCCATGATTGGACACGTGAAACTCGCAGCCATCGATCAGGAGCTCCTCCAGCTCCCCCGCAAAAAAAAAAGAAAATATATTAGTGAAGAAAAAAAAAGAAAATAATTAGTCTCTACTCCCAGTTAATACTCCTCAACTTTTTTTTTCCTTATAAATGTCCGTCAAGTCCAACCTTATTTCAGTCTTCATCATTAGTCCACTTCATTGCTATAATTCTTTACTCCTCCTCGTGGATATCAGGTAGTTCTTGTACAAACTTCTCCGCTTTCCGGTAGTCAACGAAAAATCATCTTTCTTCGTTATCCAGGAAAATTATCAATTTTGCTGGGTAGCTCAATAAAAATTTATAGCCCTTTTCCCATAAAGATATTTTCACTGGATTAAATTCCTTCCGCCTCTTCAGAAGATCATAACTTATGTCTGGATAAAAAAAAAACTCTTTTCCCTTCTAACATCAATGGCCCATTTATCTTTTTAGCACCTTGAGTAGCTGCCTTCAAGATCATTTCTTTATCTTGGTAGCTTAAGCATTTTATCAAAATTGATCTTGGATTTTGATCTTGTTGAGGTCTTGGTCTTAAAGCTCTGTGTGCTCTTTCAATTTCAATTACTTGGCTTCTTTCTTTCATTTCCAAAATTTTCGGAATCCATTCTTGGAAGAATTTTATTGGATTTTCTCGCTCTGTACCTTCCATAAGACCAACTATTTTAATATTATTTCGTCTACTAGAGTTTTCAAGCACATCTATTTTTTCCAACATCTGTTTTCTTTCTATTGTCCAGGCAAGATTATTGTCTTCTATCTTATCTATTCTTTCAGTGTTTTCTTCCATTTTTCTTCCATCTCTTTAACTTTATTATTCATCTTCTTTTGTTTTTCCACCACATTATCGAGTGTAATCTGCATCCTTCTTATATCTGTTCTTATAGCATTTAATTCATTCATCATATATATCAGGGTATCTCTTATGTCTCCTTTAATCTCCTCCTTCTTTTCCTCTTCTTCTTCATCTGTGTTTCCCAAAGAATCTGATTCCACTTCTGATTCACTTCCAATTTCACTTCCAGCCGTAGTTGGGATTTGTAATTTTGTTAATATCTGTTCATGCATACTTGTTACTTCGCGCATGCGTAGTTCTTGCTGCTTCTTCTTAGAGACCGCCGACATTGCCGCAACTTCCTGTCCCGCATCATCAGAAGTGCCATGTACTTCACCGGGAGGAGATCCAACTTGAGTACGAGGCTTCGCCGAGATGGTTAGGCCTTTTTCCCCGCTGATTTACACAGTCTTCGAAGTAGTAGCTTTCTTCTGTTTCGGTTTAGGAGCCATATCTAAAAATAATCCTGAGTTGCTTATAAATAGTTTCTAGTAGGTATTTGTTAACTCTTCTTCATTTAAACCCTATTTCATTACTTTTTACGAGGGAGCTGGATTCCCAACGTCTAGAGCCTACGTCATCACGTGACGCCCCCCATGGATTCGTTCTTGAACTATGGAACAACATTCACTATCTCCAATTCTCCAGCATTCCACCATTACCCTCTGTCTTCCGTGGGCAAGACAGAGGAAGGAGTTTTGTCAAAATGCCAGAAATCCCAGAAATTTCCTCTCTTGCCTCTCTCATTTACTGGTGGTGATGAATCAGCATATGGAGGAAAATTGAAAGTTAGGCTGAGTGGTGTCATAGCAACAACCTCTCACTCAATGTCAGCAAGACCAAGGAACTGGCTTCAGAAGAGGGAAATCAGAGGTCCATGAGCCAGTCCTCATTGGTGGTGGATCAGAGGTGAGAGGGTTAGCAACTTTAAATTCCGGGTTGTTAGTATTCCAGAGAACCTGTCCTGGACCCAGCAAGCAAAGTTATTTGTGAAGAAAGCACGGCAGTGCCTTTACTTCCTTAGGAGTGTGCAGAGATTCAGCATGACATCAGAATCAGGTTTATTATCACCAGCATGTGATATGAAATTTGTTAACTTAGCAGCAGCAGTTCAATGCAATACATAACCTAGCAGAGAGAGAGAAAAAAATAAATAAAATAAAACACAATAATAAATAAACAAGTAAATCAATTACATATGTTGATAGAATACATCGAAAATTTTGACAAAAATTTATAGTTGTGTGGCAGGAAATGTATTGACCGGCAGCAACATGGCCTGATGTGGGAACACCAATACCTTTGAACAGAAAATCTTGCAAAAGGTAGTGGATTTGGCACAGTGTATCATGGGTAAAGCCCTCCTAACCATTGAGCGCATCTACATGAAACACCTTCATGTAAAAGCAGCATCCATCATCAGAGATCCTCATCGCCCAGGCCACGCTCTTTTCTCACTGCTGCCATCAGGTAGAAGGTACAAGAGCCTCAGGACTCACACTACCGGGTTCAAGAAGTTACCAGCCCTCACCCATCAGACTCTTGAACAAAAGGGGATAACTACACTCACTTGCCCATCCAGTGAAATGTTCCCACAACCAATGATATTTCCTTGGATTGTTTTTGTTATTTCATATTATTTATTGCTACTTATATAATTTTGCTTTTGTACAGTTTGTTGTCTTCTGCGCTCCACTGGATCTTTCATTGATCCGGTTACAGTTACAGTTCTGTAGGTTTGCTGAGTATGTCCAAAGGAAAATGAATCTCAGGGCCTATATACGTACTCTGATAATAACATTTACTTTGTATAGATCAGAAACAGAATCAGGTTTATTATTATCGGCATGTGTTGTGAAATTTGTTAACTTAGCAGCAGCAGTTCAATGCAATACATAATATAGAAGAAGAGAAAAAAGAATCAATCAATTAAAATATACCGTATGTATATTGAATAGATGAAAATCATCAAAAAACAGAAATAATACATATTCAAAAAGTGAGCTGGTGTTCATGGGTTCAATGTATATTTAGGAATCGAATGGCAGAGGGGAAGAATCTGTTCCTGAATCGCTGAGTGTGTGTCTTCAGGCTTCTGTACCTCATATCTGATGGTAACAGTGAGAAAAGGATGTGCTCTGGGTGCTGGAGGTCCTTTACAATGGATGCTGTCTTTCTGAGACACCGCTCCTTGAAGATGTCCTTCCTGGGTACTTTGTAGACTCGTACCCAAGATGGAGCCAACTAAATTTAAACCCTCTGCAGTTTCTTTCGATCCTGTCAGTAACCCCCCATACCAGACAGTGATGCAGCCTGTCAGAATGCTCTCCATGGTACATCTACAGAAGTTTTTGAGTGTTTTTGTTGACATAGCAAATCTCTTCAAACTCCTAATGACGTATAGTCGCTGTCTTGCCTTCTCTTTAACTGTATTGATATGTTGAGACAAGGTTAGATCCTTAGATATCTTGACACTCAGGAACTTGAAACTGCTCACTCTCACCACTTCTGATCCCTCTATGAGGATTGGTATGTGTTCCTTCATCTTACCCTTCCTGAAGTCCACAATCAGCTCTTTTGTCTTACTGACGTTGAGTGCCAGGTTGTTGCTGCAACACCACTCCACTAGTTGGCATATCTCACTCCTGTACGCTCTCATCTCCAACTGAGATTCTACGAACAATGGTTGTATCATCAGCAAATTTTTAGATGGTATTTGAGCTGTGCCTAGCCACACAGTCAGGAGTATAGAGAGAGCAGAGCAGTGGGCTAAGCACACACCCCTGATTTACACCAGTGGTGATCGTCAGCGAGAATGAGATATTATCACTAATCCACACAGATTGTAGTCTTCCAGTTAGGAAGTTGAGGATCCAGTTGAAGGGGGAGGTACAGGTGCCCAGGTTCTGTAACTTCTCCGTCAGGATTGTGGGAATGAGGGTGTTGAATACTGAGCTATTATCGATAAACAGTATCCTGACATAGGTTTTTGTACTGTCCAGGTGATCTAAGGCCGTGTGAAGAGCCATTGAGATTGCATCTGACGTTGACCTATTGTGGCGATAGATCCCACAGGCCCTGGGGATTTATCCACTTTATTTCTCTTTGAAAGACTCAAAACCACCTTCTACTTTATTTCAAAATGTCCTGGTACAGTAGGATTTCACAGAGTGATTTCACTATCTTTCATAATCTAATCCTCAGCGAACAACTTTTGTTACCCTTTTGCTTTTAATGTATGTAAAAAATGCCTTGGTATTTTCTTTAATCATAATTGCCAATGGCATTTCATGTCTACTTTTTACCCTCCTTATTCCTTGCTTGTGTTCTTTCTGGCTTTCTTTATATTCCTGAAACATCCTGTCTTAATTCAACTTCCAAATATTTAACGTGTTTCATCAAGCAGCATCTGTGGAGAGAAAAACAGTTAATGTCTCAAGTTGATGAACCGGGAAAGATTAGAAATCAATAAACGTGATTGCAAGCAGCTTTAATACTTATGCGTTATGAATTCATGTTGAATTTTTCCTAATGACTATTATTTCTCCATCTGTCATTAACTACAGGTTCAGGAAGTAAACCTTGGATTCAGATGACGGGATACCATGGAGTGGGAGTCCAGCTTGTGTGTAAATCCAGTGGATGGTATCCTGAGCCAGAGATCCAGTGGATCGGTGGGGATGGAAATGCATTAACAGAGGCTCAGACAAAGTACCACAGAGACTCGGGTCTTGTAAATGTTGAGAGCAGTGTTGGAGTAACGAGGCAATCATCGGGCAAACTGAAGTGCATTATCAGGAGCGAAGTTTTGAAAATAGAACATACGGCAATTATTACAATATCAGGTTTGTAAATTATGATGTTTGATCATTGAAGAAGAAAGATGATCTAATTTCTACTGAAAACCTAACTACCAAAGAATAGTTTGTCTCCATAATGTCTTTGCCAAAATCTTATACCTGTTGAAGACTGTCACTTGTATTTAAACTTAAGTCTACTGTTAGTGACAATTTTGCTGTTTGTGCATCTTTTAAATCTAGCACACCATTAAAGGCCAATTGAATCCACAACTTGTCCATTTAGGTTGGACTTCAACACAGATATTTTCAATCCTTTGATACTCAGGTGAATCATAAATTCCATCTGAGTGGATACAACTTGGAACTTTTCCAAAAACATTAACATTACAAAACATTTCCCGAAGTATTAACATCTGTTGCATTGACCTACCCTTGAACTATTGACATTGCTATGCCCAAGATGAAAGTTCTGTTGATGTTGCAGCTATGGTCCGATTTAAAGAAAATCTATAAAAATAATCATCCAGATTACTACTGAAAACTTGTATAATTTGGTCCAAGCTAATACGATCAGAGTGGAATTCCTGGCTAAATGATCAGTGTGGGAAAACCCCTCATAATTTTGTATACCTCTGTGAAATCTCCCCTCAGTCGTCTACATTCCAGTAAATAAAGCTCAAAGCAATTCAATCTCGTCCCATAACACAGGGGCTCAGGTTTCGGTAAATTCCTTGTAAATTTTCTCTGCACTCTTTCAATCTGATTTACATCTTTCTGGTAGGCAGGTGATCAAAACCGGACACAATACTTCAACTTAGGCTGCACAAACATCTTAGTCAATTTGTACCTAACATTCCACTCTTGTACTAAATACATTGATGTGTGAAGGCCAATATGCCAAAAAGTTTTCTTTATGACTCTTATCTTTTCAAAAAAAAAATTTCTTTATTTGAAACACCACTTTCAAAGAATTTTGGACTATATTCCCAGATCCCTCTGTTCTACCACACTCCTCAGTTCCCTACCACTCACCGTGTAAGACCAACCCTGGTTGGTTCTACTGAAGTGCAACACCTCACACTTGTCTGTATTAAACTGCATCTGCCATTTTTCATCCCATTTTTCCAGGTCTTCCAGATCTGCTGTAAGCCCTGATCATCTTCATCCCTGTTCAGTAACCCCCAATCCTGATGCCATCCCTAAATTTGATGATGTAGTTTACCACATTATCATCCAGTTTGTTGATATGGATGACAAACAACAATGTACCCAGCACCGATCCCTGCGGCAGACCACTAGTAACAGGCCCCTAGTCAGAGGGGCAGCCATCTACAATGGTCTCTGGCTTCAAACGAGAAATCAAAGTCTCTTGCAATCTTGAAAGTCAATTGACTGAACCTTCTTCACCAAACTACAATGCACTGCCTTCTCAAAGGCCTTGTATACAATATCCACTGCCTTGCCTTCATCAACTTTCTTTGTAACTTCCTCAAAATCTCTGTAAGATAGGTTAGACAAATTTATCACACGCAAAGCTGTATTAGCTATCCTGATCAGTCACTGTCTATTCAAATACTTTTATATCTGGTCCCTTAGAACTCTTCCCAAAAACTTTCCAGTACTGACCTCAGGCTCATATGCGGATAATTTCCTGGCTTATTCATAAACAGCAGAACAACATTAGCTATCCTCCAATCCTCTGGCACCTCACCTGTGGCTAAGGATGTTTAAAATATCACTGCTGGGGTCCCTGTAATTTCTGCATTAGCCTCCCACAGGGTCTGAGAGAATATCTTGTCAGATCCTGTGATTTATCCTCCCTAATTTGCCTCAAGACAGCAAACACCTCCTCTTCTGTAATCTTTATCAGGTCCATTAACTCACTACTGCACAGCCTCACATCAATAGATCCTCTCTCTCTCTCTCTCTCTCTTTCTCTCTCTCTCTCGAGTAAATACCAATGCAAAAATCCACTTAAGATCTCCTAAATGTCTGTCAACTCCATGCATGGATACCACTCTGTTCTTCCACATGTCTTCTTTCAGCCCTCCTGATTTTCTTCTTGCATTCCTTTCACTCCTCGAGTACCTCATTTGTTCCTGCCTGCCTATACCTGTTATGTACCTCCTTTTTCTTCATTAGGACCACAATATCTCTTAAAAATAATGCTCCCTAAACCTATTATCCCTGCCACTTATTCTGACAGGAACAGACAATCTCTGTGCTCTCAAAGCTTCCCTTTTGAAAGCCTCTCACTTAACAAGTGAACCATCGCAAGAAACACTCTTGTCACTATCTACACTTGCCAGATCGCACACTCTCTCTTTTGGATTTCCACGTAGTGAGTAAGGAAACTTTCTTGAGCACATTTGACAAACTTTTTCCCATCCAGCTGTTTTACAGTATGGGAGTCCCAGTCAATATGTGGAAAGTTAAAGTTACCAACTATCACAGAAGCAAGTCCTTTGGCCCATCTACTGCATGCTAAAAATACTTAAATTGTCTGCTCCCATCAACCTGCACTGGGACAGTAACCCTACCGTCCATGTACCTATCCAAACTTTTCTTAAACATTGAAATTGTGATCCCATGCACCACTTGTTTTGGCAGCTCATTCCAAAATCTCATGACCCTCTGAATGAAGAAGTTTCCCCTCATGTTCTGCTTAACCTTCTCACCTTTCACCCTGAACCCATGACATTTGGTTATAGTCCCACCCAACCTCGAGAAAAAGCCCACCTGCATTTACTTTGTCTATAGCCTCATAATTTTGTACACCTCTGTCAAATCTCATCTCAATTTTCTACGTTCTGAAGTATGCAGTCCCCACCTATTCCATCTTTCCTTGTAATTCAAGTCCTCCAGATTCTTGTGAATTTTCTCTGTACTCATTCAACCATGTTTACATCTTTCCTGCAAGTAGGGGTCCAAAGTTGCACACAATATTCCAAATTAAGCCTCACCAACACCTTAAACATCTTCAATGTAACATCTCATCTCTTGTACTCAATACATTGATTCATGAAGGCCAATGTTGCAGAAGCTTTCTTTATGGCTCTATCTACCTGTGACACAACTTTCAACAAATTTTGTACCTGTATTCCCAGATCCTTTTGTTCTATCACAATCCTCAGTGCCCTTCCATTCACCATGTAAGACCTACCCCGGTTGTTCTTACTGAAGCGCCAAATGTACTTCTCTGCAATAAATTCCCTCTGCCATTTTTCAGCTGATTTCCCCAGATGATCAAATCCCCCTGCAAGTCATGATAAGTCTTCCTCACAGTCCACTACACTCCCAATCAGGGTGTTATCCGCAAATTTGCTGATCCAATTAATCACATTATCATCTAGATCATTGATATACTGTAGATTGCAAACAGCAAAGGACCCAGCACTGAACCAGTGGCACACCACTAGTCACAGGCCTCCAGTCAGAGAGACAACACTCTACTACCACTCTCTGGCTTCTCCCATAAAGCCAATGTCTAATCCAATTTACTACCTCATCCTGAATGCAGAGCGACTGAACCTTCCTGACCAGCCTCCCATGTGGGCCCTTGTCAAATACCTTACTAAAGTATGTCATCAATTTTTCTTGAACAACTCAATAAGATTGGTTAGACATGCCTGACCACGCATGAAGCCATTCTATCCTTCATCGGTCTATCTCTATCCAAATACAGAGTCTATAAAAAGTATTCCCCCCCCCCCCACCGAAGTTTTCATGTTTTATTGTTTTATGACATTGAATCTCAGTGGATTTAATTTGGCTTTTTTGACACTGATCAACAACAAAGACTCTTTCATGTAAAGTGAAGACAAATTTCTACAAATTGGTCTAAATTTATTTCAACGAATACAAAACAACTGATTGCACAATTACTCTCCCCCTTCAAAACTCCTCAAGCTCTGTCAGAATGCATGCTGATTATGACTGAACAGCCATTTTCAAATCCAGCCCCAAATTCTCAATTACGGTCTGGACTCTGACTTGGCCACTTGAGGACATTAACGTTGTTTGTTTTTAAGCTATTCCAGAGTAGCTTTGACTTTATGCTTGGGGTCATTGTCTTGGTGGAAAACAAATCTCCCAAGTCACAGTTCTCTTGCAGACTGCAGCAGATTCTCTTCCAGGATTTCCTTGTATTTTTCTGAATTCATTTTACCCTCAACCTTCACAAGCCTTCCTGTGCCCACTGCAATGAAGCATCCCCACAGCGTGATGCAGCCACCACCATGCCTCACGGTCGGGATGGTGTGTTTAGTCTGATGGCCAAAAAGCTCAATTTTGGTTTCATCAGACCATAGAACTTTCTTCCAGCTGATTTCAGGTCCCTCATATGCCTTCCGGCAAACTCTAGACGAGATTTCATGTGAGTTTTTTTCAACAGTGGCTTTCAATTTGCCACTCTCCCCTAAAGCTACGACTGGTGAGGCACCCAGGCAACAGTTGTTGTATGCACAGTCTGTCCCATCTCAGCCACTGAAGCTTGTAACTCCTCCAGAGTTGGCATAGGTGTCTTGCTGGCTTCCTTCACGTGTCCTCTACTTGCACGGTCATTGAGGTTTTGAACTGAATTGAATTTAATTGACTTTATTACTTGCATCCTTCATATACATGAGGACTAAAAATCTTTACGTTACTTCTCCGACTGAATGAGCAATGTGCAATTTACAGCAATTTTTAATAAATAGTATATACAACAGGACAGTCAATATAACATAGAAATACAATTGTATCAGCATGAACTAATCCGTCTGATAGTCAGGTGGGAGAGGCTGTCCTGGGGACTGTTGGTCCTGGTTTTTATGCTGCGGTACTGTTTCCTGGATGGTAGCAGCTGGAACAGCTTGTGGTTGGGGTGATTCAGGTCCCCAAAGGTCCTTCAGACTCTTTTTACACATCTGTCTTTGTAAATATCCTGAATAGTGGAAAGTTCACATCTACAGATGTGCTGGGCTGTCCGCACCACTCTCTGTAGAGTCCTGTGATTGAGGGAAGTACAGTTCCCATACCAGGCAGTGATGCAGCCAGTCAGGATGTTCTCAATTGTGCCCCTGTAGAAAGTTCTTAGGATTTGGGGGCCCATTCCAAACTTCAACTGTCTGAGGTAAAAAATCTGCTGTTGTGCTTTCATCACCACACAGCCGGAATGTACAGACCACGTGAGATCCTCGGAGATGTGTATGCGGAGGAACTTAAAGTTGTTTGCCCCCTCAATCCCAGATCCATTGATGTCAATAGGAGCTAGCCTGGTTCCAATCCTCCTGCAGACCAAAACCAGCTCCTTTGTTTTTGCAACATTGAGGACGGCTGATTTACAGCTGTGCCATATTCTTTCCATTTCATGATTATTGACTTAACTGGACTCCAAGGGTTATTAAGTGACTTGGAAATTTTCTTGTATCCATCTCCTGACTTGAGCTTTTCAATAACCTTTTAGCAGAGTTGCTTGGAGTGTTCTTTTATCTTCATGTTGTAGTTTTTACCAGGATACTGACACCAGCAGCTGGTCCCGGATGCAGGTGTATTTTTACCACAGTCCATCGAAACACCTCGACTGCACACAGGTCACCAAAAACAGATTTCTGTAAACTAATTACAGTCGGCCCTCCTTATCCGTGAATTCCGCATCCGCGAATTCAACCAACTGCGAATCGAGAAAACCCGGAAGTGCTCTTCCAGCACTTGTTGTTCAATGATGTACAAACTTTTTTTCTTGTCATTATTCCCTAAACAATGCAGTATAACAACTATTTTACATAACATTTACATTGTATTGTGTATTATAAGTAATCTAGAGATTATTTAAAATATACGGGAGGATGTATTAGGAATTTATCCACCCTGATTAGCGTCAGGGTAGCAAACACCTCCTCCTCTGTAATCTGCACATGGTCCATGAAGTTGATGCTGCTGTGCCTCACTTCTAAAGACTCTGCATTCCCCTCCTGAGTAAATACAGATGCAAAGAATTAATTTAAATTTCCCCCATGTGTTTTGTTTCCACAATATAGACAATAGGTGCAGGAGTAGGCCATTCAGCCCTTCTAGCCAGCACTGCCATTCACTGTGATCATGGCTGATCATACACAATCACTACCCCGTTCCTGCCCTCTCCCCATACCCCTTGACCCCGCTATCAATAAGAGCTCTATCTAACTCTCTCTGGAATGCATCCAGGGACTTGGCCTCCACTGCCTGCTGGGGCAGAGCATTCCACATATCCACCACTCTCTGGGTGAAAAAGTTTTTCCGCATCTCAATTCTAAATGGCCTACCCCTTATTCTTAAACTGTGGCCTCCAGTTCTGGACTCACCCATTAGCGGGAACATGCTTCCTGCCTCCAGCATGTCCAATACCTTAATAATCTTATATATCTCAATCAGATCCCCTCTCATCCTTCTAAATTCCAGCGTATACAAGCCCAGTCGCTCCGATCTTTCAACATATGACAGTCCCGCCATTCCGGGAGTTAACCTTGTTAACCTACGCTGCACTCCCTCAATAGCAAGAATGTCCTTCCGCAAATTTGGAGACCAAAACTGCACACAATACTCCAGGTGGGGTCTCACCAGGGCCCTGTACAGCTGCAGATGGACCTATACTCAATTCCTCTTGTTATAAAGGCCAGCATGCCATTAGCTTTCTTCACTGCCTGCTGTACCTGCTTTCATTGACTGATGTACAAGAACACCTAGATCTCGTTGTGCTTCCCCCTTTCCTAACTTGACTCCATTTAGATAGTAATCTGCCTTCCTGTTCTTGCCACCAAAGTGGATAACCTCACATTTATCCACATTAAACTGCATCTGCCATACATTTGCCCACTCACCCAACCTGTCCAAGTCACCCTGCGTTCTCATAACATCTTCCTGACATTTCACACTGCCACCCAGCTTTGTGTCATCAGCAAATATGCTAATGTTACTTTTAATCCCTTCATCTAAATCATTAATGTATATTGTAAACAGCTGCGGTCCCAGCACCGAACCTTGCAGTACCCCACTGGTCACTGAGTGCCATTCCGAAAGGGACCCGTTAATCGCTACTCTTTGTTTCCTGTCAGCCAGCCAATTTTCAATCCATGTCAGTACTCTGCCCCCAATACCGTATGTCCTAATTTTGCCCACTAATCTCCTATTTGGGACTTTATCAAAAGCTTTCTGGAAGTCCAGGTACACTACATCCACTGGCTCTCCCTTGTCCATTTTCATAGCTACATCCTCAAAAAAACTCCAGAAGATTAGTCAAGCATGATTTTCCCTTCATAAATCCATGCTGACTCGGACTGATCCTTCTACTGCTATCCAAATGTGTTGTAATTTCCTCTTTTATAATTGACTCCAGCATCTTTCCCACTACTGACATCAGGCTAACCGGTCTATAATTCCCTGTTTTCTCTCTCCCTCCTTTCTTGAAAAGTGAGACAACATTAGCTACCCTCCAATCAGCAGGAACTGTTCCTGAATCTATAGAACATTGGGAAATGATTACCAATGCATCCACCATTTCTAGAGCCACCTCTTTAAGTACCCTGGAATGCAGACCATCAGGTCCCGGGGACATCAGCCTTCAGACACAACAGTCTATCCAACACCGTGTCTTGCCTAATATAAATTTCCTTCAGTTTATCCATTACCCTAGTTTCTTTGGTCTCTATTACATCTGGGAGATTGTTTGTGTCTTCCCTAGTAAAGACATCTCCAAAGTACTTGTTCAACTCGTCTGCCATTTCCTTGCTCCCCATAATAAATTCACCCGTTTCTGTCTTCACTGGTCCAATTTTGGTCTTAACTATTTTTTTGCTATTCACATACCTAAAGAAGCTTTTACTATCCTCCTTTATATTCTTGGTTAGTTTACCTTCGTACCTCATTTTTCCTTGGCATATTGCCTTTGTTGTTACCTTCTGTTGCTCTTTAAAAGCTCCCAGTCCTCCGGCTTCCCGCTCATCTTTGCTATGTTATACTTCTTCTCTTTTATTTTTATACTGCCCTTTACTTCCCTCGTCAGCCATGGCCGCTCTTTACTCCCCTTAGGATCTTTCTTCCTCTTTGGAATGAACCGATCCTGCACCTGCTGCATTATTCCCAGAAATACCTGCCATTGTTGTTCCACTGTCTTCCCTGCTAGGGTATTGTTCCATTGAACTTTGGCCAGCTCCTCCCTCATAGCTCCATAGTTCCCTTTGTTCAACTGTAATACTGACACATCCGATTTTCCCTTCTCCTTCTCAAATTGTAGGTTAAAACATATCATATTATGGTCACTACCTCCTAATGGTTCCTTTACCTCGAGGTCCCTGATCAAATCCAGTTCATTGCACAACACTAAATCTAGAATTGCCTTCTCCCTGGTAGGCTCCAGTACAAGCTGTTCTAAGAATCCATCTCGGAGGCACTCCACAAACTCCCTTTCTTGGGGTCCAGTACCATTCTGATTCTCCCAGTCTACCTGCATGTTGAAATCCCCCATGACAACTGTATCATTACTTTTGCGACATGCCAATTTTAACTCTTCATTCAACTTACACCCGACATCCAGGCTGCTGTTTGGAGGCCAGTAGGTAACTCCCATTAGCGTCTTTCTCCCCTTAGAATTTCTCAGTTCTATCCATACTGACTCTACATCCCCAGGTTCTATGTCCCCCCTCACAAGGGACTGAATATCATTCCTCACCAACAGAGCCACCCAACCCCCTCTGCCAGTCAGTCTGTCCTTTCGATAAGATGTATATCCTTGAATATTCATTTCCCAGGCCCTGTCCGCTTGAAGCCATGTCTCAGTTATTTCCACAACATTGTACTTGCCAATTTCCAGCTGACCCTCAAGCTCATCTACTTTATTCCTTATACTTCGTGCATTCATATATAATACTTTTAATTTGTTACTCCCCCCTCCTTTCATATCAATTCCTATTTCACTTGGCCATACTGTATGATCTCTTCTTGAGCTTTCTACTCCATTGATTCTGTTGTCCTTTTAAACTTTTCTTATTTTCACTTTCCCTTTAACTCCATCCTTATATTTCCTGTTCATCCCCTCCCCCCCACTACTTAGTTTAAACACATCCATGTTGCAGTGGCAAACCTGTCTGCCAGAATGCTGGTCCTCCACCTATTAAGGTGCAACCAGTCCCTTTTGTACAATTCATCCCTACCCCAAAACAGATCCCAGTGGTCCAAGAATGTAAATCCTTGCTTCCTGCACTAGTTCCTCAGCCATACATTCTGATCCATTATCTCCCTGTTCCTGCCCTCTCCAGCACGAGGAACTGGAAGCAAACCAGAGATAACCATCCTGGAAGTCCTGCTTTTCTGCCTTCTTCCGAGTTCTCTGAAGTCCCGCTGCAGAATGTCCTTCCTCTTCTTCCCGATGTCATTTGTGCTGACATGCACTACCACCTCCGGATGTTCACCTTCACCCTTGAGGATTCCCTGCAATCGGTCCGTGATGTCCTGGATCCTAGCACCAGGGAGGGACCATACCATCCGTAAATCTCGCCTGTTGCCTCAGAAACCTCTTTCCGTACCTCTCACTGCTACCACGGCTGTTCCTGATGTCTGACTCCTCGGCTCTGCTTCTGCACCAATTTTCGGCTCGCAGACCTGTCCACCTCTCAGACTGGCAGTATCTTCTGTTCTGACAGCTTCCAAAAGGGTGAATCTGTTTACGAGATGTACATCCCCTGGGGTCTCCTGTACTTTAAGCATCCTTTCCTTCCTCATCGTCACCCCCTTTCTCTCTTCCAGTATCCTCGGTGTAACAACCTCACTGTAGGTCCTGTCCAGAAAACTCGTTTTTGCGGATGAAGCTGAGATCATCCAGTTCTTTCTTCAGTGCTGCAACATGCTCCTTCAGAAGCTGAATCTGGACACACTTTCCACAGCTGTAGCAGCCAGGGGCACCATCAGTGTCCCTGACCTCCCACATCATGCACGTAGCACACTGAATCAGCTTAGCGGTCATTTCTTCACCCTCTCCAATTGTGCCTGACTTACGGTAGTCTCCTCCCTCAGCCTCCTCGCCGAAGATTCTCGAGCCAAAGACTAGGACTTCTCACACCAGGCACTTCCCTCAACCAGGCCACTTTTGGACAGTTGGATTACCTAACATTCTGGATTACCAGAATGTTACATTTGACAACACACTTGGATTACCTAACATTCTGATCTTCCAGAGGACCAATTTTGTGCCAAGCAGTCGTTTTACACAACGTATCTGTAGAAACCTCCTTCACGTTGTCTACTCGAGCAACTTCATGCTTTCCTTTAGCCTTCCTGATTTATTTTGTAAGTGTTTTCTTGCATTTTGTCCTTCATAAGTACCTCATATGTTTTTTCCTTCCTATACCTGCTATGCAGCTCCTTTTCTCTCTTAACCAGGGCCTCAATATCTCTTGAAAACTGAGGCTCCATACACCTGTTACCTTTACCTTTTATTACTCTCAAAATTTGGTTTTGAAAGTCTCCACTTTCAAAGTACACCTTTGCCAGAAAACAGCCTGTCCCAATCCACACTTGCCAGATCATTTCTGATGACATGAAATTGGCTTTTCTCCAATTTAGTATCTCAACCCTTGGAACGGATCTATATTTTTACATATTCACTTTGAAACTAATGACACAGTGGTCACTGGATGTAAACTGCTCTCCTACACAAGCTTCTATCACCTGCTCTGTCTCATTCCCTAATAGCAGATCCAGTATCACACACTCTCTCATTGGGACTCCAACATACTGATGAAGGAAACTTTTCTGAACAAATTTGACAAACCCTATCCCACCTAGCCCTGTGAGAGTATGGGATCCCAGTCAATATGTTGAAAGTTCAAATCACCAAATACTACTACCGTGTGTTTCTTGCAGCAGTCTGCAATCTCTTTACAAATTTGTTGCTTTAAATCCCTCGGCTTGTTGTGTGGTCTGTCATCCACCTTTCCTACAATACAGTGCTCAGCCTATTAGTGCTATTTCATGAGAATTAACAAGAAGTAAGTTTGCAGATGACATGAAAATAACACTGGACAGCAAATTGTTATGAAAGTGTTGCTTCATCAGATATTTGATTGTGTATGATAGACCACATAATGCTGAACACAAATATAATTTCAGCCTTGCATCAGACAGGAATTTGGAGAATCAGGAAATTAACTTTTATTGACAATAATGACGGTGCTGACTCTTAGCAAAAGTTCAACTATGCTAATTTTTTTTGTTGATAACTTTCATTTATATTCAGTGTCTGAAGCTTCTCACTTAAGTGTCTAAGAATTATCACTAGCATTGACAGAATCCAGTTGCCCTGATACTCTTTCTCCATGACCGCAATATCCTGGTGAAACCTTTCACCATACTCATCACTGACAGCACCAAGATTTACAGGGAGGCATTCTAAATGGGAATCAGAAAACGAATCTTTAGTGACATGTTGCTCTTCATGGTTTTGTATGCTTGACTCATGTTGTCAACGAGCTGCATGTCGTTTGGTGCTCTGTAGTTGCCAGAAAATGTTTAACAACATCCTTGGATGCCTACCATGTGACTTTCTCCAGTCCCACTAAAAATTCTTCAAATTGCCTGACATTGATGACCTGTTTTATTTGTGGACCATCAAAAATGCCTTCATTAATCTTGGCATCAGTTATTCTGATGATTTATGAATTGAAATAACAAATACAGATGATTTTAAGAAAATGTACATGATAGGGAAATTTCATGGTGGATTTCATGATCAGCAACTCAAAATCCGTAAGATACACCCAAAAATATTCAGGAAGCAAAATCTTTGTTGTCCAGCTGTAATTGGGGTATGGTGGACAGAGAAAAAGTTTATCGAAAATTACTGAAGGATATGTATCTGCTGAATAAGTGGGCTGATGTACATCAGAATGAACTTAATTCTGATAAGTGCTAGCTATTGTCAGATCAAGGGCGGTGGTACACAGTGAACAACAGGGCGCAGTGGAATGTTGGGGGATAGATGGACCTTGGAGTCCAAGTACATGGTTCCCAGAAAGTGGAGTCACAGCTACACGGGTTGATAAAGGGAGCTTTTAGCACACTGGCCTGTTCTGTTTTAGTCACCCTGCTACTGGAAAGAGTTCAGAAATATTTACAAGGATCTTGCTGGGACGAGAGGGACTGAGTAATGGGGAGAGGTTGCACAGTCTCGGACTTTATTCCTTGGAGCATATGAGACTGAGAACTGATCTTATGAGCCCCTTCCATTGGTTGGGGTCAAACATGGATATTGCATCTGAGCTGTTTACATATCATATAAACTGGTACACTAGTCAGGGCAAGTCAAGACAAGTCAAGTCACTTTTTATTGTCATTTCGACCATAACTGCTGGTACAGTACACAGTAAAAACGAGACAATGTTTTTCAGGACCATGGTGCTACATGAAACAATACAAAAACTACACTAAACTACATAAACCAACAGAGAAACTACACTAGACTACAGACATAACCAGGACTGCATAAAGTGCACAGAACAGTGCAGGCATTACAATAAATAAAAAACAAGACAATAGGCACAGCAGAGGGCAGTAGGTTGGTAGTCCGATGGCTTGGGGGAAAATCTGTTACATAAATAAACAGCCGAATGGCGGAGTCCGGGATTCCGTCTGTTTCTGTACTCCCGCTGAGTATTTCGTTGCCACAGATGTAGTCCAATTTAATGTCTATTGGAGAGCAGAATGGACGGGAGAGCCGGCCGGCGAGGGCCTGCTTTTTTCCTGGTATGGATCCCTGCCCACTCGCCTTGTTTCCGCTTCCTCGCACACCGCTTATGAAGGTCCCACCTTCGGCTACTTGCATCAGGCGACTCCAAGGACTGCAGGCCCGATTCCCTCAGCAAACAGACATTGGAGAGCAGAATGGACAGGAGAGCCAGCTGGCTGGGGCTTACTTTTCCCCTGGCACGGACTCCTGCCCGTTCGCCTTGGTTCCGCTTCCTCGCAAACCGCTTACAACGTCCCCAACTCCGGCCATATCTCTCCCTCTCTCCAAACAGCCGACTTATCAAAAGGAACAGCAGAAACCAATACAGTTTGGCATCAGTGGTGTTGTAGGACTCCAACTCCGGGTCTTTCCTCAGGGTTTACTCCCAAAGCCATCCCCATGACTGGGAACAGTCACAAGACAGCAGAGGATTGAGGTTAGGATTTTCCGTCTGCTAGATGATCTGCTAACCACAGCTGACGAGCCCCATCTGTTCAGAGTGACTTGTCTTCAGATGCCAGTACCTGCTTCTGGCCCTTCTCCTGTCAGTAGAAACGGTCCCACCATGCTTAGTAGCTGAGCCACACTGGAAGGGCAGGAGGTGGACTTGATTGTCAGGGGCTATTTGAGATGCACTCCATTGGGAATATTAAGTAGGTTGTGGGAGCTTATCTCCACCAACTGCCCTGGTTATAACACCAGGAACCAGTGATCTTGTAGAGATGTGTAAAATCATGATGAACATAGAGAGGATGAATTCACAGTCTTTTCCCCCGGGTTAGAGAAACCATTAGACCATAAGATATCGGAGCAGAATTAGGCCATTTGGCCCAATGAGTCTGCTTCACCATTTTATCATGGCTGATCCAATTTCCCTCTCAGTCCCAATCTTCTGCCTTCTCCCCGTGCCCTGACCAATCAACAATCCATCAACTTCTGCTTTAAATATACATAAAGACTTGCCCTCCACAACTGCCTGTGGCAAAGAATTCCACAGATTCACCACTCACTAGCAAAGGAAATTCCTCCTCATCACTGTTCTAAAAGGATGCCTCTCTATTCTGAGGCTGTGTCCTCTGGTCTTACACTCTCCCACCATAGGAAGCATCCTCTCCATATCCACTCTATCAAACCTTTCACCATTCAATTGGTTTCATTGAGGTCACCCCTCATTCTTCTGAATACCAGTGAATACAGGCACTGAACCGTCAAACACTACTCCAACAATACTCCAAATGAGGCCTGACCACTGCTTTATAAAGTCTAAACATTATATCCTTGCTTTTATATTCTTGTCCTTTTGAAGTAAGTGCATTGCATTTGCCTTCCTCACCACAGACTCAACCTTCAATTTAAACTTCCAGGAATCCTGCACAAGGACTCGCTGGTCCCATTGTGCCTCAGTGTTGATTTTGTGTTTTCTCTCCATTTAGAAAATAGTCAACCCTTTCATTTCTTCTACCAAAATGAATGACCATACACTACCCGGCAATGTACTCCATCTGCCATTTCTTTGCCCATTCTTCTAACCTTTCAGTCGTACTGTAGCCTCTCTACTTCCTCAAAACTACCCGCCCCTCCACCTATCTTCATATCATCTGCAAACTTTGCAACAGAGCCATCAACTCCATCATCAAAATCATTGACATATAACGTACAGAGAATCAATCCCAACACAGACCTCTGTGGAACACCACCAGTCACCAGCAGATCACCAGAAAAGCCCCCCTTTATTCCCACTCTTTGCCTCCTGCCAATCAGCCACTCCCTTATCCATATTAGAATCTTTCCTGGGCTCGTAGCTTGTTAAGCAGCCTCATGTGTGGCACCTTGTCAAAGGCCTTCTGAAAATCCAAGGACACAACACCAACCGATTCTCCTTTGTCTTTACAGCTTGTTGTTTATTCAAAGAATTCCAACAGATTCCTCAGGAAAGATTTTCCCTTGAGAAAACCATGCTGATTACAGCCTATTATATTATTTGCCTCAAAGTACCCTGAGACCTCATCCTTAAAAATCAACCAACATCTTCCCAACCACTGCAGTCAGACTAACTGGCCTGTAGTTTCCTTTCTTCTGCCTCCCTCCCTTCTTAAGGGTGGAGTAACATTTGCAATTTTCTAGTCTTTTGTATCCATTGTAGAATCTGGTGATTCTTGAAATATCATTATTAATGCCTCCATGATCTCTTCAGCCACCTCTTTCAGATCTCCAGGGTGTACACTATCTGGTTCAGTGACTTATCTGCCTTCAGTCTTTTCAGCTTCCCATGAACTTTCCCTCCTGTTATGGTAACTTCACCAACATCATGACCCCTGACACTTGGAACTTCCACCATACTGCTACTGTCTTCCACAGTGAAGACGGATGCAAAATACTTCTTCAGTTCCTCCGCCGTTCTGTTGTCCCCCATTACTATCTCTCTGGCATCATTTTTGAGTAGTCCGATATCCATTCTTACCTCTCTTTTACACTTTATGTATCTGAAGAAACTTTTGATATCCACTTTAATATTATTGGCTCTCTTGCTTTTGTATTCCATCTTTCCCTTAGTGACCTTTTTAGTTGCCTTCTGTTGGTTTTTAAAAGCTTTTCAATACTTTAATTTCCCACTAACTTTTGCTCTATTATATGCTCTCTTTGGCTTTGACTTATCATGCTAGCCACGATTGTGTCATCGTTCCTTTAGAAAACCTCTTCCTCTTTGGGATGTATATATCCCGTGCTTCTGAATTGCTTCCGGAAATTCCAGGCTTTGCCGACTGTTGTCATCCCTGCCAGTGTTCTTTTCCAATCAATTCTGGCCAACTCCTCTTTCATTCCCCTGTAATTCCCTTTACTCCACTGAAATACAGATACATCTGACTTGAGTTTTTCCTTCTCAAATTTCAGTGATCACCCCCAAGGGTTCTTTTACATTAAGCTCTCTAATCAATTCTGGTTCATTGCACAACACCCAATCTGAAATATCTGATTCTCTTTTGAGCTCAACAAGCTGTTCTGAACAGCTACGTAGTAGGCATTCTAGAAATTCCCCCTGCAGGAATCCCGCACCAGCCTGATTTTCTCAATCTACCTGCATACTGAAGTCCCCCATGACTATTGTAATATTGCCCTTGTGGTATGCATTTTCTTTCTTCCATAGTAATTTGTAGGCCATATCCTTACTATTGTCTGGGGGTCTGTATACAACTCCTCTCAGGGTCTTTTTACCCTTGCAGTTCCTTAGCTCTGTCCACAATGATTCAACAGCTTCCAACCCTACTTCACCTCTGTCGAATGATGATATCAGTTTCTACCAACAGAGCAATGCTGCTTTCCTGCCTGTCCTTTCAATACAAAGTGTATCCTCAGACATTATGATCCCAGCTATAATCTTTCAGCCATGATTCAGTGATGGCTCCAACATCCTACCTGACAATCTGTAACTGTGCTGCAAGTTCATCTACCTTATTCCGTATACTATGTCAGTCCTGTGTTCACCCTTGTTGATTTTGTCCACCTTTTACATTACAACTCATCCTGTTGACTGCAATTTTGTCCTGTCAGCAGCCTCTCCTCATTGCACATTGCCTCTGTTCGTAAACCAGCTACCTGACCTTCAGCACTATTATTCACCTTTCCTATGACACTTCTTGCATTGACATATTTGTGGCTCAAACACAGGTCACACCATGCTCAACCTTTGGATTCCTAACTTTGTCCGAGGTCTTTCCAGCATTTGCCTCCACAAACTCTCCACTATCTTCTGCTGTAGAGGCATAGTTTTAAGGTGGGGGGGGGAATTTAGCAGTAACATGAGCAGCAACCTTTTTTCCACTGAAGTTGCTATGTGGAATAAGCTGCCAGGGGAGCTGGTTGAGACAAGTACAATAATAACAATTGTAACAATACTCAGCATTCTGGCTGGTCGTATCAAGATCTGCTCTGGCAATCTGAATGCCCGGGAATGTAAGAAGCTGCAGAGAGAAGTGGACTCAGCCCAATACATCAGGGGCAAATCCCTCCCCACCATTGGTAGTATCTACAGGAGGTGCTGCCTCTAGAAGGCAATTCCATTATTAAAGAGTTTCACCATTCAGCCATGACATCTCCTTGCAGTGACCATTAGGCAGAAGCTACAGAAGCCTGAAGTCCCCACACAACCAGGTTCAGGAATAGAAACTGTTCAGTTCATGAACTAACTCACAAAACTCTAATCACTACCTCAGTACAACACTGTGACAACCTTGATCACTTTGCACTACAACAGACTTTGTTTATTTTTTCATTCTGATTGTGTTATTTCCTGTAAAAATTATGTATAATTTATGTTTTCATTGTGAGTGCTACCTCTGTGACTATATAGCCTGTGATGTTGCTGCGTGTGTGTGTTTTTTGAGCTGGTGCTTACATGGACTTGTGCATGGAACATTAAAACTTTGAATGGACAATCTGTCGGGCACATGGACAAGGAAGGTTTAGAAGGATCTGGGCTAAACCCTGGCAAAAGGGACTAGTTTGGATGGGGCATGTTGTTCATCATGGACCAGTTGGGCTGATGGACCTGTTTCTGGGCTGTATATCTCTGCAATTAGACATCAGTGAGAGTGATGAAGTCTCAGAGCCTCCATTATAACAGTCCATTGCAGCCATTTCTGGTTCTTCCAGTAAACACCTATTGACTTGACAGGAGGAGGCTGCTCGGGCAGTTGTGGACTTTCCACCTCATGGAGTACGAAGAAGGTTCACCAGATTGATTCCTGGGATGGCAGGACTTTCATATGAAGAAAGACTGGATCGACTAGGCTTATACTCACTGGAATTTAGAAGATTGAGGGGGAATCTTATTGAAACGTATACAATTCTAAAGGGATTGGACAGGCTAGATGCAGGATGATTGTTTCCGATAATGGGGAAGTCCAGAACGAGTGGTCACAGTTTAAGGATAAAGGGGAAGCCTTTTAGGACCAAGATGAGGAAAAACTTCTTCACACAGAGAGTGGTGAATCTGTGAAATTGTCTGCCACAGGAAACAGTTGAGTCCGGTTCATTGGCTATATTTAAGAGGAAGTTAGATATGGCCCTTGTGGCTAAAGGGATCAGGGGTATGGAGAGAAAGCAGGTACAGGGTTCTGAGTTGGATGATCAGCCATGATCATACTGAATGGCGGTGCAGGCTCGAAGGGCCGAAAGGCCTACTCCTGCACCTATTTTCTATGTTTCTATGTTTACCGAACTAATCCCGCTGGGGTGCATTGCAGATTTTTTCATTGTCTGATTCACTGATCTTTATTCTACAGACGATCTCTTCCCTGCTGTTGTTCAATGGGCCCTGCTACTGGTCACCATTTGTGTTCTAATTGCTGCTAACTCCACTGTGATTTATTGGAATGTGAAACAAAACAGACGCATAAAAGGTACGTTTCTGCAATATTGTGAGCTACTGGCCTGGAAATCCACTGGAACATCTCCCAGTTTCCCTCTGAAATTTCGATGAAAAGCCAGAGCATTTTCTGGAGAAATCATGTGAAATCCACATTTCCCAGCAGGGTCTGACATTCCAGCAGTGAATGTTGTCTCTGGAAAGAATACTTGTAGCCATAGAGATGGGAAGTAAGGAAGGAAACTGCCCGATGTTGCATCTCCTGTGTCGGCATGGTGACGTGCCCGGAGGATCAACTGGTCACTGATTCACCTGCTTCCGGTAACTTGGTTCCCAATGTTTAGGCTCCTCTGCAGTGGTGAGACTGGACGCAGTTTATACGATAACTTTGTTTAATAGCTCAAACCAAATTTTAAAATATGCATTTTCTTCACGTATCCGAACCCTGTGAGCTCCCCACTCACTTTGCCCTACAATGGTCTAAAGAGGCTGATCAGGGGCTGAAGGACAGAGCTTCATCTTTTAAGCAGTGAAGCACAAAAAGTGCTGGTGGAACTCAGCATCTGTGGAAAGAAATAAACAGTCAACGTCTCAGACCAAGACCCTTGATTGGAAAGGAAGGGTGAAGAAGCCAGCGAGAACATGGGTGGAGGGGATGGAGTACAATCCAGAGGCTGGTAGGTGAAGGCAGCTGAAGGAAAAGAGTGGTGGATGAGGAAGAGAATTGAATTGTGAAGATGGGGGATGATAGATTTGAAAAGTAAAGTTTTGAAGCAGAAGGAATCTTTATTGGAGAGGAGAATGGATCAGGGGAGAGAGAGAAGGAGAAGGGACCTGATAGGCAGTGGAGCAGAAGTGGTAGGAGGGAAGTCAGAATGGGGAATGGAAAAAGAGAAGAGGGAAAGCATCAGAGGGAGGTGATAGGCATGTTCGGAGAGAAGCACTGTAAGGATACCATATAGCCCTCATTGCTGAGGAAAAGCACCGTTCAATACAGGTTGGCAATTCCATTGTATCCTGGATAATGGACTACCTGACTGGCAGACCACAGTTTGTGTGGCTTCACAGCTGTGTGTCAGACATGGCTAGAAGCAGCACTGGGGCCCCACAGGCAATGGTATTGGCTCCCGTGCTGTTTACCCTGTATACCCCAGGCTTTAGATACAACACAGTCATTTCATCTGTAGAAAATTATCTGACAACTTAGCAGTAGTGTATAAAGAGAGGCTGGGAGGATGAATACAGGGCCTTGGTGGAGGATGTTTGTCATGGGTCCGGAGGACTGGAATTTGCAAATATCACTCCACTCTTTAAGAAGGGAGGAAGGCAAAAGAAAGGAAGTTATAGGCTAGTTAGCCTAATCTCACTGGTTGCTAAACTGTTGGAGTCTATTTTTAAGGATGAGGTTGTGGGGTACTTGGAGACTAATGATAAAATAAGTCAAAGTCAGCATGGTTTCTGTAACGGGAAATCTTGCCTGACCAATCTGTTGGAGTTCCTCGAGGAAGTACCAAGTAGTGTGGACAAAGGAGAGACAGTGGATGTGATTTACTTGGATTTTCAGAAGGCATTTGATAAGGTGCCAGACATGAGGCTGCTTAGCAAATAAAATCCTGTGGAGAGGAACTGGTGGAAGGCAGGAGGCAGTGAGTGGGAATAAAAGGGGCCTTTTCTGGTTGGCTACCAGTGACTAGTGGTATTCCTCGGGTCGGTTTTCTGTGGTGGAGATATCCAGAACTAGAGGGCACAACCTCAAAATTGAGGGGCGACCTTTTAGAACAGAGGTAAGGAGAAATTATTTTTAGCCAGAGAGCAGTGAATCTGTGGAATGCTCAGCCACAGACTGTGGTGGAGGCCAAGTCAGTGAGTTTATTTCGGGCAGAAGTTTCTTGATCGGTCAGGGCATCAAAGGATATGGGGAGTGTCAGGTGCATGGGGTTGGGTGGGATCAGAGATCAGCAGTCCTGGATAGTGGAGCAGACTCAATGGGCTGAATGGCCTAACCTGCTCATCTGCCTTCAGGTCTTGGAATTTATCAAATGCTGCAAGCTGAATCACCTTCAGCTCAACATCAGGAAGGCAAAGGAGATGGTGATGGACTTTAGGAAGACTGATCCTGCACTGCTCCCTGTTACTATTGATGGTGAGGATGTGGATGTGGTGAGGACCAACAAGTACCTGGGGGTACACCTGGATGACAGCCTTGAATGGAGCACCAACACTGAAGCTGTGTACAAGGAGGATCAGAGTTTCCTCTACTTTCTGAGGAGACTGAGGTCCTTTGGAGTCTGCAGGCCTCTCTTTCTCATGTTCTACCAGTCTGTTGTCACCGATACAGTCTTCAATGCGGTGGTGTGCTGGGGCAATGGCATCAACACTGGAGATGCCAACAGGCTCAATAAACCGATTAGACAGGCTGGCTCTGTAAAAGGAGTCAAACTGTACACACTGGAGGCTGTTGTAGAACAAAGGACCCGACGGAAAATATGGGCAATGTTTCTCACCCTCTGCATGTCACCTAGACTGAACAGAGGATCATTTTTAGTAATAAACTAAGACAACTGCGCTTGTCTAAAAATCACTAGATGAAGTCATTCTTACCCTCAGCGATTAGGCTCAATAATGAGTCAATCTCTAGAGGGGAAGTGATGACCCCTCCTGTTAGACTGTTTGAAGTTACATTTTTTATTCTAATATCTGTAACTTCATTTGGCATCAATAAAGTATCTATCTATCTAGAAGGGGTCAGAGGGGAGTCAGAATGGGGAATAGAAAAATAGTGGAGGGAGGGCATCAGAGGGAGGTGATAGGCAGGTTAGGAGAAGAGAGGGGTTAAGGAGGGGGTCAGAATGGGAAATGGAAAAAGGGAGAAGTTGGGTGGGGGGAGAAATTGATATTCATGCCATCAGGTTGGAAACTAATATCAGGTGTTGCTTCTCCAACACAAGAGTGGCCTCATTGTGCCAGGAGAGGAGGCTCAATATGTCGGAATGGGAATGGGGATCGGCATTAAAATGGTTGGTCACTGGGAAATCCTGCCTGATGCAGGTGGAGTGATGGTGCCAACAAGACAGTCCCCCAACCTACATCGGGTCTCACGAATGCAGAAGAGGTCACACTGTGAGCACCATATACAGCGGGTAGCTCACAGCATTTCAAATTCAACACTGAGTGTAACCACTTCAAACCATGATCACTGTGTTCATGTTTTCCTACAGCAACTGTTGGGAATGGTCTTTGTGTTGTCATTTATCGTCTCCACAGCTGCCTGACCCCCTGAGTGTTCCCCATTCTTTCAGATCTCCAGCATCTGAAGCAAGATCATTGTCCTGAAAATTTGTTGTTGTTCTAATATACCACTGGTCTGTCTTTTCAGAGCTGGAACTTCAGAAATCCATCGTAGAATCTGGTAAGAGTTCAATATTGAAATATTCAGAAACTACAAGAAATAGCCGTTTTATTTAATAAAAACATTTTCTTCTGTGAGGATGAATTATTTAAGTCTTTCATGACATTGCTCTGTTTAGAGATTTGTATATTAAGAATAATAAACTAATTCCCTGTATTTTACAACCAAGGCTCCTTAAAATAATCTTGATCAAATACAAGAGACTTCAGATTTGGAGTGAACAGTCTTCTCTGGGAACAGTGGGTTAAACATAATCTATCGGTGGGAGTGATGGTTAGTGAGCAAAGGTCTTTCATATTTGGCGTAAAGCTGCATTAAGACTGGATGTTTTCAGTTTAAAGCCTTCATAAAGACTGATGCAGGATTTTGACCAAAATTGTCAAAATTTCACTTCACCACCAGCCCGCACCCCACCCCAGAGGTGCTGCTCACTGATTTCCTCCACCCATTGTTTGTTGTGTGAACTAATCCTTGTCATGTGAATGAAATGCTCTGGGTGGAATTTTCCAAGCCCTTGTGCTTTGGGTGCTTCACACCAACCTCGAGAACATGCTGGCAAATTCCCAGAACTGGGTTTGTATTTCTGCACCGAAGATCAATCACCACTCTGACACAGGCTGGAATATTACAGGGTCAGAAGTTGCTGATCCCAGCCCACACTCACCCTGTGTCTGCACCCGTGTTCTGCAGTCCGACAGTCCTGAAGGTCCGAATAATACCTCTCACACCCTCACCTCCCACACACACCCTCACCTCCCCTACTCCACTCAACTCCCCCTCCCCCTCACCTCCTGCACTCTTCCCTCACCTCCCACACTCCGACTCACCTCCCCAACTCCACCCTCACTTCCCCCACTCCCCCTCTCCTCCCACACTCTCCTTCACCTCCCACACCCCCCCTCACATCCCACACACCTCTCACCTCCCCCACTTCCCCCTCATCAAATCATCATAGGTTTGCTAAGGCTACTGGGGAGACTTTAAACTAGAATGGTTGGGGGTGGGAATCAATTTGAAGAGACCAGGGGAGAGGAGGTTAGTTCACAAATAGAGAAAGCTAGTAGACAGTGTGTGAGGGGGGATAGGCAGGTGATAGAGAAGGGGAGTGCTCAGACCAAAGATGTAGGGGAGAAGGAAGAAAGAGATTATAAAGTTGATCACATCGTTAGGGATGAACAGAGAGGAAGAGGTGGAGAGTTTCTTAAATGCATTTATTTTAATGCTAGGAGCATTGTAAGAAAGGTAGATGAGCTTAGAGCATGGATTGATACCTGGAAATATGATGTTGTAGCTATTAGTGAAACATGGTTGCAGGAGGGGTGTGATTGGCAACTAAATATTCCTGGATTTCGTTGCTTCAGGTGTGATAGAATCGGAGGGACAAGAGGGGGAGGTGTTGCATTGCTTGTCTGAGAAAATATTACAACGGTGCTCTGACAGGATAGATTAGAGGGCTTGTCTAGGGAGACTATTTGGGTGGAATTGAGGAATGGGAAAGGTGTAATAACACTTACAGGGGTGTATTATAGATGGGGAGCGAGAATTGGAGGAGCAAATTTGTAAGGAGGTAGCAGATATTTGCAGTAAGCACAAGGTTGTGATTGTGGGAGATTTTAATTTTCCACACATAGACTGGGAAGCCCAATCTGTAAAAGGGATGGATGGTTTGGAGTTTGTAAAATGTCTGCAGGATAGTTTTTTGCAGCAATACATAGAGGTACCGACTAGAGAAAGGGCAGTGTTGGATCTCCTGTTAGGGAATGAGATAGGTCAGGTGACGGAGGTATGTGTTGGGGAGCACTTCAGGTCCAGTGATCACAATACCATTAGTTTCAATATAATTATGGAGAAGGATAGGACTGGACCCGGGGTTGAGATTTTTGATTGGAGAAAGGCTAACTTTGAGGAGATGCAAAAGGACTTACAGACAGACAGACAGACATACTTTATTGACCCCGAGGGAAATTGGGTTTCGTTACAGCCGCACCACCAAGAATAGTGAGGAAGTATTGCAATATAAAACCATAAATAATTGGGACAATTTGTTTTATGGGAAGGATGTAATGGAGAAATGGAGATCATTTAAAGGTGAAATTTTGAGGGTACAGAATCTTTATGTTCCTGTTAGGTTGAAAGGAAAGGTTAAAAGTTTGAGAGCTCCATGGTAGCAGAGGCTCTGACAGAAATATTTCAAATGTCATTAGAAACGGGGCTGGCGCTGGAGGATTGGCGTTTTGCTCATGCGGTTCCATTGTTTAAAAAGGGTTCCAAGAGTAAAACTAGCAATTATAGGCCTGTCAGTTTGACGTCAGTGGTGGGTAAATTAATGGAAAGTATTCTTAGAGATGGTATATTTAATTATCTGGATAGACAGGGTCTGATTAGGAACAGTCAGCATGGATTTGTGCGTGGAAGGTCATGTTTGACAAATCATTGAATTTTTTGAAGAGGTTACGAGGAAAGTTGACGAGGGTAAAGCAGTGGATGTTGTCTATATGGACTTCAGTAAGGCCTTTGACAAGGTTCCGGACGTAAGGTTAGTTAGGAAGGTTCAGTCATTAGATATTAATATTGAAGTAGTAAAATGGATTCAACAGTGGCTGGATGGGAGATGCCAGAGAGTAGTGGTGGATAACTGTTTGTCAGGTTGGAGGCCGGTGACTAGTGGTGTGCCTCAGGGACCTGTACTGGGTCCAATGTTGTTTGTCATATACTTTAATGATCTGGATGATGGGGTGGTAAATTGGATTAGTAAGTATGCAGATGATACTAAGGTAGGTGCGTTGTGGATAATGAAATAGGTTTTCAAAGCTTGCAGAGAGATTTAGGCCAGTAAGAAGAATGGGCTGAATGATGGCAGATGGAGTTTAATGCTGATAAGAGTGAGGTGCTAAATTTTGGTAGGAATAATCCAAATAGGACATACATGGTAAATGGTAGGGCATTGAAGAATGCAGTCGAACAGAGTGATCTAGGAATAATGATGCATAGTTCCCTGAAGGTGGAATCTCATGTGGATAGGGTGGTGAAGAAAGCTTTTGGTATCCTGGCCTTTATAAATCAGAGCATTGAGTATACGAGTTGGGATGTAATGTTAAAATTGTACAAGGCATTGGTAAGGCCAGATTTGGAGTATTGTGTACAGTTCTGGTCACAAAATTATATGAAAGATAATTTAGAGAGAACAAAATAGAGAGAGTACAGAGAAGATTTACTAGAATGTTACCTGGGTTTCAGCACCTAAGTTACAGGGAAAGGTTGAACAAGTTAGGTCTTTATTCTTTGGAGCATAGAATGTTGAGGGGGGACTTGATAGAGGTATTTAAAATTATGAGGGGGGTAGATAGAGTTGATGTGGATAGGCTTTTTCCATTGAGAGTAGGGGAGATTCAAACAAGAAGGCATGATTTGAGAGTTAGGGGGCAAAAGTTTAAGGGTAACACGAGGGGGTATTTCTTTACTCAGAGTGGTAGCCTTGTGGAATGAGCTTCCAGTAGAAGTGGTAGAGGCAGGTTCGGTATTGTCATTTAAAGTAAAATTGGATAGGTATATGGACAGGAAAGGAATGGAGGGTTATGTGCTGAGTGTGGACCAGTGGGACTAGGTGAGTGTAAGCGTTGGCACGGACTAGAATGGCTGAGATGGCCTGTTTCCGTGCTGTAATTGGTATATCTCACTGCTCTCCCCTCATCTCTCCACTCACCCCTCACCTCCCCCACTCCCCCTCACATCCCTCACTCCCCCTCACATCCCCACTCTCTCCTCACCTCACACACATTCCCCTCAACTATGCCACACCCCCTGACCGCCTCACCTCCCCACTGCACCTCACTTCCCATGCTCCCACACCTCCCACACTCCCTCACTTCCCCCACTCCCCATCCCACACTCCACCCTCACGTCCGCAACTCCCCCTCACCTCCGCCTCCCCTCACATCCCGCACTCCTACCTCAACTCAGCCACTCCCCGCTCACCTCCCACACTCCCCTTTCCTTCCACACTCCCCCTCAACTCCCCCACTACCCCCTCACATCCCCCACTCCCCCTCACATCCCACACTTCCTCCTCACCTCCCCCACTCACCCTTCATCCCTTACTCTCCACTTCACCTCCAACACTCCCCCCACACCTCCCATATTCCCCCCTCACCTTGCATACTCCGCTATCACACCCCACACTCCCACTCACGGCCAACACCCACCCCCACACCCCACACTCCCACTCACCGCCAACACCCACCCCTCACCCCCACACTCCCCTTAACCTCACCTGCTTATCCTCACCTCCCACATTCCCCCCTCAACTCCCACATTTCCCCCTCACCTCCACACACCCCCTCACCTCCCACAACCCTACCTCACTTCCCACACTCCTCCCTTACCTCCCACACTCCTCCCTCACCTCCACACACTTCCTCAAATCCCCCACTCCCCCTTACCTCGACACTCCACCCCTCAACTCCCATACTCCCCCCTCACTTAGCACACTCCCCTCTCACATCCTTCACTCCTCCCTCACTCCTCCCTCATGTCCGGCACTCCGACCTCACCTCCTACACTCCCCCACCCCAACTCACCCCTCAACCCCCACACTCCCCCTCACCTACACTGCTCCCATTCACCTCTGACACTTCCCCGCACCTCCCACACTCCCCCTCACATCCCGCACTCCCCTTCACCTCCCACACTCACCCTCAACTGCCACACTCACCCCTCACCTCCCTCATTCCCCCAAACCTCCCCTCTCCCCCTCCCCTCCCACAATTCCTGCTCACCCCTCACCTCTGCAACTCACCCCCCAACCCCCACTCTCCCCCTCACCTCCCCGCTCCACCTCACCTCCAAAGCTTCCATTCACTGCCCACACTCCCCCCTCATGTCCCACACTCACCCTGCACCTGCACACACCCACTCAACTCCCCCCTCCCCCCTCATCTTGACACTCCCCCACTCCCCCTCACCTCCCATGCTCCCCCTTCACCTCCCCTACTCCACCCTCATCTCCCCCACTCGACCCTCACTTACCCCTCTCCCCCTCTACTACCACACTCCCTTCCACACCTCCCCTACCCCCTCACATCCCACACTCCCCCTCAACCTCGCACCCCTCCCTCATCTCCCATACCCCTCCCTCATCTCCCACACCCCTCCCTCATCTCCCACACTCACCTCTCACCTCCGACATTCACTCATCACCTCCACACATCCCATTAACTCCCCCACTGCACCCCCAGCTCGACACTCCACCCCTCTCCTCCCATACTCCCCCTTCACCTAGCACACTACTCCCTCAACTCCGGCCATCCTCCCTCACCTCCGGCACTCCCCCTCACCTCCCAAGCTCCTGATCACATCCCCCACTCTCCCTCACCTCCCACAGTCACCCCTCAACACCCCCACTCAGCCACACCTCAACACTCCACCCCTCACTTCTCATACTCTGCCCTCACCTAGCACACACCTCCCTCACTTCCGGCACTCTCCCTCTCCTCCCCTTTCCCCCTCTCCCCTACTCCCCCTCATCTCCCGCACTCCCCCTAACATCCCACACTCACCCTCACCTTCCCCACTCCTCCCTCACCTGCCACACTCCTCCTCACCTGCCACACTCCTCCTCACCTGCCACACACCCCCTCACATCCCACACTCACCCCTCAACTCCCCCACTCCCCCTCATCTCGACACTCCACCCCTCATCTCCCATGCTCCCCGTTCACCTAGCACACTCCTCCCTCACCTCCGGCACTCCCCCTCACAACTCACATTAACCCCTCACCACCCACACTGAACCTCAACTACCACACTCTTCCTCAACTCGACACTACCCCTCACCTCCCATACTCCCCACTCACCTCCGGCACACCTCCTTCTCCTCCAGTGCTCTCCCTCACATTCCATACTCTCCCTCACCTCCACTTTCCCTCTCTCCCCTACTCCCCCTCAACTCCCACACTCCCTCATACCTCCCCCACTCACCCCTCATCTCCCTCACTCCCACTTACCTCCCCTCCCTCACCTGCCACACTCCCCCTCACGTCCCACGCTCCCTATAACTTACCTACTCACCCCTCACCTCCCACACTCCCTCATACCTCCCCCACTCACCCCTCATCTCCCTCACTCCCACTTACCTCCCCTCCCTCACCTGCCACACTCCCCCTCACATCCCACACTCCCTCTCACCTCCCAAACTCCCCCTCACATGCCACACTCCCCCTCACCTCCCACATTACCCCACTACCCACACTGCCCCTCACCTCCCACACTCCCCCTCACATCCCCAACTCCCTCTCACCTTAACCACTCACCCCTCAAATCCCACTTCCCACCGTTCCCCTCACATACCCTTCCCTCACCCCATACTCGCCGCACACCTCCCACACACACCACTCACCTCCACACTGCCTCTCATTTCAACACTCCACCCCTCACCTCCCATACGCCCCTCTCAGCTAGGATGTTCCCCTCTCACCTCCCTCAACTCAGGCACTTCCCCCACCTCCGGCACTCCCCCTCACCTCTGGCACTCTGCCCTCACCTCCCACACTCTCCCTCACCTCGACACACCCCCTCACCTCCCACACTCACCCTGAACTACCACACTCCTCCTACACTCCCCTCTCACCTTCCACACACCCCCCTCCACTCCCCCTCATCTCGACACTCCACCTCTCACCTCCCATAATCCCCCTTCACCTAGCACACTCCTCCCTCACCTCCAGCACTCTCCCTCTCCTCCGGCACTCCGACTGCACCTCCCACACTCCCCCTCACTTCCCCAACTCACCCCTCAACCCCCACACTCCCCCTCACCTCCCCAACTCACCACTCAACCCCCACCTCACCTCCCTACTCACCCTCAAATACCACACCCCTCCCTCAGCTCCCAAACCCACCCCTCACCTCCCACACTTACACCTCAACTCCCTCACTCACCCCTCAACCACACTCCCCCTCACCTCCCCAACTCACCCCTCAACCCGCATACTCCCCCTCACCTCCCCAACTCACCCCTCAACCCCCACACTCCACCTCACCTCCCTCAGCCTCAAATACCACACCCCTCCCTCAGCTCCCAAACCCACCCCTCACTTCCATACACCCCCTCAACACCACTCCCCCTCATCTTGACACTCAACCCCTCTCCCCCCAGACTCCCCCTTCACCTAGCACACTCCTCCCTCACGTCCGGCACTCCACCTTCACCTCCCCAACTCACCCATCAACCCCCACACTCCTCCTCACCTCCCCGCTCCCCCTCACCTCCCACACTGCCCCCTCCCATACTCCACCTCCCCACCCCACTCCTCCCTCACCTCCCACACCTCCCTCACTTCCCACACTCCCCCTCACCTCCCACACTCACCCTCAAATACCACAACCCTCCTTCAGTTCCCACACCCACCCCTCATCTCCCTCAATCACCCTTCACCTCCCTCACTCCCCATTCCCTCCCCTCTCCCTCACTACTCGAACAATCCCCGCTCACCTCCCACACTCCCCCTCACATCGCACACTCCCTCTCACCTCCCACACTCCCCCTCACATCGCACACTCCCTCTCACCTCCCACACTCTCCCCTCAACTCCCACACTCCCTCCTCACCTTCCACACACACACCCCTCACGTCCACACCCCCCTCAACTCCCCCACTCCTCATCTCGACACGCCACCTCTCACCTCCCATACTCCCCCTTCACCTAGCACACTCCTCCCTCACCTCCGGCACTCCGCCTTCACCTCCCCAACCCACCCGTCAACCCCCACACTCCTCCTCACCTCCCACACTGCCCATACTCCCTCCCCACCCCAGTCCTCCCTCACATCCCCCACTCCTCCCTCACCTCCCTCACCTCCCACACTCCCCCTCACCTCCCACACTCACCGTTCCCTCCCCTCTCCCTCACTACTCGCACAATCCCGGCTCACCTCCCAAAGTCACCCTCACATTGCACACTCCCCCTCACCTCCCACACCCCCTCTCCTGCCACACTCCTCCCTATCTCCTAAACTCCCACTCACCTCCCACACTCACCCCTCACCTCGACACTCCCCAAATCTACCTCACCTCCCCTCTCCTCCCACGCTCCTCCTCACCTCCTCCCTCACCTTTCACTCTCCCCCTCACCTCCCATACTCCCCCCTCACCTAGCATATTCCCCTCTCACCTCTGGCACTCCGCCCTCACCTCCCACTCCACCTTCTATACTCCCACTCCCCCTCCTATACTCCCACCTCACCTCCGACACTCTCCCTTACCTCCCCTTCCCCTCTCTCTACTACATACCTCAACACCCACACTCCCCCTCACATCCCACACTCCCTCTCACCTCCCACACTCCCTCTCACCTCCCACACTCACCCTCACCTCCGGCACTCCCCCTCACCTCCCATACTCTCCATCACCTCCCCTTTCCCTCTCTCCCCTACTCACTCTCACCTCCCACCCAACCCCCTCACCTCCCCCATTCCCACCTCAGCTCCCCTCACTCCACCCTCACATCTGGCACTCCCGCTCAAATTTTCAACTCTCCTTCACCACCCCCACTCTCCCTCACTTCCACCACTCCACCTACCACACTCCACTCTCTTTCCTCACTGCCCCTCACATCCCACACTCCCCATTAACCTCCCCCACTCAACCCTCACCTCATCTTCCCGACTCTAAAGTCACCTCCTCAATTCCCTCTCACCTCGCCCTCTATACTTTCACCTCATTCAGTCTTACTCACCTCACGCACTCCCCCTCACCTCC
The DNA here is from genome assembly GCF_030144855.1 of Hypanus sabinus. Taxonomy (NCBI): domain Eukaryota; kingdom Metazoa; phylum Chordata; class Chondrichthyes; order Myliobatiformes; family Dasyatidae; genus Hypanus; species Hypanus sabinus. The sequence goes on along the minus strand of NC_082710.1, from coordinate 177,096,699 downwards.
CACACTGCCTCCTCACCTCTGGCACACCCCCCACCCCCCACACTCTCCCTCTCCTCCCCCGCTCCCTCTCACCTCCCCCACTCCCCGTCACCACCCATACTCCACCCTCACCTAGCACACTCTCCTCTCACCTCCCTCACTCCTCCCTCACCTCGGGCACTCTTCCTCACGTCTGGCACTCCGCCCTCATCTCCCACACTTCCTCTCACCCACTCTCCCTCTCACCCCCACACTCCCCCCACCTCCCACACACACTCTCACCTCTCTCCAGCCACCTCCCAAGCCTCCTCTCTCTCTACCCCTCTCTCTACTCTCTCTCTCTCTCCTTAGTCGTCTCTCTACCCCCTCCCCTTCTCTCTCTATCCCATCTCTCACCGCTCACCTCTAAACCACTCTAAGCCCCCACTCTCTGCACAATCCTCCCTCTAACCCCCCCAAAACCCTCACTCAAAACCAACTCTCTTTACTCACCACTACCCACAGACTACAAACCCCTCTCTACCCCGGCCACTTTCTAACCCCCCTCTCTCTACCCCCTCTCTTTCTCTATCACCTCTCTACACCCTCTCTATCTAACACTCTCCCTAACCCATCTCTACCCTCTCTCTCTATCCCCTCTCTCTTCCCTACTCTCCCTAACCCACTCTCTACCCTCACCCTCTCTAACCCCCCCTCTCTCTACCCCCTCTCTGTCTACCCTCTTCTCTCTACCCCTTCTCTCAACCTGCTCTCCCTATCTTCTCTGTACTTCTACTACCTTCTCTCCTTCTACCCACCTCTCCGTCTACCCCTTCTCTCTAACTCCCTCTTTCTACCCTGTCCCTCTACCCTCTCTCTTTCACCCTCTCTGTCTACCCACTGTCTCCATCTACCCACACTCTACTCCCTCTAATCCCTCCTTCTCTGCTGTCTTTCTACTCCTCTCTCTACCCCCCCCATGTAACCCCCCCCTACATTGTCCCTAAACATCTGTCTGTAAACCGCTCTCCCTAACTCTCTCTCAAACCCTCTTTCTACCATCTCTCCCCTCTCTCTACCCCTCTCCCTCTTTCTCTCTACCCCCTCTCTAACCCCCTTTTTTACCAGACTCTCTAACCCTCTACACCATTCCACTACCCCCTCTCTCCCCACCTCTCTCTTCCCCATCTCCCCACTCTCTATCCCCAATCTCCATCCCCCTCCCTAATGCTCGTGCCCTCTAACCCCTGAGCTCTCCCTACATCACTACCCTCTCTCCCTCACATCCCTCTTCCCACTCCTTTCTTCCCTCCTCTCTTATTCCCCCTTTTCTCCTCAGCCCATCTCCCCCACCCTTGCTTTCTCTCTGCCCCCCCTCTCTTTCCTCTCTCTCCCCTCTCTCTTTCTCCCCCACCCCCTCTCCCCCTCTGTCACAAACCTCAAGCCATTCTCTCCCCATCTCCAGCACCCCTCTGCCTTCTTTACACCCTCTCCTCTCTCTTTACCCACTCCCTCTCTATCTTCTCTCTCTATCCACTATCCTGCTCTTCCCCACCCCTCTCACCTCTCTCTCTCCCTCACCCACCCCCTCTGTGCCCTCCTCTCTTTCTCCCCAATCTCTCCTCCCCATTTCTCTCCCCCGTCTCTATCCCCACTAACTCTCCCTCTCCCCTCCCATCTTTCTGTGTCTCTCCCTTTCCCCCTCTCAGCATTCCCCTCTCTGCCCCCACTCTAGCTCTCCCTTCCCTCGCACTCCTACTTCCCCTCCTCTCTCCCTCACCATTCCCTGCCATCTCTCTACAACCCCCATTCCCAGTCTCCTTCACATCTCACACCCCCTCTCGAGCCTTCTCTCCCCCACCCCTCACATCCCATGTCTCTCCCCATCTCTCCCTGCCTCTCTCCCCCAACCATCTCCCCATCTTTCCCCCATCACAACCCCCACCTCTCTCCCCTCATCTCTCACACCCATCTCTCACTCCTCCGTCCTCCACTCTCTCCCACTTTTTACTGCCCCTCCCCTCTCCCTCTCTCCTCCCCACCTCTCTCCCCATCCACCTCCCCACCTCCACTCCACAGTGCATTGAACTGAACTGAACTGAACTCTGCACCATCATAAGTCTATTCATTGACCCCTAGACCGATGGAGCTTGGTTTTGATTCATATTTCCACACTTCTGTATGTATGTATATATACACACAGAATATATCATTGCTAACCTGTTTTTTATATATATATATATTTGCATTTTATATTACTGTATTACTCAGTTTACAGTAATACCAGACTCCAACGTATTGTTCCATTTCTGCTGGTTTGGTAACCCGGGGTATGTGACACATGCTGTTCGTACAGATTAATTAATGACACCGTGCATTGATAGAACGAGGTAAAACAACAACATGCAGAGAAAGTGTAACAGCTCCGGAGCAAGTGCAGAGTAGGGAAATGATAAGGAGCAAGATCACATTGAGGTAGATTGTCAGATCAAGAGTGCATCTGATTGTACTAGGAAACCATTCAATAGTCTTATCAGAGCAGGGTAGAAGCTGTCCTTCAGACTGCTTCAGGCTTTTGTATCTTCCACCCCGTGGGAAATGGTAATGCTGGAGACTGAGACTCTGGGAAAGTTACTGACGTGGTCCTTGAGGATAAACATTTACCTTCTGACCTACAAGTTGTGACACAGAATTAGGGGCTGATTATGTATCTAAAGCCATTTCCTGTGAAATTAATTGCACACTAAATCCACGAGAGATTTCTTCAGTCTTGTCTGTTCTTTCTGTTTTCAGTGTGGAAGAGGATATGTGGCCATGAAGGTAAGATCTTGTGTTACTAGACTGAGAGGTTTAGTATAAACAGCTTTTGAAAATGAGTCAGTCTCGATGTAATGGGAGGTATTCAGGAGGTTGAAGGAGTTCAGGGTGATGTGTTCTCACAAAGGAGGAAGAGTCATGTGGCATGATTGCATTCATAGGCTGAAGCAGGAATATAACAGTTTGTATGTTTTGTTTGCAAGTGGGAAGATTTGCTGGTACTGCTCTGGGTTGGTGGGGTGGGGTGGAGTGGTGTAAACTAGTCCTGCAGGGGGGTGGGAACCAAAGTGCCAGCAGTTGTGGGAAAAGATGCTGTTTACACTCCGTACAAAGACAGCAATTGAAAGGTTCAGTGTGGTGGGAAGAATGTTCTGAGTTGCATCCATTTCAATGCAAGAAGTACTGTACGTAAGGTGGGTGAGCTTAAAGCGTGGATCAGCACGTGGAATTATGACATTGTAGCCATTGGTTGGAGGAGGGGCAGGACCGGCAGCTCAGTGTTCCAGGTTCCATTGTTTTAGACGTGTTTTTAAACATGGGAGCAAAATTGGCAAATATGATAGAGCACTATACATTAAAGAGGGAAATCTGGTATCACCAGCCTGGGAAAAGTGTTACTGCAGTGCTCAGGCCGGACAGACTGGAGGGCTTGTCTACTGAGGCTACATGGGTGGAACTGAGGAATCAGAAAGTTATGACCACATTAACGGTATTATATTACCGACCACCCTACAGTCTGCAGGATTTAGAGGAGCGAATTCACAGAGAGAGCGCAGACAGTTGGGTCGGATAGAGATCATCAAATGTTTCAGGAAAGTTACCTCAACATGTAGCTGTCACAAGTAGAGAGAATGCAATACTGGATCTCCTGTCTGGGAATTAGTTGACAGGAGTGTGTGACGGGATGTGGATCCACTGATCACTGAAGAGGATATCAACAAGTTTTATGACGATCTTGACAGTGCTTATGAGCAATGTAAATCTCAGGATATAAAACTCTTCATGGGAGATTTTAACTCCAAAGTTGGACAGGGAAGGGTTGATAACATCACAGGACCTTTTGGATTAGGGGAGAAAAATGAAAATGGAGAAAGGTTTACTGATTGGTGTGTCAGAAACAACCAAGTGATCACCAATACTCGGTATAAAAACAATCAACGTAGATTGCGTACTTGGATCAGCCCTGGAGATAGAACACGGAATCAAATAGATTTCATTACCATGAACGAACACTTTAGAAAAAATATCACAAATTCTAAAGCCTATCCAGGAGCAGACTGTGGTTCAGATCACCATCCAGTAATAGCTACCATCAAAACAAAATTAAAGAAACTGAAACGTGGAACAAAGAGAAAGAAGTATATGTTGGGAGAACCTAAAAATGATCGCATCCTTAAGCAACAATTCAAAAAAGCTGTAAAAGAACACATCAAAGAAAATGAAACAACACCGATTTGGGACAGATTTAAATATGCTATACAGCAATCAGCAGAGGAGATAATCCCAGTACCAGAAATCCAACACACCAACAAGGGGTGGATAACCCAAGAAATTCTAGATCTGATGGAACAAAGAAGGTTAGTGAAGAATAATGAAGTGCAATACAGAGAGCTAGACAATTGTGCAATATTGCAAAGGAAGGATGGCTGAATCAAAAATGCAATGAAGTAGAAGGCCACATTAACAACAGCAAAGAAATGCACAAGAAAATTAGGGAAATTACTGGAATTAAAAAACTTCCTCTACAGGATACATAAGATCAGCAGACGGATCGATACTAACAGATCCAGATAAAGTATGTGACACAGCAGGTCGGGCAGCATCTGTGGAAACGAGCAGTCAACGTTTTGGGCCGAGATCCTTCGTCAGGACTGAAGAGGGAGGGGGCAGGGGCACCATAAAGAAGGTGGGGGGAGGGTGGGAAGGAGAAGGCTGGTAGGGGGTCAGGTGAAAAACCAATCAGACGAATGATCAAGGGGTGGGGGAGGGGAAGCAGGGAGGGGATAGACAGGAGAGGTGAAGGAGGAATGTAAGGGGAAAGCACTATTGGTAGTAGAGGAAGGCAGAATCAGGAGAGAGGTGATAGGCAATTGGAGGAGGAGGCAGAGTGAAACTGGGATGCGGGAAGGGAGAGGGAGGGAATTACCAGAAGTTGGAGAATCCGATGTTCATACCAGGGGCTGGAGACTACCCAGACGGTATATGAGGTGTTGCTCCTCCAACCTGAGTTTGGCCTCATTATGGCAGTAGAGGAGGCCATGTATGGACATATCCGAATGGGAATGTGAAGCTGAGTTGAAGTGGGTGGCAACCGGGAGATCCTGTCTGTTGTGACGGACGGAGCGGAGGTGCTCGACGAAGCGGTCCCCCAATCTGCGTCGGGTCTCGCTGATGTAGGGGAGGCCGCACCGGGAGCACCGGATGCAATAGATGACCCCAACAGACTCACGAGTGAAGTGTTGCCTCACCTGGAAGGACTGTTTGGGGCCCTGAACGGTGGTGAGAGGGGAGGTGTAGGGACAGGTGTAGCACTTACACTTGCAGGGGTAAGTACCAGGTGGGAGATCTGTGGGGAGGGACGTGTGGACCAGGCAGATGTGGAGGCAACGATCCCTGCAAAAGGTGGAGAGGGGTAGAGAGGGAAAGATGTGCTTAGTGGTGGGGTCCTGTTGAAGGTAGCAGAAATTGCGGAGGATAATATGCTGGATCCGGAGGCTGGTGGGGTGGTAGGTGAGGACAAGGGGAACACGGTCCCTGTTGTGGTGACGGGAGGATGGGGTGAGGGCCGAAGTGTTGGAAATGGAGGAGGTGCAGGTGAGGGCATCATTGATGATGGCAGAAGGGAAACCATGATTCTTAACGAAAGAGGACATTTGAGATGTCCTGGAATGGAAAGACTCATCCTGGGAAAAGATGCGGCGGAGACGGAGGAACTGGGAATAGAGAATAGCATTTTTACATTTGACAGGGTGGGAAGAGGTATAGTTGAGGTAGTTATGAGAGTCAGTGGGTTTATAGAAGATGTCAATGGACAGTCTGTCTCCAGAGATGCAGACCAAGAGGTCTAGAAAGGGACCTTCAACAGGACCCCACCACTAAGCATATCTTTCCCTCTCTACCCCTCTCTGCTTTTTGCAGGGATCATTCCCTCCACGACGTCCCTCCCCACAGATCTCCCACCTGGTACTTATCCCTGGAAGTGTAAGGGCTACACCTGACCCTACACCTCCTCTCTCGCCACCATTCAGGGCCCCAAACAGCCCTTCCAGGTGAGGCAACACTTCACTCGTGAGTCTGTTGGGGTCGTCTATTGCATCCGGTGCTCCCGGTGTGGCCTCCTCTACATCAGCGAGACCCGACGCAGATTGGGGGACCGCTTCGTCGAACACCTCCGCTCCGTCCGCCACAACAGACAGGACCTCCCGGTTCCCACCCACTTCAACTCTGCTTCACATTCCCATTCGGATATGTCCATACATGGCCTCCTCTACTGCCATGATGAGGCCAAACTCAGGTTGGAGGAGCAACACCTCATATACCGTCTGGGTAGTTTCCAGTCCCTGGTATGAACATGCAATTCTCCAACTTCTGGTAATTCCCTCGCCCTCCCTTCCCCCATCCCAGTTTCACTCTGCCTCCTCCTCCAATTGCCTATCACCTCTCTCCTGATTCTGCCTTCCTCTACTACCCATAGTGCTTTCCCCTTACATTCCTCCTTCACCTCTCCTGCCTATCTCCTCCCTGCTTCCCCTCCCCCACCCCTTGATCTTTCCTCTGATTGGTTTTTCACCTGGCACCTACCAGCCTTCACCTTCCCACCCTCCCCCCCCACCTCCTTTATAGGGCCCCTGCCCCCTCCCTCTTCAGCCCTGCCGAAGGGTCTCGGCCCGAAACGTTGACTGCTCGTTTCCACGGATGCTCCCCGACCTGCTGAGTTCCTCCAGCGTGTTGTACGCGTTGACTTGACCACAGTATCTGCAGTGTACTTTGTGTTTACTAAAGTATGTGAGAGGTGGATTCAGTATCTAGAGCAGCTTTCTGAAGATAATAGAGGGGAACCCCCAGATATTAAACACCCTAATTCTGGCCCAGCTATTACCAAAGAAGAAATAACTAAAGCAATGAAAAGTATGAAACATGGTAAAGCCACTGGACCTGATGAAATTTCAGTGGAAATGATACAAGCCCTAGAAGATCTGGGCATAGATATTCTTTTTGAACTGTTTAATGGCATATATGAGTCTGGTGTATTGCCTGACGATCTCTTAAAATCAGTATTTATAACTCTGCCAAAAATTCCTGGAACTATTGATTGTGAAAATTACAGAACAATCAGTCTTATGAGTCACAGAATAAAGATTTAGTTCTGAGTCGAATTAAAAACAAGTTAAGGCCAGAAACTTCTAAACTGCAATATGAGTTTGTTGAGGATAGAGGAACTAGGAACGCAATTTTCATACTACGAATGCTTTCAGAAAGGGCAAGTTTTGCGAAAGCTGAGGATAGTCCATCTCCCACCTCCCATCCTCATCACATTCTACACGGGTTGTATTGAGAGCATCCTGAGCAACTGAATCACTGCCTGGTTCGGAAATTGCACCATCTCGGATCGCAAGACCCTGCAGCAGATAGTGAGGTCAGCTGAGAAGATCATTGGGGTCTCTCTTCCTGCCATCACGGACATTTACACTACACACTGCATCTGCAAAGGAAACAGCATTATGAAGGACCCCATGCACCCCTCATACAATCTCTTCTCCCTCCTGCCGTCTGGGAAAAGACTCCGAAGCATTCGGGCTCTCACGACCAGACTATGTAACAGTTTCTTCCCCCAAGCTATCAGACTCCTCAATTTCTGAAGCCTGGACTGACACCTTGCCCTACTGTCCTGTTTATTATTTATTGTAATGCTCTTTTTGTGCACTTTATGCAGTCCTGTGTCGGTCTGTAGTCTAGTATAGCTTTCTCTGTGTTTTTTTTTGTTACGTAGTTCAGTCTAGTTTTTTGTACTGTGTCATGTAACACCATGGTCCTGAAAAACGTTGTCTCATTTATACTATGCACTGTACCAGCAGTTATGGTCGAAATGACAATGCAAGTTGACTTGACTTGAATTGAATATCAAAATAATGTCATTTGACAAAGTTTAACACGAAAAATTATTTCAAATTCTCACTAAACATTGACAGAAGGGACCAACAACTGCTTCAAAATTTATATTGGAATCAAATGACGGCGGTAAAATGTGATGATAGTATAAGCAGCTGGACTAAAATTCGAAGAGGAATTAGACAGGGATGCGTTGCCTTACCGGAATTATTTAATATCTATAGTGAAATGATTCTCAGAGAAATAGAGGACCTGGATGGGATAAAAATCGGAGGTTTTTAACATCAACAATATAAGATATGCAGACGATACCACCCTCACAGCAAGTGCTGCAGAAGACCTACAAATCCTCCTGGACAAAATAGTACAAACAAGTGCAGATTTTGGTCTAACCATCAACTGTAAAACAAACAAATGTATGGTAATATTGAAACAGCAGGATACTCCCAACTGCCAATTGTACATCAGTAACCAAGAGATTGAACAAAAGACCGGCTTTAATTACCTTGGTAGCTTTATATCACAAGACGCTAGAAGTAAAGTAGAAATAAAAGGAATTGCCATTGCCAAAACCAACTTCCAGAAACTGAAACCCATTTTTACCAACAGACACATTTCTATGACAAGAAGGCTGAGGCTACTAAAATGTGACATCTGGTCAATCTTGCTGTATGCTTCCGAAACATGGACTAGAACACCAGAACTCCAAAGAAACTTAGAAGCAACAGAAATGTGGTTTCTTAGAAGAATGTTGAAAATATCATATAGAGTTAGGGTAACTAATGAGACGGTACTCCAACATGCCCATACAAAAAGGTCTTTAATGAGCACAGTAAATGAGAGGAACTTTAATTCCTGGGCCATGTCATCAGAAAGGGAGAAATAGAATGCCTTCCATTACAAGGCTGTATGCCTGGGAAACGCAGAAGAGTCAAGTCACTTTTTATTGTCATTTTGACCATAAACTGCTGGTACAGTACACAGTAAAAAACGAAACAACGTTCCTCCAGGACCCTGGTGCTACATGAAAGAACACAAAACTACACTAGACTACGTAAAACAACACAAAAACTACACCAGACTACAGATCTAAGCAGGACTACATAAAGTGCACAAAACAGGGCAGGGCAGTACAATAATTAATTAATCAACAAGACAATAGGCACAGTAGAGGACAAATTTCAATATAATAATAGATGATGTAGATGTCAGTCTGGACTCTGGGTATTGAGGGGTCTGATGGCTTGGGGGAAGAAACTGTTGCACAGTCTGGTCGTGAGAGCCCGAATGCTTCGGTACCCTTTCCCAGACGGCAGGAGGGAGAAGCGTTTGAGGGTGCGTGGGGTGAGAGGAAGGCAAAGAAGAAAATATATGGACACTGTGAAAGAACTAACAGATCTAAGTGTGTGAGATATCATTGACGCTGCGAGGGATCGTTCGAAGTGGAGAGCCATGATGGCCCAAGCGTGTAACCCACAAGGCACATGAAGAAGAAGAAGAAGATCATAATTCCATTAATTACGGAGAAGGACAAGTCTAACCCTCAGACTGAGATTCTATACTGGTAAAAGGCCAATTTGATGGCATCAGAAAGGATCAGATAAGTGGGAAGCCTTCAAAAATTTTGAGAGTACAGAAATTGTATGTTCCTGCAAGAATAAAAGACATGTTTAAAAGGTTTAGGAAACCTTTTTTGCGGGGGTGAAATGAGGCTCTGGTTAACAGGATGGAGCAGGTGCATCGCAAATGTAGGCAGCGAAGAACAAATGAGGTACTTGAGTATAAGAAATACAAACAAACACTTGAGAGGAAATCAGGAGGGCTAAAATAAGCCATGAAGTTGATCCAGCAGATCACTTTTCCCATAGCCTCGGACAGGGATTTGAGCAGCCATTGTAACTGGAGGATGGTGAGTTATGATGCTATTAGGTGGGAACTTGGGATTGTCGACTGGGAATGGTGGTACATAGGGAAATGGACAATGTAGATATGGTGTTTGTTTAGGGAGCACTTGCAGGGGTTCATGGACAGGTTTGTCCCACTGAGACAGTGAAAGGGTGGGAGGGTGAGGAAACCATGGTTGACAGGACATGTGGAACATCAGGGCAAGAGGAAGCAGGAAGTTTACTTCCAGTTTAGGGAAGCAAAGATCAGACGGGCTTCTCGAGAGTTACAAGGTAGCCAGGAAGGAGCTGAGAACTGGACTGGGGAGAGTTAGAAGACACGAGAAGGCCATGGTGAGTCGGATTAAGCAAAACCCCAAGGCATTGTACACATAGGTGCAGAACAGGAGGATGACTAGAGTGAGGGTAGGACCGATCAAGGATAGAAGTGGAAACATGCCTGGTGACAGAGGAGGTTGGAAAGGTCTATAATGAAGACTTTGCTTCAATATTAACTACTGAGAGAGAGAGAGAGATTATGATTTTTAAGAGAAGAGCACAAAACAGGCTGATACGCTAGAACGTCGACATTCAGAAAGAGGATGTGCTGGTTGTTTAGTAAAGTATTAGGATAGATAAAACCACAGTCAATACCACAGGCTACTCTGGGAAGTGAGGGAAGAGATTTCTGCGCCATTGACGGTCATCTTTGTCTCCTCATTTGTCACAGTGTTGGTGCCATATGCCTGGAGGGTGGCATATTAAACTAATTTGCAGGGTGATGGGAACCGGAGTGATCGTGCTGAGGAGGAGGTAGTTGGTTTACAAACAGAGGCAGTGTGTAGTGAGACTCCGGACAAGGAGAGGCTGATGATCGGGGAAAATTGCAGTCAACAGGGTGAGTTGTAATGCAAAGGTGGACAAAATCAAAAAGGTTGAATACAGGACTGAAGGTGTTACATTTGAATGTGTGCAGTGTACGGAATAAGGTAAATGAACTTGTAGGACAGTTACAGATTGGCAAGTATCATGTTGTAGGCATCGCTGATCGTGGTTGAAAGAAGATTATAGTTTTGACATTATCCAAGGATGCAGATTGTACCAAAAGGACAGGCAGGAAGGCAGAGGGGGCTCCGTGGCTCTGTTAGTAAAAAAATATGAAATCAAATCATTAGAAGAAGAGGACATCAGATCGGAAGGTGTTGAATAATTGTGGACAGAGCTTTGGAATGGCATGGGTGAAAAGACCCTGATGGGAGTTGTATACAAACCCCAAACAGTAGCAAGTGGTTGCAAACTACAACAAGAGATAGAAGGTGTATCCCAAAAGGGCAATGATACAAGCTGGGTTTTCAATATGTGGATAGATTGGGAAAATCAGATTCCAAGAGAGGGATTTCTACAAAGTCTGAGAGATGGCTTTTTAGAGCAGTTTGTAGTTGAGCCCACTCTGGGATCAGCTATTCACGAATGGTGAAATGAATTGGAATTGATTAGAAAGCTTAAGGTAAAAGAACCCTTCAGGGAAAGTGATCATAATATGATCGGATTCACACTGAAATTTCAGAAGGAGAAGCAGAAGGCAGATGTATCGGTATTACAGTGGAATAAAGGGAATTACAGAGGCAGAGATAGGAGCTGGCCAGAATTCATTGGAAAAGAATACTGGCAGGGATGACGGCAAAGCAGGAATGGCTGGAATACGATACCAAGGATGTTTATTTGTGGAATTTTCTGCACCGCAGGGCTGTGGGGTCTCAGTCATTCAGTTCAGTTGAAGTCACAGAGTCATTGTCATACAGCACAGAAACAGGCACTTCAACCCATCAACTCTGTGCTGACCTATTTACCCATATATACTCATCCCATTGGCCGGCATTAGGTCAGTCTGTGTGTCTCCAAAACACAGTGATTGTATCTGATTCCATCACCTCCTCTGCCAGCAAGTTCCAACATCAACCACTCACTCTTCAAGTAAACTCACCTTTAAACTCCTTCCTCCACCTCAGACATGTGACCTCTTGTATTTGATCCCACTCCTGTGGGGAGAAGATTTCAACCATCTGCTCAATCTAAGCCCCTCATCATCGTATCTATTTCTGTCAGATCACCCCTCAGCCCATTTACCTGTATTTGGCCCGTATCCTTCTAAACCTTCCCTGTCATCATTTCCCTGTCCCAGGCCTCAACTCCTCTTCTGTGCCAATTCCACAGGGTCCTCAATTCCCCCGTGTTACAGAAGATGATCAACCTCATCTTCTACCACCTTACAGAAGCAAATGTGCTGCAGGTCCTAAGATGCAGAAAGGTCGATAAATCCCCAGGTCCTCATCAAGTGTATCCCAGGACATTGTGGGAAGCTCAGGAGGAGAGTGTGGGGCCCATTTGGAGATATGTGAGTCATTGATAGCTCCGGGTGAGGGGCCAGAAGACTGGAGGGAGACTAATGTTGAAGATTTATAGAAGATCGACTGTAGGGAAAATCCTGGGAAGTACAGACCGGTGAGCCTAACGTCAGTGGTGGGTACATTAATGGAGGGGATTCTGAGAGACAGGATCTACATTCATTTGGAAAGACAATGACTAATCAGAGATACCCAGCTTGGCTTTTATAGAAACATAGAAACAAATAAAAATTACTGCACAATACAGGCCCTTCAGCCCACAATGCAGTGCGGAACATGTACTTACTTTAGAAATTACCTAGGATTACCCATAGTCCTCTCTTCTTCCAAGCTCCATGAACCTATGCAGGAGTCTCTTAAAAGACCGTATCCTATCCAACTCTACCACCATCACCTGCAGCCTATTCCACGCACTCACCGCTCTCTGCGTAGAAAACTTACCCCTAATGTCAGTGGTGGGTACATTAATGGAGGGGATTCTGAGAGACAGGATCTACATTCATCTGGAAAGGTGAGGACTGATCAGGGACATCCAGCTTGGCTTTCTGCATGGACGGAGATGATGGAAGTGCAGTAGACATTGTCTACATGGACTTTAACAAGGGATTTGACAAGGTACTTCATGGTCGACTATTCCAGAGAGTTAGATCACATGGGCTACACTACGATCTGGCCCATTGGATACAGAGTTGTCTGGGTGGAGTCCTGTGACCAGTGGTTGTTCTGCAGGGATCGGTGCTGGGTCCACTGTTTTTCATCATCCATATGAATGATTTGGAGAGAATGTAGGTGACGTGTTTAGTAGGTTTGTGCAGGACTCTAAAATCAGTGGTGTAGTGGACAGTGAAGCGAGTTATTTAATTATTAATTTTCAGATACAGTGTGAAATGGGCCCTTTCAGCTCAGCAAGTCACACACCCAGCAACTGAGCTGTTTAACACCCATCTAATCACAGAACAATTTACAATGACCAGTTAACCCACTAACCAGCACCCGGACAAAACCCCTGCAGTCGTGGGGTGAACAGAGACCCTCCTTACAGACGGTGCCACAACTGAACCCCAAACCCTGGAAGGCCCCAAGGTGAAATAGCATAGCTGTATCTCCCTCCACACACGCTGCTTGACCCGCTGAGATCCTCCACAATGTCAGTGTGTTGATCTAAAAACCTCCGCTCACTATCCCGGTGAAAAACCTCGGGAAGATGCTGGTTGTCCATCCGCTGCGTTTTGGTTAAACCCCGGGAAAGGGTCCGGTCGGCCACCCGACTGTCCCCGGGGCCGCGCTGCCCGAGTCTCCCCCCGGTCCCGGGGCCGCGCTGCCCGAGTCTCCCCCCGATCCCCGATTCCCGAGGCCGCGCTGCCCGAGTCTCCCCCCCTCCCCCGATCCCCGGGGCCGCGCTGCCCGAGTCTCCCCCGATCCCCGGGGCCGCGCTGCCCGAGTCTCCCCCCGATCCCCGGGGCCGCGCTGCCCGAGTCTCCCCCCGATCCCCGGGGACGCGCTGCCCGAGTCTCCCCCCCCCCGATTCCCGGGGCCGCGCTGCCCGAGTCTCCCCCCCACCCCGATCCCCGGGGCCGCGCTGCCCGAGTCTCCCCCCGATCCCGGGGCCGCGCTGCCCGAGTCTCCCCCCGATCCCGGGGCCGCGCTGCCCGAGTCTCCCCCCGATCCCCGGGGCCGCGCTGCCCGAGTCTCCCCCCGATCCCCGGGGCCGCGCTGCCCGAGTCTCCCCCGATCCCCGGGGCCGCGCTGCCCGAGTCTCCCCCGATCCCCGGGGCCGCGCTGCCCGAGTCTCCCCCGATCCCCGGGGCCGCGCTGCCCGAGTCTCCCCCCGATCCCGGGGCCGCGCTGCCCGAGTCTCCCCCCGATCCCGGGGCCGCGCTGCCCGAGTCTCCCCCCGATCCCGGGGCCGCGCTGCCCGAGTCTCCCCCCGATCCCCGGGGCCGCGCTGCCCGAGTCTCCCCCCGATCCCGGGGCCGCGCTGTCCGAGTCTCCCCCCGATCCCCGGGGCCGCGCTGTCCGAGTCTCCCCCCTCCCCCGATCCCCGGGGCCGCGCTGCCCGAGTCTCCCCCCTCCCCCGATCCCCGGGGCCGCGCTGCCCGAGTCTCCCCCCTCCCCCGATCCCCGGGGCCGCGCTGCCCGAGTCTCCCCCCCCCCCGATCCCGGGGACGCGCTGCCCGAGTCTCCCCCGATCCCGGGGCCGCGCTGCCCGTCTCCCCCCGATCCCCGGGGCCGCGCTGTCCGAGTCTCCCCCCGATCCCCGGGGACTCTCTAATTCTCTGCTTCTCCCCCCAGTCTCTGTCACCCTGGATGTGGAAACGGCGCATCCGTGGCTCGAGGTGTCTGAGGATCGGAAGAGTGTGAGATGGACCGAGACCTGGAGGAATCTCCCTGACACCGGGAAGAGGTTCACATACTGGGCTTGTGTGCTGGGATCGGAGGGATTCACATCGGGGAGACATTACTGGGAGGTGGAGGTGACGGGGAATCAGAGCTGGAGTCTGGGAGTCGCCGCAGAGTCTGTGAAGAGGAAGGGAGGGGTCGGACTGAGTCCGGAGACCGGATGCTGGACCATCGGGCGGTTTAATGACGGGATGTGGGTTTACACCTCCCCTGAGTCCCGTCTCCCTGCCGGTCCCATCCCCGGGAGGGTGGGAGTTTATCTCAGTTACGAGTCCGGGACAGTTTCATTTTACAACGCGGAGACCAAGTCCCATCTCCACACCTTCACTGGGAATAAATTCACGGAGAAACTTTATCCTTTCTTCTGGACTGTAAATGAAAACGAGTGGCTGAGAATCTGCTCCGGTTCCGCTGCGGGTCTGTAAACGGGTCGGGTCCGGGACTGGTGTCAGGAGTCAGTCAGTGTAAATATAAATGTGCGGAGAGTGAAATAAACACGATGTGAGAATTATCGATCCATTAATTTTAACTGGTTTACCGCATCCGTCAACGGAACAGAAACACTGCGGATTCAGCAGCAGCCGCGGGCGGCGGGTCCTGAGCTCCCCGGCTCCTCCGGGTGCTAAAGCCAACCGGGACTGACAGGGTAACTGGGGCAAGTGGGGGTGATACTGACTGGGAGAGGGAGGTCAGGGTGAATCTTAGGGGACGGGACAGGCGCCGGTGGTAACACACAAAGTGCCAAGGAATCGGTACAGAAAGGTGGAAGGAAGGGGGAGTAAAAGCTGACAGCTGATCCGGATGAGGGAGGGGTGGAGTGTGGAAATGTGTCAGAAGCTGGGAGGGGAGAGGTGGGAGAGACAAAGATGATGGAATCTGCTTGGAGAGGGCTGTGGAGACTGGAATAAAGGGAGGGAGGTGGGGAGGAGTGTGTGGGGAACGGGAAGATGGAGAGAGCGGGAAAGAAAATGGCCACAAGCTTCCTGTGGAATTATCATTGTGGAATTGGTTTCCTATTTCCTTCATCTTCCTGCTGGCCTCCAGGATGTGATCTGTGAAGTGAGTTCTGTTGTCCTGATTCATCTCATATGTAGGAGCAACATTCTTGTCCAGTCTGGGCACATGTGGTTCCTTGCTCGGATAAAACACAGTCTAAAGTCGTTTGGATTTGCAATGTCACTGTATGGACCGGCTCCAATTCTGCCGACAATTTAGATATTGCTTATCAGCTTGGATCGAGAGCATATGCAGTTTAAATTACTAACTTTTCCAATGCTGATGTCATGTTAATCAGTTCTTTTGCTGGTTTACTGGCTCCCGAGGCAGGTGTTACATTCTCCAGGGGCAACACTGTCCTTTTTACCCTGGGGTTACTGACTTAGAGGTATATACCATCCTCTGAAACACTGGTTGTTTCCAAATTCACATCCCCATTCTCTAAGGGCCATTCGATAAAGGGATGAAGGGGGTCAATGTTTCTGAGTCCCAACATCATTGTACCAGAAATACCCGGGGCTGAGGGCTTGGACCAATTAAAGTAACTGTTCATCTCTGTTTCAGTGAAGGACCATCCATTTCCACATGTGCCGGGACAGCCATACACACCCAGCAGCTGGAGTGTTCGTGGCAGGGAAAGGACATGATCTAATCCAACTGCCATGGTTAGACACCGTCTTACAGTGAGAGGTGTGAATCCACGATGGACTCTCTCTTACTTTGGTGGTTGGTGGGGGTTTCTGGGTTCTCACTGGGTGGGAGGGGGGCTCTGGCGTGCTGAATTACCTCCAGCATTTTGTGTGCATTGGTCATGATCTTTCAAGTGTCACTTGATCCTGGCCTGGTCCCAGGGACTGGAAAATCCACAATGGGTTTGTTTGATCCTCACCATCCAGGACTGCCCTCTTCTCACCGATCCCATCAGGGAGAGGTACAGGAGCCTGAAGACACACACTCAGTGTTTTAGAAACACCTTGTTCTTTCCACCATCAGATTACTGAACAGACCATCAACAGTACCACACCAGTTTGCAGCATGTAACATGTAGTAAAATTATTGGCAAAACAATTTTCTCAACATAAATCAGTGATAATAAACCTGATTCTGATTCTAATTCTTGACCCACACTGGGAACTCCTGTCTTACATCATTATAGCTCCTTGTGTGGGTCAGGTCTAATCACACACGACTGTAATTCTATCCCGTTGCCTTCTCATTCGTAATCTTGACATCCTTTGAAACTATGAAAGCCACTCTTTGACAGCCAGTTTCAAGTCAGCTGCTAACCAGGTTTCTTTTCGAAGCCTTTTCCTGTTGTACCCCAGGGTGATCGCTCTGCTTGCCTGGTCACTTTGTCTCCCCTGGGCCGCGTGACCTGACGATCAGCTCAGCGGGGAATCTCGGGGACGACCACATTGACAAGAATCTGAAGTCACGTCCAGTCCAGAGGGGGTAAGGAGGGCTGATGTCCTCCACTCAGCATCAGTCGTGAATTTAAAGTTAACAATTCGCTTTGCTTGTCACACGTACATCGAAACACACAGTGAAATGGGTCGTTGTGCGTCAATCACCAACACAGTCTGAGGATTGTCCAGGGCGCTGGCCACAAATGCTGACACACTTCTGGTACCAACGCAGCATGCCCGAAACTTACTAACCCCAACCTATACATCTTCGGAATGGGGGAGGAAACCGGAGCATCTGGAGGAAAATCACGCAGTCACAGGAAGAAGTTGCAAACTTAAAGACAGCAGCGGGAATTGACCCCGGGCGTTACACTAACTGCTGGGCTACCGTGCCACCTGAATTGGATGGGTTTTTACAACAATCCTGTAAAAATGTCACCATCACTGATGCTAGTGTTTAAGTCTGGATTTACTTGATATTTCAAGTTGCATCCTGAGTCGTTGGTGATAAGCTTTGAACTCCTGTGACAGTTTTAATTAGCCGGACCCATTTTTCCCCGGACTGGGGAATCAAGAACTAATCGGTATAAAGTGAGAAGGAAAAGATTTAACAGGAATTTTCACACAGAGGGTGGTCATGTATAGGAAGTTTTTCCCAGGGCAGCAACAGCTAAAAGGAGGGGGCATAATGTTAAGAGATTGGAGGAAAGTACAGGGGATTGTCAGAGGTAGATTTTTACACAGAAAGTGGAGAGTGTGTGGAATGCTTTGTAAGGGTGGTGGTAAGACAGGAACAAAATGTTGTAACTGCTCATTAACTTTTTTTAAAACTTTTTTTATTGTTATTGAACACAAACAAAAACAAACACTAAACATATGCTAACAAAGCCAGGGAATCGCACATAAGCAGCAACAAATATATAACTATTAACTTCAAATAAACAAGAAAATCCACTCTAAATACTGTTGGACAGAAGGAACTATATCTAAGAGGAGTCACAAAACAGAAACATTGACAGATTTGTACAGTCTTTACAGCTTTCTGGTTTTGGGAAGTTTTCAGAGTATTAACGTATAGTTTGAAGTCTGACATATAAAAATATAAATGAAGGTTTCTTATTGATGTACTTGCATTTATGAATATAAAATTTGCTGTAAATTAACAAAAATTTATGATAAAGAAATGATCCCTATGAGAATTGCTGTTATTAGTAAACCCAAATTAGACATTTTCAAACAAAAAGTAAAATCCACATTAATATATTGATCTATAAATTGACAATCAACTCAAAATGTTTTAACACATTCACAATCCCAAAACAGATGAAATAGATCCTCTGAATATAAACCACAAAAAGAACGGTTAGTTTCAATATCAGAATTAAACCCCAACAAATAAACATTACTTGGATAATATCTATGTATAATTTTAAATGAAATTTCATTAATTTTATTCCTCAATAAAAATTTATTAAATAGGCCCCAAATACTCCTCCACCTCAGATTCCCCAAGCAACTATTCCAAAAACTAGCAGCCGTAGGAATAGGAGTAATGTATTTTTTAAACAAACTTCTAATACCTCTATTATTTTTTTTAAAAAGACGGAGGAAAACAAATCTTTCCTCCAGCTGTACTGGATGGATCCAAGTTGGGTAATTCAACTACCCAATATGATGTATTTCTAAACAACATAATTGCACCAGAGGAAATTGCATCCGTAACAACAGCAAATTCTTTTGGAGTCACAGGAAATTCAAAGGTGGATAAAAACTCAGTCTAATTCAATAAAGTACTGCTTGAATTAAATAACTGTTTAACTAACAAAATATTATTATCAAACCAATCTCTATAAAACAGAAGATTTATTCTTATACGTTATGTTGTGGTTATTCCAGATAAAGTAACTGTGTGGAGAAAAATTGTGTTTGTAAATGAAAGACCAAGATAAAAGCATCTGTTTATGAAACTGAGATAAATGGAGAGGAACTTTGTCTATTTTGTAATTACATAAAACAAAAAAAATTCAATCCACCAACCTGGGAAAAGACAAAAGAAGGAACATAATTCCATATAGGAGTAGGATTACGTAACAATTGTTTCATCCAATTAATTTTAAAGTATTATTAAGACTCAAAATCAAGAAAATTTAGACCCCCCCCCCACCCCCCACCCCCCCCCCCCCCCCCGGTCATAACTATTCATGACAGCAGATTTTTTTATATAATGAACTTTATTTTTGCATAAAAAGTTAAACAACATGGTGTCTGTCAATTTACAATTTTTTTAATCGACGTTTAAGGGGAGAGTTATATATGTAATCCTGGAAGGACCTTTCGCTTTACAAAGCAAAACCCGGCCTTTCAAAGATAAGTCCCTTTGAAGCCACTGGTTTAATCTTTTTTTTGGTTTTGTCTACAAGAGGTTGAAAATTATCATTAACTTAAATAATGTCAGCTGAAGTTGCTCGATTCGACCTTCTCAAGGGCAGTAAATATTGTTCCTGCTGCCGACGCCCACATTCCGGACGCAATAAATTCCTGTTGGATCGCAGAAGGCCAGGCAGCATCCAATTTCCCTCGGGATCGACGTTTTGGGACGAGACCCTTCGTCAGGACCTCTCTGTCTCAGTCCGAACTGTCGACAGTGCTTCTTCCTATAGATGCTGCCTGGCCTGCTGCGTTCCACCAGCATTTTGTGTGTGTTGTTTGAATTTCCAGCATCTGCAGATTTCCTCGTGTTTGCCACAATAAATTCCAGTGCCGGTTCCCAGCAATTACATTTTGTTTCTGCGCCTCCTGCAGTACTGGGTTCCAGCAGCAGGGGGCGGTCCTGCACCGTGAAACTGACCTTTGGGCCGCTCGCCATCCCCACCCTCTGGTTGAGAGCGGTACTGCAATACACTAAATTTCCTCCCAGTAGATCCGGAAAAAATGAAAAATAAATACACAAATACTGTTGCATTGTGAGAATTATAAAAATAAGTAGTACTAATTAGGATAACAGTAAAACAACAATACTCTCACTACTGAAAGCGTTCTAAAGAGATTGTTTCCGGGTTGCGAGGTTTTAGTTCCGTTCTTTCTGTCCAGTGCGCATGTGTGTATAGACCCCACTGTGCGCCGGCCTCGAAAAGACCGGAAGTAAAACTCTGCAACCCGGAAGCAACCTCTCTTTACAAACACCTTCACGGAGCGGGGTATTGCTATATCACCATTATCCTAATTTGTATTAACTTATCTTTATAATGCTCACTTCCCAATACTTCTCCGCCTATAATTTCCAACATTCTCCAAATGGAAATAATGGGGAAACATAAAACGGTGGTGTGATTATCTTGCGAACCACTGAAACTTATACTGGTGTCTCAGTAACGGTTTACCAATCAAAACACCTGAAAACCGTGGCAGGTTCAACATTCAGTCCAACAAAGGAAACTGTACATTCAAATATTCAGTCTGTCAGGAGGTTTGCGAGGGCGCTGTGTTGCAACAGATGAACATCATGAAATCTAAGTACGTAGGTGTCTTACTGACAGACACCTCACAGGCCGTCTCAGACTGGCTGTCTGTGGTTAAGAGTCAAATCTCAGGGAACTAGCAGAAAGTATTCAGCCCCAGTCACCACACTGAGAGCAACAGCCAATTTTTATTCATTTATTTCTCGTGTTGAAATAAAATTAAATAACGAAACAGAATTAAAGGTGTTGTAATGTGAGTATTATAAAAATAAGTACTTCTAATTATGATCATTTTAAAATAGCAATACTCCTGCTACAGAAAGCTGTTTGTAAAGAGAGGTTTACAAACAGCAGCTGAACACTGCAAAAGGCAAAGGAACATTGGCCATTGGTGTATAGATTTTTTTTGTGATTGAGGAAGCAGTTCTGACTGGGCTGAATGCAGCTGGATGTTGCAGAATTCCACCAGTTCTAATCCGTCAAATTCATACAAGTACCACATTTCCATCAGATAAAAGAGCAACTACATAAGATAACATACCAAAAGCTTGACTGTTGTGTGAATAGGAATTATGAAAAGGCATTACACCCTGCAGAGCTATTTTAATGTATTCAGTCAAAGAAAGAAGCGGAGAGGAAAGAGGTAAAAGAAGCTCGGGGAGAAGTGTTTTTTAACTGATCAGGGCGAAGAGGCTAGACTGCGCAGGCGCGTGAAAGTTGGCCTCTGAGATCAGCGAGGGAATTTAAAAAGCGAGCAGAGGCTGAGGACGAGCTTCACTCCAGGTGAGGAAAGGCCGGTGAGAGAAATGATTCTTAAGGAGTCCATTTAGAATGTGCTGACACAGAAAGAACGTGCAAAGCAACTTGCAGGGCAACGTATAAACCAATTTGCAAAATCAGGATGAAACAATAGCTTGCTGATTAAAGAAGCGATACAGGTAACGGGAAGACATGCTTAACGATTGAACAATAACGGTGTTAATGCGCTGAGGCTGATAAGTGGGCCAAAGGGTAGTCACATTTGTAATTTTGTAATGAGATTAAGGAAGAATGTCTGCACCTCACATGGGTGCAACTCACAAAATTGTAAACAACTAGGGTATAAAAAAACTGTGCAAAGTGTAATTCGGCACTCAATCTAGCAGGAGCTGGTTGGGTCCGACTCTGCAGACTCGAAAAATAAAGTTTACCGTTCTGCAAATTGCTGAGACTCAGTGTGTTTCTGACAGCCGGGTAAGCTCCTTTAATTAGTATAATTAGATTAGGAGTAGGTAATGGAGGCAGCAGTTAGGGCAGTTGAGTGCTTCGTTTGCAGTATGTGGGAAGTCAGGGCGAGCACAGCTGTCCCTGATGACTACACCTGTGAAAGGTGCATCCAGCTGCAGCTCCTGACAAACCGTGCTGGAGCTGGATGAACTTCGGATCATTTGGGAGGCAGAAATAGACAGGAGTTTCAGGGAGATAGTCACCCCTAGGAGTCAGGAGACAGGTAGATGGGTGACTGTCAGGGGAGGGAAGGGGATTAGACAGGAAGAGCAGAGCACCCCTGTGGCCATTCCCATCAACAATAAGTATACCGTTTTGGATACTGTTGGTGGGGACGACCTACCAGGGACAAGTTGCAGTGGTTGCGTCTCTGGCACCGAGACTGGACCCTCAGCTCAGAAGGGAAGGAGGGAAAAGAGGAGAGCAGTAGTGATAGGGAATTCAATAGTTAGGGGGACAGATAGGAGGTTCGAGAATCCCAGATGGTCTGTTGCTTCCCTGGTGCCAGGGTCCGTGATATCTTGGATCGACTTCTCAATATTCTCAAGAGGGAGGGTGAGCAGCCAGATGTCGTGGTACATGTCGGGACCAATGATGTGGGTAGGAAGAGTGAGGAGGTCCTGAAAGGTGAGTTTAGGGAGCTAGGTGCCAAGTTAAAGGACAGGAACTCCAGGATAGCAATCTCAGGATTTCTACCAGTGCCACGTGCAGGTGGGTTTAGAAATAGTAAGATAGTGCAGATCAACACGTGGCTGAAGACATGGTGCAGGAGGGAGGGCTTCAGATTTATAGATAATTGGGCAGTTTTCCAGGGAAAGAGGGACCTGTTTCGGCGGGACGGTTTACATCTGAACTGGAGGGGGACAAATATTCTTGCAGGTAGGTTTGCTAGAGGCTCCAGTGGATTTAAACTAAATATGAGGGGGGAGGGGAACCAGAGTGTAGGAACAGATGTATGGGAGAAGGAAGAAAAAGAAGACAGTAAAGTTCTTTGTACTGTTAGAGATAAACAGAGAGGACGAGGTGGAGAATTTCTTAAATGCATTTATTTTAATGCTAGGAGCATTGTAAGAAAGGTGGATGAGCTTAGAGCATGGATTGATACCTGGAAGTATGATGTTGTAGCTGTTACTGAAACATGGTTGCAGGAGGGGTGTGACTGGCAACTTAATATTCCTGGATTTTGTTGCTTCAGGTGTGATAGCATCTCCAACACCATCACACTGAGCACAGGAGCTCCCCAGGGCTGTGTGCTCAGTCCACTGCTGTTCACTCTGCTGACCCACAACTGTGCTGCAACACACAGCTCGAACCACATCATCAAGTTCGCCGATGACACAACCATGGTGGGTCTCATCAGCAAGAACGATGAGTCAGCTTACAGAGAGGAGGTGCAGCGGCTAACAGACTGGTGCAGAGCCAACAACCTGTCTCTGAATCTGAACAAAACAAAAGAGATGGTTGTCGACTTCAGGAGGGCACAGAGCAACCACTCCCCGCTGAACATCGACGGCTCCTCGGTAGAGATCGTAAAGAGCACCAAATTTCTTGGTGTTCACCTGACAGAGAATCTCACCTGGTCCCTCAACACCAGTTCCATAGCAAAGAAAACCCAGCAGCGTCTCTACTTTTTGCGAAGGCTGAGGAAAGTCCATCTCCCACCCCCCATCCTCATCACATTCTACAGGGGTTGTATTGAGAGCATCCTGAGCAACTGCATCACTGCCTGGTTCGGAAATTGCACCATCTCAGATCGCAAGACTCTGCAGCAGATAGTGAGGTCAGCTGAGAAGATCATTGGGGTCTCTCTTCCTGCCATCAGGGACGTTTACACTACACGCTGCATCCGCAAAGGAAACAGCATTATGAAGGGCCCCATGCACCCCTCACACAATCTCTTCTCTCTCCTGTTGTCTGGGAAAAGGCTCCGAAGCATTCGGGCTCTCACGACCAGACTATGTAACAGTTTCTTCCCCTAAGCTATCAGACTCCTCAATACCCAAAGCCTGGACTGACACCTTGCCCTACTGTCCTGTTTATTATTTATTGTAATGCCTACACTGTTTTTGTGCACTTTATGCAGTCCAGTGTAGGTCTGTAGTCTAGTGTAGCTTTCTCTGTGTTTTTTTTATTACATAGTTCAGTCTAGTTTTTTGTACTGTGTCATGTAACACCATAGTCCTGAAAAACGTTGTCTCATTTTTACTATGCACTGTACCAGCAGTTATGATCGAAATGACAGTAAAAGTTGACTTGACTTGACTTGTCTTGATAGAATCGGAGGGACAAGAGGGGAA
This sequence comes from Hypanus sabinus, assembly GCF_030144855.1. Classification (NCBI taxonomy): domain Eukaryota; kingdom Metazoa; phylum Chordata; class Chondrichthyes; order Myliobatiformes; family Dasyatidae; genus Hypanus; species Hypanus sabinus. The sequence continues at coordinate 177,072,704 of NC_082710.1, read as the reverse complement.
GGTGTTGTGTTGCTTGTCAGAGAAAATATTACAGCAGTGCTCTGGAAGGATAGATTAGAGGCCTCGTCTAAGAAGGCTATTTGGGTGGAATTGAGGAATGGGAAAGGTGTAGTAACACTTATAGGGATGTATTATAGACCACCTAATGGGCAATGAGAATTGTAGGAGCAAATTTGCAAGGAGATAGCAGATATTTGTAGTAAGCAGAAGGTTGTGATTCTGGGAGATTTTAATTTTCCGCACATAGACGGGGAAGCCCATACTGTAAAAGGGATGGATGGTTTGGAGTTTGTAAAATGTGTGCAGTATAGTTTTTTGCAGCAATACATAGAGGTACCGACTACAGAAGGGGCAGTGTTGGATCTTCTGTTGGGAAATGAAATAGGTCAGGTGACTGAGGTATGTGTTGGGGAGCACTGTGGGTCCAGTGATCACAATGCTATTAGTTTCAGTATAATTATGGAGAAGGATAGGACTGGACCCAGGGTTGAGATTTTTGACTGGAGAAAGGCTAACTTTGAGGAAATGCGAATGGATTTAGAAGGAGTGGATTGGGACAATTTGTTTTATGGGAAGGATGTAATAGAGAAATGGAGGTCATTTAAAGGTGAAATTTTGAGGGTATAGAATTTTTATCTTCCTGTTAGGTTGAAAGGAAAGGTTAAAAGTTTTAGACAGCCATGGTTTTCAAGGGATATTGGAGACTTCTTTAGGAAAAAGAGAGATAGCTACAATAAATATAGGCAGAATGGAGTAAATGAGGTGCTCGAGGAATATAAAGAATGTAAAAAGAATCTTAAGAAAGAAATTAGAAAAACTAAAAGAAGATACTAGGTTGCTTTGGCAAGTAAGGTGAAAATAAATCTGAAGGGTTTCTACAGTTATATTAATAGCAAAAGGATAGTGAGGGATAAAATTGGTCCCTCAGAGAATCAGAGTGGACAGCTATGTGTGGAGCCGGAAGAGATGGGGGAGATTTTGAACAATTTCTTTTCTTCGGTGTTCGCTAAAGAGAATTGTGTAAGGTAAGCGAAAAAAGTAGGGAAGTTATGGAAACTATGATGATTAAAGAGGAGGAAGTACTGGCACTTTTAGGGAATATAAAAGTGGATAAATCTCCTGGTCCTGACAGGATATTCCCTAGGACCTTGAGGAAAGTTAGTGTAGAAATAGCAGGGGCTCTGACAAAAATATTTAAAATGTCATTGGAAACGGGGATAGTGCCAGAGGATTGGCGTATTGCTCATGTGGTTCCATTGTTTAAAAAGGGTTCTAAGAGTAAACCTAGCAATTATAGACTGGTCAGTTTGATGTCAGTGGTGGGCAAATTAATGGAAAGTATTCTTAGAGATGGTAGAGATAATTATCTGGATAGACAGGGTCTGATTAGGAACAGTCAACATGGATTTGTGCGTGGAAGGTCATGTTTGACAAATCTTATTGAATTTTTTGAAGAGGTTACAAGGAAAGTTGACAAGGGTAAAGCGGTGGATGTTGTCTATATGGCCTTCAGTAAGGTCTTTGACAAGGTTCCACATGAAAGGTTAGTTTGGAAGGTTCAATCGTTAGGTATTAATATTGAAGTAGTAAAATGGATTCAACAGTGGCTGGATGGGAGATGCCAGAGAGTAGTGGTGGATAACTGTTTGTCAGGTTGGAGGCCGGTGACTAGTGGTCTGCCTCAGGGATCTGTACTGGGTCCAATGTTGTTTGTCTTATACTTTAATGATCTGGATGATGGGGTGGTAAATTGGATTAGTAAGTATGCAGATGATACTAAGGTAGGTGGCGTTGTGGATAATGAAGTAGGTTTTCAAAGCTTGCAGAGAGATATAGGCCAGTTAGAAGAGTGGGCTGAACGATGGCAGATGGAGTTTAATGCTGATAAGTGTGAGGTGCTACATTTTGGTAGGAATAATCAAAATAGGACATACATGGTAAATGGTAGGGCAATGAGGAATGCAGTAGAACAGAGTGATCGAGTAACAATGGTGCATAGTTCCCTGAAGGTGGACTCATGTGGATAGGGTGGTGAAGAAAGCTCTTGGTATGCTGGCCTTTATAAATCAGAGCATTGAGTATAGGAATTGGGATGTAATGTTAAAATTGTACAAGGCATTGTTGAGGCCAAATTTGGAGTATTGTGTACAGTTCTTGTCACCAAGTTATAGGAAAGATGTCAACAAAATAGAGAAAGTACAGAGAAGATTTACTAGAATGTTACCTGGGTTTGAGCACCTAAGTTACAGAGAAATGTTTAACAAGTTAGGTCTTTATTCTTTGGAGTGTAGGAGGTTGAGGGGGAACGTGATAGAGGTATTTAAAATAATGATGGGGATAGATAGAGTTGACGTTGACAGACTTTTTCCACTGAGAGTAGTGGAGATTCAAGCAAGAGGTCATGAATTGAGAGATAGGGGGCAAAAGTTTAAGAATAACATGAGGGGGAATTTCTTTACTCAGAGAGTGGTGGCTGTGTGGAATTTGCTTCCAGTAGAAATGGTAGAGGCAGGTTCGGTATTGTAATTTAAAGTATAATTGGATAGGTATATGGACAGAAAAGGAATGGAGGGTTATGGGCTGAGTGCAGGTCAGTGGAACTAGGTGAGAGTAAGCATTCGGCAGGGACTAGAAGGGTCGAGATGGCCTGTTTCCATGCTGTAATTGTTATATGGTTATATGGTTGTTTCCGGGGTTGCGGGGTTTTACTTCTGGTCTTTTCTGCCCTGTGCGCATGTGTGTGTCAAAACAATTTAGCAGGTTGATCTTGCCTTTCACTAAGGCCGAAGTAGGGGATCTTGGGCTTAAAAGGGTTAGTGACCACTACCCTAGAGGGAGCTGAGTGAAAGAGAAGGGGTGAGAGGGGAAACAGAATAGGCAATGGCAAAGAGAGATAACGAGGAGGAGAAATTACCGAAAGTTAGAGAAATTGATGGTGCTGAGTTCCTCTAGCATTTTGTATATTTTGCTTCGGATTTTCAACATCTGCAGAATTTCTTGTGTAGACCGATCAATGTCATGCTATAAAGCTGGAGGCTGCCCAGAAAGAATATAATATCAAATATATTTAATATTAAATAATAGCAAATAATATCAAAGAGGATACTAAAAGCTTTTTCAAGTATATAAAGAGTAAAAGACAGGTGAGAGTAGATATAGGACCGATAGAAAATGATGTGGGAGAAATTGTAATGGGAGATAAAGAGATGGAGGAGGAACTGAACAAGTATTTTGCATCAGTCTTCACTGAGGAAGACATCAGCAATGTACCGGACATTCAAGGGTGTCAGGGAAGAGAAGTATGTGCAGTCACAATTACGTCAGAGAAAGTACTCAGGAAGCTGAATAGTCTAAGGGTAGATAAATCTCCCGGACCAGATGGAATGCACCCTCATGTTCTGAAGGAAGTAGCTGTGGAGATTGCGGAGGCATTAGAAATGATCTTTCAAGTCAATAGATTCTGACCTGGTTCCAGAAGACTGGAAGATTGCAAATGTCACTCTGTTATTTAAAAAGGGAGCAAGGAAGCAAAAAGGAAATTATAGGCCTGTTAGCTTGACATTGGTGGTTGGGAAGTTGTTGGAGTCGATTGTTAAGGATGAGGTTATGGAGTACCTGGAGGCATATAACAAGATAGGCAGAACTCAGCATGGTTTCCTTAAAGGAAAATCCTGCCTGACAAACCTAGTGCAATTTTTTGAGGAAATTACAAGCAAGCAGACGAGGGAGATGCAGTGGATTTTATGTATTTGGATTTTCAGAAGGCCTTTGACAAGGTGCCGCACATGAGGCTGCTCAACAAGATAAGAGCCCATGGATTTATGCGGAAGTTACATACGTGGATAGAGCATTGGTTGATTGGCAGGAAACAGAGAGTGGGAATAAAGGGATCCCATTCTGGTTGGATGCCGGTTAACAGTGGTGTTGCACGGGGGTCTGTGTTGGGGCCGCTTCTTTTTACATTGTATATCAACGATTTGGATTATGGAATAGATGGCTTTGTGGCTAAGTTTGCCGATGATACAAAGATAGGTGGAGGGGCCGGTAGTGCTGAGGAATCAGAGAGTCTGCAGAGAGACGTGGATAGATTGGGGGAATGGGAAAAGAAGTTGCAAATGAATTACAATGTCGGAAAGTGTATGGTCATTTGGGAGAAGAAATAAACGGGCAGACTATTATTTAAATGGGGAGAGAATTCAAAGTTCTGAGATGCAACGGGACAGGAGTCCTCGTGCAAGCTACCCTTAAGATTAACCTCCAGGTTGAGTCGGTGGTGAAGAAGGTGAATGCAATGTTGGCATTGATTTCTAGAGGAATAGAGTATAGGAGCAGGGATGTGATGTTGAGGCTCTATAAGGCACTGGTAAGACCTCACTTGGAATACTGTGCAGTTTTGGGCTCCTTATTTAAGAAAGGATGTGCTGACATTGGAGAGGGTTCAGAGGAGATTCACTAGAATGATCCTGGGAATGAGAGGGTTAACATATGAGGAACGTTTGACCGCTCATGGACTGTACTCCTTGGAGTTTAGAAGAATGAGGGGGGACCTCATAGAAACATTTCGAATGTTGAAAGGCATGGACAGAGTGGATGTGGCAAAGTTGTTTCCCATGGTGGGGGAGTCTAGTACGAGAGGACGTGACTTGAGGATTGAAGGCCGTCCATTCAGAACAGAGATGCGAAAAGATTTTTTTTAGCCAGAGACTGGTGAATCTATAGAATATGTTGCCACAGGCAGCAGTGAAGGCTAAGTCATTGGGTGTATTTAAGGCAGAGATTGATAAGTATCTGAGTAGTCAGGGCTTCAAAGGTTATGGTGAGAAGGCGGGGGAATGGGACTAAAGGGGAGATTGCATCAGCTCATGATGAAATGGCAGAGCACACTCGATGGGCCGAATGGCTGACTTCTGCTCCTTTGTCTTATGGTCTGATTGTTTAATATGAGGTGCTCTTCCTCCAACTTGAGTGTGGTGTCATTGTAGCAGTTGAGGAGGCCATTTACTGACATGTCAGAATGGGAATGGGAAGTCCCATTGAAATGTGAGGCCACTGGGGTATTCTGGGGTTTTTTGCAACAGATGGAATGAAGTGCTTGACAAAGCATTCTCCCAGTCTATTAGAAGCCGCACCAGGAGCACTCAATACAGTCGATGACCCCGATAGACTAACAGGGGTAATGATGTGTTGGATATAGAGGCACGTGGGGTAGTAGGTAGAGACAAGGGGAACAGTGAACAGTGAACCATATTCCCTCGCATGTTTCTCCGGCTTCCCCATTCGGTCTCTGTTGCCAGTTTCAACCACACCTGTGGCAGCGAGTTTTGCATTCTCTTTCCTGAACTTACTGCATGATCTATTGAAGCCTGCCTTACATTTTATTTTTGGCTGAAGGCATCCACATACATTCTTTATCTTCCCCCACCCTTTAATCCATACGTAATGTTAAATATCCGTCTGATCACCTCAATCTCTTACTCGGGTGAGAAAGTATCATCCCCGATATTATAAATTTCTCAAGCTTTCTTTGTACTGTGTCTGGTGGCCCTACGTCATTTCCACAATGACCTTTTTAAAATCTGTGTGCCAGCAGGAGTGAGTTTGGAAAAGGGAATATTCAGTGCCATCTCATTCACACCGAGCAAACACAAAATATGAGTATGAATTCCACTTCAGAACTAAGACTGAGGTAGGGATCTTGGGCTTAAAAAGGTTGGCGGCCACTAGACATTAAGAAAGAGGATGTGCTGGAGCTTTTGAAAAGTATTAAGTTAGGTAAGTCACTGATGAGATAAACACCAGCCTACTGTGGGAGGTGAGGGAGATTACAGAGCCTTTTGTGATGACCTTTGGTCATCAATAGGGACGAGAGTTTCCAGAGGATTGGAGGGTTGCAAATGTTGTTTCTTTATTCAGGAAAGGGAGTAGAAATAGCCCAGGAAATGATAGACCAGTGAGTCTGACCAGTGATGGGCAAGTTCTTGGAGAAGATCCTGAAAGGCAGAGTTTATGAGCATTTGGAGAAACAATAGACAATAGGTGCAGAAGTATGGAATGAATGGAGTTAAATGCTGTCACAATGGAATAATAATCAGCTGACACTTGACAGAGTCCCCTTCTCTAGGCACAACAGACCTGTGTCCGCTGAGAGTGTTGGACCAGCGACTTGTCCAAGGTGTCCTTCACCGGGGTCCAAGTGAGTTCTTCTGGGCCAAACCCTTCCCATCCACAAGGTACTGGACATCACCACCTACCCAGTAAGATGCCAGGAGGCATCGCACAGTATTGACAAGGGAACCGTCTACCAGGCGGGGAGGAGGGGGAGGTGGGGTGACTGGGGCCAGGGAAAGTTGGTAACCGGCTTGAGCTGGGGAACATGGAATACTGTGTGGATCTTCAGTGATCCTGGCAGATGTAATCTATAGGACACTCTGCTGACAGCCTTTTCCACTACAAATGGTCCCACGTAGTGTGGTGAAAATATCCGGCTCTTGATTTCCGGGGAAGATCCCTTGATGCCAACCAGACCTCCGGCTCTGGCTTGAACGGGCTCACCTGTCGACAGAGTTGATCAGCCTTCCGGGAACGTTATTTCTGGGTGCGCAGCTGAGAAGCCCTGGCCCGTCTCCAGGTGCATTTGTAGCGCTGGATCAGCCATTCAGCAGCAGGAACTCCTACGAAACCCAATTTCCCTCAGGATCAATAAAGTCTGTCTGTCAATCTCCTGTCGCAACCATGGATTTGGCAGAGCAGTAGATACGGAAACTGCGCTTGTGAATATGCACGTGTCAGCTAATTGTTATTTCATCGTGATAGTATTAAACTCCATTCATTCCGTCGCACTGCTTGTTGAGACTTGCTGTCACCCGGTTTGGTTGTGGCCCAAGTGTGGAGTGAGAGACACTGACGTGGGTCGATAGTTCACAGACTTTTACGTGAAGTGTTAAAGGGAAAAGAAAGCAATAAACGCTAGGCCAAACAGGGCCGTTAACTAAAACTCTCAATTGGAAAACGAAGCCCACACTCCGGCTGAAAAGAACAACTCAATATTAAAGGAATACCACTTGTCTTCAGAGTCATTGACTTGACTGTCCCATTCCTCAGGCAAGGCCGAAAGCAGACGGGCAGCGAAGTGTTACTGTGCTGTGTCCAAGTCTTGTCAAGCACTACAATGGAATGAATGGAGCTAAATACTATCACAATGAAATATAATTAGATGACACATGCATATTCACGAGCGCAATTGCCGTATGAGGCTATCGTACGAAATATGAGACTATCAGGCAGGAACTTGGAAGCAGAATTGGAAACATGTTCTCAGGAAAACACATGGAAGAAATGTGGCAAATGTTCAGGGGATATTTGTGTGGGGTTCTGAGTGGGTACGTTCCAGTGAGACAGGGAAAGGATGATAGGGTACAGCAACTGTGGTGTACAAAGGCTGTTGTAAATCTAGTCAAGAAGAAAAGAAGAGTTTACGAAAGATTCAAAAAACCAGGTAATGATAGAGATCTAGAAGATTATGTCTAGCAGGAAGGAGCTTAAGAATGAAATTAGGGGAGCCAGAAGGGGTCATGAGAAGGCCTTGGTGGACAGGATTAAGGAAAACCCCAAGGCATTCTACAAGTATGTGAAGAGCAAGAGGATAAGACGTGAGAGAATTGGACCAATCTAGTGTGACAGTGGAAAAGTGTGTATGGAACCAGAGGAGATAGCAGAGGTGCTTAATGAATGCTTTGTTTCAGTATTCACTATGGAAAAGGATATTGGTGATTGTAGGGTTGACTTACAGTGGACTGAATAGCTTGAGCTTGTAGATATTAAGGAAGAATATGTACTGGAACTTTTGAAAAGCACCAAGTTGGATAAGTCACTGGGAACAGACGAGATGTACCCTAGGCTACTGTGGGAAGTGAGGGAGGAGATTGCTGAGCCTCTGG